>NC_041220.1:47774482-47812850 GCF_002837175.3 Physeter macrocephalus | reverse complement strand
TTAGCTCTAGTAGTTTTCTGGTGGCATCTTTAGGATTCTCTATGTATAGTATCATGTCATCTGCAAACATGACAGTTTTACTTCTTCTTTTCCAATTTGTATTCCTTTTATTTCTTTTTCCTCTCAGATTGCCATGGCTAGGACTTCCAAAAGTATGTTGAATAATAGTGGCGGGAATGGACATCCTTGTCTTGTTCCTGATCTTAGAGGAAATGCTTTCAGTTTTTCACCATTGAGAATGATGTTTGCTGTGGGTTTGTCATATATGACCTTTATTATGTTGAGGTAGGTTCCCACTATGCCCACTTTCAGGAGAGTTTTTATTTTAAATGGGTGTTGAATTTTGTCAAAAGCTTTTTCTACATCTATTGAGATGATCATATGTTTTTTATTCTTCAGTCTGTTAATATGGTGTATCACTGATTGATTTGCGTATATTGAAGAATCCTTTCATACCTGGGATAAATCCCACTTGATCATGGTGTATGATCCTTTTAATGTGTTTTTGGATTCTGTTTGCTAGCATTTTGTCGAGGATTTTTGCATCTATATTCATCAGTGATATTGGTCTGTAAGTCTTTTTTTTTGTAGTATCTTTGTCTGGTCTTGGTATCAGGGTGATGGTGGCCTCGTAGAATGAGTTTGGGAATGTTCCTTCCTCTGCAGTTTTTTGGAGGACTTTGGGATGGATAGGTTAGCTCTTCTCTAAATGTTTGATAGAATTCACCTGTGAAGCCATCTGGTCCTGGACTTTTGTTTGTTGGAAGGTTTTTAATCACAGTTTCAATTTCATTACTTGTGATTGGTCTGTTCATATTTTCTATTTCTTCCTGGTTCCGTCTTGAAATGTTATACCTTTCTAAGAATTTGTCCATTTCTTCCAGTTTGTCCATTTTATTGGCATACAGTTGCTTGTAGTAGTCTCTTAGGATGATTTGTATTTCTGCGGTGTCCGTTGTAACTTTTGCTTTTTCATTTCTGATTTTATTGATTTGAGTCCTCTCCCTCTTTTTCCTGATGAGTCTGGCTAAAGGTTTATCAATTTTGTTTATCTTCTCAAAGAATTCACCATTGAGAATGATGTTTGCTGTGGGTTTGTCATATATGACCTTTATTATGTTGAGGTAGGTTCCCACTATGCCCACTTTCAGGAGAGTTTTTATTTTAAATGGGTGTTGAATTTTGTCAAAAGCTTTTTCTACATCTATTGAGATGATCATATGTTTTTTATTCTTCAGTCTGTTAATATGGTGTATCACTGATTGATTTGCGTATATTGAAGAATCCTTTCATACCTGGGATAAATCCCACTTGATCATGGTGTATGATCCTTTTAATGTGTTTTTGGATTCTGTTTGCTAGCATTTTGTCGAGGATTTTTGCATCTATATTCATCAGTGATATTGGTCTGTAAGTCTTTTTTTTTGTAGTATCTTTGTCTGGTCTTGGTATCAGGGTGATGGTGGCCTCGTAGAATGAGTTTGGGAATGTTCCTTCCTCTGCAGTTTTTTGGAGGACTTTGGGATGGATCAGCGCATAGGTTTTGGATCATGATGTTTTCATTGTAATTTGTCTCTAGGTATTTTTTGATTTCCTCTTTGGTTTCTTCAGTGATCTCTTGGTTATTTAATAACATATTGTTTAGCCTCCATGTGTTTGTGTTTTTTATGTTTTTTTCCCTGTAATTGATTTCTAATATCATAGCAGTGTGGTCGGAAAAGATGCTTGATATGATTTCAATTTTCTTAAATTTACTGAGGCTTGATTTGTGACCCAAGATGTGATCAGTCCTGGAGAATGTTACATGTGCACTTGAGAAGAAAGTGTAATCTGCTGGTTTTGGATGGAATGTCCTATAAATATCAATTAAATCTATCTGGTTTATTGTGTCACTTAAAGCTTGTGTTCTGTGTGGATGATCTGTCCATTGGCAAGATAAACCCAAGCAGAAACACACAGAGACACATGGTAATCAAATTGACAAAAATTAAAGACAAAGAAAAATTATTGAGAGCAACAAGGGAAAAATGACAAATAACATACAAGGGAACTCCCATAAGGTTACCAGCTGATTTCTCAGCAGAAACTCTAGAAGCCAGAAGGGAGTGGCACAATATATTTAAAGTGATGAAAGGGAAGAACCTACAACCAAGATTACTCTACCTGGCAATGATCTCATTCAGGTTTGATGGAGAAATCAAAAGCTTTACACACAAGCAAAAGCTAAGAGAATTCAGCACCACCAAACCAGCTCTACAAGAAATGCTAAAGGAATTTCTCTAAGTGGGAAACAGAAGAGAAGAAAAGAATCTACAGAAACAAACCCATAAAAATTAAGGAAATGGTAATAGGAACATAGATATCGATAATTGCCTTAAATGTGAATGGGTTAAATACTCCAACCAAAAGACACCGGCTTGCTGAATGGATACAAAAACAAGACCCATATATATGCTGTCTACAAGAGACCCACTTCAGACCTAGGGACACATACAGACTGAAAGTGTGGGGATGTGAAAAAATATTCCATGCAAATGGAAATCAAAAGACAGCTGGAGTAGCAGTACTCATATCAGATAAAATAGACTTTAAAATAAAGAATGTTACAAGAGACAAGGAAGAATACTACATAATGATCAAGGGATCAATTGTGAAAAAGACATAACAATTCTATATATATATGCACCCAACATAGGAGCACCTCAATACATAAGGCAACTGCTAACAGCTATAAAAGAGGAAATTGATAGTAACACAATAATAGTGGGGGACTTTAATAATAATAGTGGGGGACTCTCTGTGCTTCCTCGACTTGGGTGGCTATTTTCTTTCCCATGTTGGGGAAGTTTTTTATTATAATCTCTTCAAATATTTTCTCGGGTTCTTTCTGTCTCTCCTCTCCTTTGGGGACCCCTATAGTGAGAATGTTGTTGCTTTCAGTGTTGTCACAAAGGTGCCTTAGGCTGTCTTCATTTCTTTTCATTCTTTTCTCTTTATTCTGTTCTGTGGCAGTGAATTCCACCATTCTGTCTTCCGGGTCACTTATTCGTTTTTTGCCTCAGTTATTCTGCTATTGAGTCCTTCTAGTGTGTTTTTCATTTCCGTTATTGTATTGTTCATCTCTGTTTGTTTGTTCTTTAATTCTTCTAGGTGTTTGTTCTTTAATTCTTCTAGGTCTTTGTTAAACATTTCTTGCATCTTCTCCATCCTTGCCTCCGTTCTTCTTCTGAGGTCCTGTATCATCACTATCATTATTCTGAATTCTTTTTCTGGAAGGTTGCCTATCTCTACTTCATTTAGTTTTTTTTTCTGGGGTTTTATCTTTTTCCTTCATCTGGTACAAAGTCCTCTGCCTTTTCACTTTGTCTGTCTTTCTGTGAATGTGGTTCTCCTTCCACAGGCTGCAGAATTGTAGTTCTTCTTGCTTCTCCATTCCTCCCTCTTTTATAAGTTTTCAAGCTAAATTGTGTTAGATCTACAAAAATACTAAATAGCCCCCCTGCCTATCTTCAGGAGGCTTTAAAATGAAAATGTGTGTGAATGAGAGTAGAAAGAGTGATGACACAAACCAAGAGAGCTCGAAAGTAGATCCATATCAAGGAGCAAGCATGAGGTCTGCACTGTCAGTAATTAGCATTCATACGGGGAAAGAAATCATATATTAATATACTCTGTGTTCTTTTATTAGGTGGCTCATTTTTTAACAGTGACATGCCTGTGGACAGAAATGTAATTCTTCAGAGAGATTTAAAAGGTTGGGACTACATGCAGTTCACCACATTAACCATGTGTTTGTTCAAATAAACACCGATTGTGGGTTTTTTGTGTTCATCAAGAGTTCAGAAGCAGTAACATGTTCTGTTCCAAAATTGTGAAAAAATAAAATCTGAACTGAAAAATAAGGGGAGAAATGATGGACCTGGATAATCAAGGAGTGTTTCTTATTTTTTTCCAAAATCCATTTTCTCTTTCTGTAATTGAAGTAAAATTTCAGACTAATCTGAATTTTTACTTCAATTACTAATCTGCTTATATCTTGCTCATATGAGCAGTTTGTTGTTATTAATTCATGCAGGATATAGAATAAACCAAAATGTGTAACAAGAGTGGGAAATAGTTTGTAAGGATTTGGTGCTATTTAATTAGTGTTTGCAAGCCATTTTTATGCCAGTTCAATTCTTGCTTCTGTGTGTTTTATAATGCCTGGTAGTAGGAGAGAGGGAGAAATCCTTTGTTTCTGATTATATAACACATTCCAATAGAAGCTTATGGTGTACTGAGTGTATCAGGCTAATCATCTTTAAATGTTGTGATGCATTTTCAGGGAAGTAGAACGTATAAGGGCATAGAACTCCTCATAGGTTATCCTTTAAGAGATACCAACTTTGGAAATAGATTTTAAAGCACTGTTCATGAATCCATGTTGTGGTATTGTTTAAAATAACATGATGTGAAGCATGAATTGCATTCATACATGAAAATGAAATCTGAATGCATTCTGCTAATGGAAGGCAAAAGTCAATTGTCATTTAGGTCACCATGTGATGGTAAGAAATCATTTTAATGAAGCTAGCCCTGTTCAAAACAGTTTGGATCTCAGCATGTAAAAGAATATGAGTTCCTAAACAGGATTTCACTGGAGGCAAATACTATCAAGTGAGCAACTCAAGTGTACAGTAAAAGCTCCCACTAGCAAAAGGTTGAATAAGCTTGAATCAACAAAATAGATGGTTTTAAGTATTTTATTTTCCACATTTTTGATGACTTTCAAAGTAGTACCCAGCTGCCTGCACTGTGTGAACTTTGGGGACAGAATTATGCTTATTGCAGCCCTTAAAATAGTTAGACTGTGCTTCATTTAATTAAAATTATATCCAAAGATAAACAATGGAGCACACAGAATCTTCACTAGAGAAAACAAAGGCTGAAGTGTATTAATTATGTCATTACTCATCAAGGTTCTTCTCCCCCTCCTCCTCCTCACCTTCATTCCCCAGTCAGAATTCCTTCATCAATTTCCAATTCTACTTTTCCTTTCTCCTCCTTCAGAATTGGCAACCGGATTATTAAAATGAAATCCTCAACAAGCCTTTCAGTTAAAGGTGCTCTTTGTGGAAGATTTAATGGTAATAGGGATTGCAGGTTCCTACATTTCCAGTCTTTGTCGAAAGACAGCAAATTTTGGCAAGAAGCTAAGAAAGTACAGTCCTTAGTTCAATCTGCATTTATTCAAGGCCGAGTTGTATGCCCTTGGGCAATCAGAGAGTTTCGGAATGTGTGCCAAGTGTCATGTCATTGAGTTTGCCCTGCCATCATCTTCTCTCACCCAGGAAGGCTGTAGAGGAAGATGATGGCTCCAGGGAAATCAAGTCAAGTTTATTCAGCGCTCAGTCTCAGGCTATTAGTTAAGAAGACAATGGGAGTTCCGGATGCAAAGACTCTTCATTCCTCTTCTCTCCCTTCTCTCCACTGAGTAGAGAGAGGCACTTGAATCAGCGCAGTCAGATTTATTAACACGAGAAAATAAAGAGGAACAAAATTTGTCCACAATAAGCCTGCGTAACAAAACTTTGCAATTCTTATTACGCAAATTTTGGTTTTGTTTAGGAATAGAGAAGGAAAAAAAAAACTTATCCAAACGGTAGAACAATGTAATATGTATGCAAAATATTTGGCAATTGCTGGGACTCCTGCCCCTTAGTGCTTCTGTGACATTTTGAAGTTAAAAATATCTACATTAGTAGACAAGAGAACTATTAACAAAAAAAGACAATTGACAGGCAGTATAATGGAGTGATTTGGACACTGTGTAGTGATTTGGTGTTAAGAAGAGCTGTCTGCCCTTGGCAAATTACTTTAGTTCTGCTAAGTTTCAGTTTACTCATCTGTAAAATGGAGATATTAAAATTAATGGTTTTTAATTGGATAGAGTGAAGTGATATATCTAAAGAGCTTGGAATATTGTCTGGAACAAATTAAATGTTGGTTATTAGTAGTGCTAAAAATATTACAATTAAAATCTAAATGATTACATTTTAACTTTCATCTAGGTATTCTGTTGGAGTTATCCACTATTTTGCAACAAAACCTTCAGTTCTTTGTCTGTTTGTCTTTCTCTATAGAAGGGTATTTCCTGTTTGCCTAGGAATTTGCATTAGGGTCCACAGATGAAAATTACAGGTATTAAATATTCCACATTAAAAAAAAAAACCCACCACATTTGGGGCCAGACTTATGTCTACAGGGCTTAATAAGGGCTTAATAGAATTACCGTGAGCTACCAACCAATCACCCCCTTCTCAGCACATTTGAAAAGATTGGAGAAAGAGTCTTCATGGTCAGCCTTGGAACAGTGTTTGCAATGTGGGAACAGGATGGGGTGCTTACCTCTGCCCAAAACCAAGTGAAGGGAGTCTTCAAGAGAATCACTTGCAGTCTGAGGACACCTACATTAAGGAACTTGGCATAAGTCCTTTGAGGACTGCCTTCCCCAAATTTGGTGGTGCAGAGATACTCTAGTTTCCCATGTATCAAGTAAATGGCATGGGAAATAGCTGAGCTTGAACCACTTGAACCATATTTGAGGGAGCCCAGCAGCAAGTGAGACTGGGGTGTACCATGAATGGAGGATGCTGAGATTGAGCGGGAGAGATTGCGTTGTACCCTGGTCTCTCACACTAGGGAACTGCGCAGTGAGGCAGCCCTCTTTGACTCTCTGAAGACGGTATATATGTGTCCCACAAGTAAGCCAGCGTCTGGATGCCTACCACATGGACGTCTTGTCTAAGGGGAGCTGTGACAGCAAGAAAAGAACTATAACTATGGGAATTAAGTAAGGGAGCCCTTGCTTTTTACATTCATCCTTTCTCTTTGCCTGAAGCCATGTGCTGGATTAGACCTAGGAGGAGGAATTTTAGAAGTAGTTGTGTTTCCATCTGTCCTCTGAGGCATGCTAGAGTTACAGAAGCGAGAGAGCAGACATTTCTCTCCCACTTTAGGTGCCTTACATCAGGGGTCTAGTCTGCATGAAGGGATGGTGAGAGTTGAAAGTTTTTAACTGGACTCTTTTCTCTATCTCAATACACAGTCAGTACCCAGAAGAGGTTTGCTTTTATTTGATAAAGATAACTATATGCCCTCATCACCTTTACTTTAGAGTTATATCAACTCTCCAGCTCTGTGCTACAATTTAGTTTGCAGGAACTTTCATTAACCCACCATCCCACAGGAAATCATGTTGGTGTACTATGTTGATGGCATGATGCTGATAGGACCTGGAGAGCAGGTGCCTTGAGATGATGCATAATTGCTAGAGGGTGGGAAATAAATCTCTCAAAATACAGGGGTCTACAACTTCAGTGAAATTTCTGAAGCTCCAGAAGTCTATGAAATATCTGGAAATGTCTTCAAATTGGAAAGAAAAGTTGCTGGACTCTTCTTCTCTATCAGTAAGATAGAGTTGATGCTTGAAGGGCTTCTTTGCATTTTGGGATCAATATATGCCACATATGACTCGTTTACAAAAGCTGCTAGCTTTTCGTGGTGTCTAGGGTAAAAGACGCTTCTGTAGCTGATCTAAACTGCAGTATAAGCAACTCTTTCAACTCTTACTAGTTGGTGTATCCACTCAGTAGTGGTCAAAGTGTCTGAAACAAATTGAAACGTTTATTGGAGCCTGTGGCAGGCAGGGAAATCAGAGTGAAAATACCTAAGACGGTTTTGGAGTGAAGGCATGCTCCTTTCAGGAAGTAATTATTCTTTCTTTGAAAAAACAGACTTTGCCTTGTTAATGGACCCTGATAGAGACTAAAGTCTGATCAAAGACACGAGATAACCAAGCCACCAAAGCTGCCCAGTTTGAACTATGTGTTATCTGAATCAAAAGCCGTACATTTAGGATGCCCAGCAATACTTTTTCATCAATTGAAGTGAGATGTATGGGACTGGGCCTGAGTAGGTAGTGAAGATAAACCAAGATGCATGATCAGGGGGATTACACTTCCAGTGTGTTTGTTTGTTAGGTCACTTAGCTTCCTTTTTCTCAATCCATATTTATAGCATCATTGTTGAGTTCCCCGTATCAATCAGTTGAGAAAGAAAATATCTGTGCCTATTTTATAGATGATTTTAATCAATATGCTGGCACCAGTTATGTGTACTGTTGTGATATTATCATGCATTGGTGGCTTTGAAAGACAATGAAAAAAATTTCTCAGGGAACAAAGTTTAATAATGTACACCATTATCTAATTAATCTGGAAGGGAAGATGGCCTGAGATGAGTATATATATCTCTTTATAAACAGTGGCAAATGATTTGGCTAGATGATCAGAGGTTTGAAAAGAATGGGTTTGGAGGGTTTGTGACAAGGAGATTTGAAGGAGTATGTAGATGAGCCTCTTAGAATTAGTTCATAATATTTATTTATTTATTAATATCTATCTATCTACCTACCTACCTATCTATATCCTATGTGAAAGCTCATAAAAAGCACTTCACTGAATGTAAGGTTCTTAATAATCAGGACAAGATGATTTACCCTGTGCCTGTTTGAAGACTTCTTTACTGGCCACTTTGATATACTTTTTTAACAGGTTTTGGAAGAAGTTCCCATGAGTGAAGAAGATGGTGGCTGTGCATGAAATCAGCAAGATTGATTGCCCTTCATAAAATATGACTTGACTATTTTTACTGTTAGTGTCAGAGTTAAATTCTGAGTCCCTGATATGTCCTAGGTGGTCCTATTATCATTAAGGGGAAGTGCTAGGTCTCTTTGATACATGTTGTGGTTGTTTATTTTTCTTCCTATTCTGACATGTTCTTCCAGCATCCATAAACTTCCTTAATACTTTGTACAGTATTACTACAATAAAAACTGCTTCTCACCAGGGAGCTGCATTACAGTGAAAGAACAAAGCCATGCTCTTTTCAGTAAGTAATTATTCACAGTGAAAGATGTAAAACAGTAGGCTAACATCTATGATATTCATAGTATGTTCCCCCATCATCCAGAACCATTAACTAGACTATTGGAGATATAGTTATAGGACTATCTAGGAGATGACATCTTACAAGTTTAAGATACTGTTCTATAATTGTATTTTGTCCACTAAATCAGTGACCAATACATGGAGTTGTTTCTTCAGTAGCCAGAATACCCAGAACTAGACCCAAGGAGGAAAAGATGGAGGGGGTGTATCAATTTACCATGCCTAATTGGTCCACTTATTAAAAATTTCTTAATTGTCCCTGTGACTCTGGACTTGGTTGGTTTAGAGAAGTTTTACTCACACAGGTAATCTTTCCACTTGAGGTTCCTACTGTGGTTCCAATTTGGAAGCTAAGACATTAGTCACTGGTGATGAATAGACAGAAGAGGGGCATAGTGTTGGCCATGATGATTGATTCTGATTGTCAAGGTTGAAGCTGCCCAGTGGGAGCAAGGCAAGAATGGAGAGAACCCATACTTTCCCGTGTGGTTCCTCTCATTATTGTCATTTAAAGTCTATTAGTTTAAGAATCCCAACAATCTGAAGTGCTGGTTGTAGGCAAAGCAATGACAGAATGGAGGGTGAGTAAAAGAAGTTATAAAAACAATCTATGGCCTTGTGACCATGAGCAAGAACATCCATCTCATGTTCCTTGCTGTGACCAGAATTTAAAATTGTAGGTATTGGTGGATCGTGTTATTGTTCCCCAATACTTGCTACTTCTCTCTAAGGAGAGAATATATATTATACTTTTCCACTCCACTAACTTCAGTCTTAACTATTTAATATCTGTAGTGAGTGAAAAGTGAGCAGAGGTGGTATGAATTACTATTAGTAGAAATTTAAGTCAGTGAATCGTTCTCTGTATCCTCTTTTCCTTTTGCCATTAGATCGGCAGTATTATAGTTAGATCCACCAATGTGGGTTTCAAAGTACAGACCGTGGGGAGAGAGTTGTAGCTAACTCACAGTAGACATGTATTGCGGGTAAGAAATAAATGTTATTGGAACCACTGAGGTTTGGGGTTTATCACTGTAGTATAACCTAGTCTCTCCTGCCTTATACAGCATATTTTTCTTGAACAAAATTTCCTATCGTTCTCACTCCTTTTCTCCCAATCTTCTATAAAGTGTGTGTTGGTAGTGGTTAACTATGCAGTCAAGCCCATGGGTTATAGAATAATGAGACCAAATAAACCAAGATGAGGAGTGGATACTACCCAGTGATTCTGGACTTGACTCTGGATACAGCAATTGATAATTTTGGTGTAGATAGCTGATGAGTATATTTTCTGGTTATGTAACAGTCGCAGTATGTTTGAGGGAAAAAATTTAGGGAGTGGGTATGTAAGTATGGAAGAAAGACTATCTATTGGTGTTGGGCAACCAAACGATAGATTGCGGTAGACGTTTGCCATTTTTTCCAGTTGTCCACATTTCAACCCACTTTCCATGCTTGTGATTTCCATGAGCATAGTTGAGAGGCAAAGCCAGTCTCCCACCAAAGAAGATGAAAATGCCAGTTACTAGCTCTCCCAGCCTTTCTCAAACCTAGGGCAGGACCATATGGCCTAGTCTCCACCAATTAGATGCATAATGCCAGACTTTTTTTTCCCCTCAGAGTAGGGATTTGAACAGCCAGGATTTGAACTCAGGTTTTTTTAATTCCAAAAACATGGTGAACCTTTAACTAAAGAGTGTCGCCAACAAATGGGAGTTAAGTGGCACTACCACCTACTGGCTTTGTGATCTTGGGCAAATCGCTTAACCTATCTGAAGCTCAGTTCTTTGTCTGGAAATTGAGGATAATGAAAGTGTACCCCCATAGAGCCCTTGTGGGGAATAAATGCAATAATGCGTACAAAATACATTAAATGAGACAATGTGTAAAGCAAGACCTAAAAAATTGGAAGTTTAGTCAATCCCTGCAGAGAGGCAGGGATTGTGGGGAATGCTCTTTGGGAGTAATGGTGACAGCAGTGAGCCTGAGTTCCCAGGGCATCCATGGCAGTGGTCATCCTTAGCATCTAGAGTCCATGTTAGCTCTATGGTGGCTGTTTCCTTACTGGACGAGTTCTGTGATGTGATGAAATACTGCCCATCTGGAAAATTCCATTGTGGTTCTCCGGCTCTCTCATTGATTCTGTGAACTGCCCAATAGTCTTTTAGTAGATTCCTTATCTACTATGTCGGCCAAGTCTGGTTTTGTTGCTTGGAACTAAGAACTCTGTCTATTTTAATAGGCCTGGCTTTATTCCTGGTAGTCAAAAATGCACGAATTATAGAAATCAGATAAATCTGTCTTGAATCCCACTGTGTCATTTATGAGCCTAAGTAACTTGTTCAAGTTTCTTGAACTCTTTGAGCTTCCAGCTTCCTGTCCTTAAATGGAGATAATAATATGTACCTTATAGGGTAATCATAAAGATAAAATGAGATAATATGTATGAAAAACTCCTAATACCAAACCTCACCTCTAGAAAGCATGCAGGACAGCTTAATTTCCTTCCCCAAACCCTGTATGGCTGTCTTTGTCTCCTCCATGATAGGGATTGGGCTATATATACATTATACAAATAACTATTGGCTCTGATATTGGGATGAGTCAAAGAACCTGGGGGAGATGTATGCCTTTGAGAGGACATAGAAAATAATTGGAAAAGGGAATTTCTCTAGCTCTAGTCCTATCGTAACTGAGTAGAAAGAGTAGGGATAACATGGAATGAAGCGTGTTGTATCTTCGATTGCCTTTTGCCTGCATTCAGTGGTAATTGAGTCTGCATTATTTGTAATTTTCTGCATTATTTGTGTTGAGCCTATTAGGCAACAACATCATTAGTATCATATTCACAAGTGTTATCATGCAGTTACAGCCAACAGACACTTAATGGAAAAATCTGCTTTGAATCATGTGGGTGTTTTCTTTCTTTCCTCCCTATTTCCTTCTTTCATCTTGCTGGACACACACACACACACACCACAAAACATATTGTATATGCCAAGCTTGCCTATTTGTGATAAAGGATCTAGCTACTAAGTGTACCCAGGATATGCCAAGCTTGCCTATTTGTGATAAAGGATCTAGCTACTAAGTGTACCCAGGATAATGATTCAGTGAAGCCACATAAACTCACTTACTTTGGGGGTTAGAAATATTTTATTTGCTGTTTTATTGCTATTCTTAGAAGCATTACTTTACAGCAGTGGTTTTTAAACTGCAGTGTGCATAAAAGTTGTCAAGGAGATGACTAAACATTCAGATTCTATGGCCCACTCAAATGAGGCAGGTATTCTTAGAGCTTTGCTTCCACAATGTGGAAACTGAGGCACAGAAAGGTTAAATGACTTAGCTATAGTCCTGATGGAGTCAGAATTCAATCCCAGGTATTTCTTATCCATAATGCATACAGCAACAAAGCAGAGTACCATGCCGTCTGACAGGCAACTAAGGACAAGTTTAGTTTTAGTACCGTTTTTCTTAGAATTTGTTGTTGTCTTTTTGATATCAATTAGACCTTTACCAGTTTTCAATAGGGGATGACAATTCACATTCTCTCATTTCTCTTTCTTCTATTACTATAACTTTTCCTAATTGAATGAAAATAGATATCAAAATAACTGTACACCAAATCAAACACTTGAAAGAGTAATCACTTAAAAGCACCTGCTTATTTTTCCAGATCTGTCAAACCTTTCCATGCATTTAAGATTTAGGATTGAGAAATAGATCCTTTGGGACTGTTAGGGGATTGTGACTTTGGGAAATTAATCCATGGTAAAAAATGTGTTTACAATGCTTGGACTTTCTTAAACCTTCATTTAGAGAAAATTCATGACTCTTCTCCTCTTTCCTGCCCCATTTCCATTTTTTATTACCATTTGTTGAATGCTTTCTGTATACACAATTACTTTCTATATATTATTTTATATACTCTCCTATAAGGAGAGGAACCTATAAGGTAGATCTTATTCTTCCCATTTTATAGATGAATAAAAAGAATTTTAGAGAGTATAATTTCTCTAATATCACACAACTAATAATTTAGCAGGGCTAATTTATTATTACCGACTCCAGTTCCATCTCATTTTAAAATCTGTGCCCTTAACGATCAACAGTGCCTATCTACTTAACAGAATCATAGGTTTCTATGTTCTCGGGACAAACCAGTAATAAATTCAGCAATAGCAACCACAACAAAAAACTAAGCAAACAGATTTTACATCATGCAGCATGTTATGGAATTGCTGTAAAGCATAGGGTTAAACTGCAGTGTAACTAGAAGCTTGGGATCTCTTTATGACACAGTAACTGTTCTCATGTCAATGACAGAATGGCAGAAGAGCCAAACAAAGGTGACAGGAGTCCCAGCACAGCACTCTGTGAAACCTTTATTAAATGGAGCCGTTGGCTATCACCTGTGGTTTTGTACTTGTGTCTCCCACTGAGCACACATTTGATCTTCTGATTAATTAGGTGCACCTTGGCTAGAAGCCCACGATCAAGCATATGTGTATCAAAGTTTAAACTGGGTTCCTCCTAAGATGAAAGCAGAATGTTTCAAAGTGCAGCATAAATCCTCATGTCATCTTCTTGGAAAAAATGAATGACATTAATAATATTAATTTATTGATAAAATAAAAAACATTATAAAGAAATGATACACTTCAACTTTTACTCCTAATTTGTATTTTTATGACAAGTTTTTTACTGGAATAAAGTGGCAGTGATCTTTTTGAGATCTTTAATTAGAACAAATTAATTCCATCCCTTTGGCACTAAGAAGACAAAAAATTGGACTCCCAAATATATTGTCTCTAAAATGTTTGAAAGTCTGCCTGTATTCTTTCTGAGATGGAGTCATTGTACTGCTTTCAGTTTTTCTTAAAATGATTCAATATTCTATGGGACAAGTAACATTTCCCTGTTTAATTGCTATTTTATCCAAGAGCTGTGTCACCAAGTTCTTTTTTTTTAAAAGAGGTTCCAAATGTCTGAGTTGCCTGTTTATTCCTGCTCTCTTTGACTTTCTTCCAAACATGTCTTTCATCTCTGCAGTGAGCAACAGATAATCAGCCAAGACTGTCTCCCCCATCTTACCCCTTTTCTCTGTGCTAAGGTAGTCTCAGCGTGTTGTGTTTCCTTTCTCCACAGTGGCTAGAGTACTGCCAGCAAATGAGACACCAACAACTCATTTTCAATCTTCAGCCACGTAATTAACAGCAAAGATGAATGGATAGAACAAAGATCCATTTGCACAGTCTTGGTGGCTCTCTTTGTGTGTTATCTACAATGGATTATCTATATTTTTATTTTCCTGCTCATTTGCTTACCTTAATAGGTGTCCTGATAAATGTATAATAGCAACCAGACATTTACTCATCAGCTCTGCGGTTTAGATCATTCTTTGTTTAAATTAGTCTTTGCAAGGCTGTGGGATCCAATGGGGGCTAGCAAAAAAAGATCCATGAAGAATATAATTTGAATTGTCCTTTTTATATTGTCTCTTATCAGTTGTCTTTAATAAACCTTCTAGACTTTTTCCTTTAGAGTTTTTTGTTAATTATATTAGTAAAAACTTACTAATGTAAATTCACTCTTTTTATAACAAGTAAAAAAAAAAAAGCCTTTGTAACGGGAAAGTTGCTTTCCATCTCTTTAAATAGAATGCTAATGCTAACAGCCAAAGATGTATGTTTGTATCCCCATTTCCATGGGTACATCTGTATCCATGTATGTACATATGTGTATATATACATAAAAATATATGTATATATGTATACAAATACATGTATGTAGGTATACCCCTGTGGTTATATTTTTTACAAAACCGAAATAATATATGTTCTTCACAGTTATTTTTCCATTCAAAACTAGTCATTGCATATCTCTATTTGCCAAGCAGTGTTCTAGACACTGGGAATGTGATGATTAGCAAGATGGATAACTTACTGCCTTCCTAAAACTTACACGTTAGTGAGTCGTGGATACCCCTCAGATCAATAGACATAGAACCAGATGATTTAACAAATGGCTTCATAATCTTGTAAATTTCCTTTCCTACTGATAGGCTTTTATATGTTTTTCACTTTTTTTGTTATTGTCAACAATGCTATTTTAAACACCCACGTATAGCTCTTCTTACCTACCAGTGCTTTTGTCTTTAATAGGGTATATTTTTCAAAACTGGAATATCGGGAGAAAATAAAAACATATTTTTCATTTGAATAAACATTGTAAATAACTTTCAGAAAGGCTAGAGCATCCTTAGGTACAATGCTTCCATCATCCACATATCAACCAAAAATGTAGAAGAGTGTTGTTTCCTTTCATTCTGGTTAGTACCCCTCTTTTACCATTCACAAATTGCCATTTGTGGAAAAAAAAAGTGCTATTATGAATATAATTCACATTTTCTTAGTTACCAGTGAGATGGAGCACATTTCATGTTTATTAGCCATTTGCATTCCTCTAGACTTTTGCTGGATTTTTTTCCTCTCAGTTTCTTTTTTTCCCCCCTTTGTTTCTTTCTATAAGGGTATTAGCCCTGTATATATTCTGTGTGTTGTTGCAGATATTTCCCCAAGTTCATCATCTATCTTTATATTTCGCTTTTTGGCATATTTTTTCCATGTAAAATTCTAAATTCTTTATGTGGTCAAATGCGTTCAACATTTACTCTTGGACTTCTAAGTTTCCTCCCTTGCTTAAGAAGTTCTTCCCTATCCCAAGATTATTCAGATATTATCCTAAAATTCTTCTAATTTTTAAATGATTTCTTTTTTAGACTTAGATACTTGGTATATTAAGGTTTTGTTTATGTACATGGTATGGGGTTGGGTTTCAGCTTTGTTTTTTTCCAGGTTGGTAGCTAATTATGCCAGTGTCAGCTATTACAGTCCCTTACTTCCTCCTAACAGAATTTCCACCTTGCCATGCAGATTCCCGGGCATTCTTGGATAACAACCTACACCTTGGTTAGGTTTCATGGACCTTCTAGATTTCTCTAGGTTCTATAATACAATCAGAGGAAATTAGTGAGCAATTGAGAGTCTAGGAATGTAGTGGTGAACTCACTGTCATCAGTTTCTCATTAATAAATGAGGACTCTAATGCTCTTCCCTCAGAACTAGCAAATGATGATGTAAGTGCTGTTACCTAACTTTCTTCTGATGAAATTTCTGTATTAACAAACATAGTTCATGTAAAACTGTAAATTCCCTGTAGTTTGTTTCAAACAGAAAAAAATAAACTTACATTTTCTCCTATTATAATGTTATATTGCTTTATAATCAAGTTAATATTATCCAGGGACATTTAAAAGGCTACGGTTTATTTCTAACATGCCTTATAATTGATTAAATTGACATTCACTCTTCTAAGTCTATCACACCATAAAAATCACATGGAAGCTAGCTACTGGAAAGAGTGAAAAGCTAGACAAATTCTTCTCCACAAAATTGGCAAGTTCTATATCTCAAAATCTCTTTAACTCAGTATTTCTCAAACTGTGCGTGTGGTATACTAGATTGGTAGGGTATGTTAGTTTTAATATACAAAAGAGGTTCTGTGTCAAAAAATTTGACAAGTGTTAGATCAAACATACTTAAATAAGATTTTTAGTGCAGGACTTCTCAGAGCCTTTGATTTACTCTTGTGGACTATAGGTCTCCATAGGGCCATATGGTATGCAGTGTTTCCTAAACTTATTTGACTTTAATTACTTTCCCCCATCCATGGTATATTTACAGAGCTGATGTCTCACAGAAGATACTTTGGGAATGCAGCTTTCTTTCCTTCCCCTCCCCAAGCTTATTCCTTTTTTTTTTTTTTAATATTTATTAATTATTTATTTATTTTCCTTATTTTTTTGGCTGTGTCGTGTCTTAGTTGCAGCCCACGGGATCTTTCGTTGTGGTGCGGGGTCTCTTCATTGCTTCTCTCTAGTTGTGGCGCTCAGGCTTCAGGGCTCAGGCGTGTGGGCTCTGTAGTTTGCTGCACGTGCGCTCTCTCCTTGAGGCACGTGAGTTCAGTAGTTGTGGCACGTGGGCTTAGTTGCCCTGTGGCATGTGGGATCTTAGTTCCCTGACCAGGGATTGAACCCGCGTCCCCTGCATTGGAAGGTGGATTCTTTACCACTGGACCACCAGGGAAGTCCCCCCAAGCTTATTCTTATCACTCATTGTAAGTTTCCATCTTCCCCCAAAGGAGGAAAATGTAAATATGAAAAAATAAGAGTAACTGAATTGGATTAGTGTGGTCTTACCCATGAGAAAAACCACTGATAAAAATTCCTGATGGACAACTGGTTTTCACACGTCTCAGTCAAAACTTCCTGCTTTTCTGGGCCTTATCATGCTTTTACAACCCATTCTACTTTCATAGGCATCACTAAATAGTTTTCTTAATGATGGCCCTTACATTATTGCTAAATTTCCCAAACCTTAAAAGAAATAAATCCCTTTCCTTCTAGCTTCGTTTCTTTTTCCTCCCTTGGGAATCTTTCTGAACACATTATGAGCATTGGATGGTTGTGGGAGCAATTGCTTATTAAGGTTTATATTCTGCTATTTGAAATCTATTTGTGCTGTAGGAGGGAAAACTACTGTGGGAATCTATACATAAAGGGTCGGTTTTGCTTCTTTATTCTTTTAAATCAATAGTATAATCAATTCTGTTATCTTCTGAACTTTCTCTAACCCAGTTCTATCCTAGTGGCAGTGAGTTGGTTAAAAGTCAGTGTTTTTTTCTGGTGGGAGTATTCATGGGTTCTGCAATTCAGCACTTTTTATTTTTTCTCCAGAGAGATGGTGACAAGAATGCTCAAATAATTAAATTGCCTGTCCTGGTTGTCTTATACAATGGCAATAGCAAGTTCACAATAAGAAGGTGGGCTGACTCTTGATTCTCCCGTAAAAAATATATTAAAATTAAGTATGTTTTGGTATTTCTATGAAAATAAATATTGAGGTCTAGAAAACCAATAAATTCTTTTTTCCTTTTTTGTCTCTCTTTTTCTTTCCTTCCCCTCCCCCTCCCTCCAATCTTTCTTTCTTTCTTGAACTGTGCTGTTCATTGATATAAGACTTGTACTGCAACTTCAGTAGAGAAGCTGGGAGAGAGAGAGAGAGTACAGGATTAGAGAAGCAGTAGGTTGTACACATAAAATCTAAGAAACAGGTGCTGGTCCCTCATTTCATTTTACAAGAAAAGAACTGACAATGGTAAAAACCTTATTTCGTATATTTTCTCAGTAGAGTTATGTAGAAAGAGAAAGGTTCTACACTATTTTCTCTTTATGTGCTGCTTGGAAGAACATTTGCTAACTTTACTGGCAACATCTTATGGTTGTCATCGACAAACCCCTCTAATTTTTCCTAACTCCCTTAGTATTTCTTGCCCATAGATATTGTTTGTCAGACTACTTTCCTCTTATGCTTTAATTGTCTTTTTTATTTACTCCTGTGAGAAATTTTTTAAACAAGGAAGTCTATTTATATTTCAAACACAATTTGCTCCAAGATTTGTTCTCTTTCTCAACTTTGTGGGTGGCAGAATACAGGTAGGATAGCATCTATAAACAAATGGAATTCTTCATATTATCTTATTAATTCATGGTGATAGGCCATGAGTCAGGAAACCTGGATTTTTATTTCTGGCTCTGCCTGTTACTGACTTGCTTTTTCTCTTTTTTAAAACTCATCAGCAATAATAATTTTTGGTCTATACATCTCACTAGTCTATACAACTCATATGTAAAACATGGGATATTGAGTACAAAAGAAAGAAGTTTAAAAGTTGTAGGGCTTCCCTGGTGGCGCGGTGGTTAGGAGTCCGCCTGCCGATGCAGGGGACACGGGTTCGTGCCCCGGTCCGGGAAGATCCCACATGCTGCTGAGCGGCTGGGCCCGTGAGCCATGGCCGCTGAGCCTGCGCGTCCGGAGCCTGTGCTCTGCAACGGGAGAGGCCACAACAGTGAGAGGCCCGCGTACTGCAAAAAAAAAAAAAAAAGTTGTAATAAGATACTAATAAAAAATCTTACATGCAGTATTGCTTTCTGGAATTATATTATTTATTGATCACTTATTCATTCAAGTGAATTCAGCACCTAGAATGTGCTGGGCATTGTACTACATGATGTGGATACAATGATAAATAATATAAATTCTTGTCTTATGACAACATACACATCATCAGGATTTGCTAAACCATCAGCTTATAATTATTATTTTCCTCATCTAATTTTGTGAATGCCCCTAAATTTTAATAGTTTCCTAATTGTTCAAGTCCATTTGCTTATTTTGTTGGTGAGGGGAGAGTTGACGTTGCTTAATTTAAATAATGGGTCAATATCCAGTTAATGTCTTGATTTCTGTGACTTGTCCATACCCTACCTCATTGCTAATAATGATACGAACTTTATTATTTTTTGAGTACTTCTCCTTTTTCTCTTTAGTATCTTAACTTGTCCCTTTTGTGTTTTGGACATACTCTTTAATTTTCTTTGATTGACTTTGACACCTTTGGCTCAGACTGTCTTGTTATTGACTTTATTTTCTCCCTATCACAAATTATGTATTTCATCTGTCTTTAGTTTTTGTTTTCTGTGGAGAATTTTAGTTTCCACTCAATACCTAATGATTCCTTCAGGAAACAATTACATTTTTTTTTTTTATTGTCAAGGTACATGAATAAATACTGGATGAATGTTTTTGGAGCTGAGTGAGAGTCCATGTAATCTGCCATCATTTCTTTGTGTGTATGTGTGTTTGTGCATGCAGCTTACACCCTCAATTTACCAAAATGATCTTGTGATAGATGTTTCCTAAAAGTCCTGCAGCACATATAAATTAAATACATCCATCATGGCTTTCTTTTATTTGAAGACAGTCCTTGAAGATACTTATAAGAATTTTCATGAATAATTTGAAAATTGGTGCTTTAGGAAATGTACTCTTTTAAGAATCGTCTAGAATTGTTTCCTCCTCTGTTCTCAAGAGGTCATTGGCTTTGACACGGTCTTCCATTAGAATTGGGACAATTACTCTCAGTTTGCTAAATATATTTGTGAGGAAATTACAACATTTATTGATTTAATATAAACTTAAACTTGTTAGACTGACCATGAAGGAAAAAAAGAAGCTCTTCATGGGAGGAACAACTGGATACTACTAGCATTATGTCTTGTATTATTCAGGAATATTTTGGTTGCAAATGACACAAACCCAAGTGGAACTAAATTAAGCAAAAGGATGACTTATTGAAAAGATCCTGATATAATTTTGAGAATCATTGGAATTGAAGAACAATCAAGGTTTGGAAGGCAGGAATTTGGGAAAGTTCCTCAGGGGTCTTATTAGTTAGGAAATCAGTTTAGCTGTTTTAATAGCATGGCTTAAAGAAGACAGATTTATTTATCTCTTACGTAAAAGCATGAGTGAGTAGACAGTCTTAAGGGGAGGAGGTCATCTGATCTATGTTATCCAAAGTCCCGGGTTCTTTCTATCTGATTGTTCCACCATACCTAAGCATGTTATATTTTCTGCATGATTTATTCTGGATCACTTCCTGTTAGGTCTAAGCTCCAGCCACTGGGATTGAGAAAAAATGGGGGAGCAAGCTGTTTCCTTATAAGAACATGACACAGAAGTTGCTGATGTCACTTCTGCTCACATGTCTTTGTCTGAACTTGGTCATGTTACTGCAAGAGAGGCTGGGAGATACAGTCCCCAGCTGGTAAGCCATGCGCCCCACTAAAACTTGAGGGCTCTATTACCAAAAGGAAGAATGGGAGAAAGGATAGCAGGAACAAATTGCAGTCTTCCCCACAGGACTAACCCTTGAACAAGGTCAAGATTTTATCTATGGCACTTATCTCTCCTTGTCTCTAACAATGGGCTTCATTCTGTTCTACTACAGGATACAGAGCAGGAGATATGGTTATCGATGGCTCTGTGTTTACACTTCCTCAGAATCAAGATCAGTATCATCTCCAACAAGTAAACTCAGTTCTTTTTGGCCCTGGTACATTGCCCTAGGAGGCTGTGGCTAAAGAGGAGGGTAAAGTTCTAGGTAAGGATAACATTCATTTATTAACACATATTTATTAAGCACCCGTGTGCCAGGCAATATTATAGACCAGGGATAAATACGACCTGCTGTCCGCTTTTATAAAAGAACGTTTATTGGAATGTAGTCACATCCATTTGTTTGCAGATTGTCTGTGGCTGCTTTTGTGCTACAATAGCAGAGTTGAGTAGTTATGACCGAAATAGTAAGTTCTTGAAGTCTAAAATATTTACTATGTGGCCCTTAATGGAAAAAGTGTGTCAACCCACTGTTGAAGCATTGGGGATACAGTGGTGATCAAGACATGCAAAATCTCCATCCTTTTGGAGCAAATATGCATAGGATTTGCCCTCTGAGATCCAGTTTTCTGAGTGGTTCCTACCTCTTACTAGGGTGTCTGACAGAGCAAATAATCTGTCTGTTCGTTATCTGCGCGGACTTTCAGATCTCTTTGGGATAGCCCTATATGACATGGTTTGTGTATACAAGGAGGGTTATACCATTACAACCCTAGTTCAGCGTCCTTATGAACTTATAGTAAAGATTTAGTAGACATCAAAATGACCTTTGTACCTTAGGTTATATCTTGTACTTGGCTGTTGGTCCTTTTTGGGCCATGGATATTTCAAGCTGTCATTTTGTTGTGTTATTTGCATTGCTATTTTCTTGCTTCTGACCATTTTCCATATGGCTTGTTTCATTTTCTTGCTCTGTATTATCATGGCATTTGGATTATTTTGAAAATGGGTGTGTTACCTGTGGCTGAAATAGTGATATTCTTTTTTGTTTTTTCTCATTTAAATATCTCCATCCTCTCTAGTTTGCTCTTCATTTTTTCTTAAAATTTTATAGAGGTTAATCCAGAATGTAGATGTTCCCTCAGTTAGATTGAGGTTACTCATTACAGGTCTCACTCAATCTGCAAAGTAATGCAGTACATTAGTTTAACACTCATACATCCTCCACTGCTGGATGACATCCCGCCAACGTCTGTTTATAAGTATCAAGGTTAGAGCGTTCCTGTAACACCGCCATTGGGAGTTCAGTACTTGTCTGCCTAGAAATATGCTGCTGTCAGTATGTGGATAATTAATATAAGGGGAAGTAATGAAGTAGGGGGTAAAGGTACAAGAGCCTTATGGCAGGAGAAATTTATGATGGGAGAACTTTATAATGAGTACAAAGTGTACATTAGTAAATTTATCAAAGGGTCAAAATTGAAAATCTATTGAGTATGGTGTGTGCTCATTGACTTCATCTTCAGTCCAGTCAGGACTGAGAGGCTTACTGTGGCCTCATTTAGTTTACTAGTCATCAGCTTTTTCTTCTTGACTTTGTACTTGTCTCCCTCTCTCCCTCCCTCCTTCCTTTCCTCACTCCCTTCCTTCCTCCATCTCTTTCTTTTTCCCTTCCTTCCTTCTTTCCTTCTTGCCCACCTGCCTGCCTTCCTTCCTCCTTTTTACTGTCCCTCCTTCCCTTCTCCCTCCCTTCCTTTCTTCCACAAACCATTATGGAGTGTTTACTTAAGTGATAGGTTCTGAGCAAGATATTGGGAATATATTTCTGAACAACAGAGACATAGTGCTTATCCTTGCTTATCCTCATGCAGCTTATGGTCTCAAATGGGAGAAAAACAAGAAAAAAGGAGGGGACTTTGGGAGCACATGCCAGGAACTAATAGATCTTTTTCCTAGTGAAAATGCATTAGTAATTCTATAATAACTTTTTTATTAATATGAATCTCATCAGTTCTTTTTTTTAATGTAAATGCCAATGAACTTTCTAAATGACTAGGTAAGTATTCAGTAGCATCCAAGAATTGTACAATGATAAGTAGATGATATAATCATGGCCTAGTATCATTAGATTGGTGCTTTGACACTACTAATTAAAAACAGTGTCTTGGGGCTTCCCTGGTGGCGCAGTGGTTGAGAGTCCGCCTGCCGATGCAGGGGACACGGGTTCGTGCCCCGGTCCGGGAAAATCCCACATGCCGCGGAGCGGCTGGGCCCGTGAGCCATGGCCGCTGAGCCTGCGCGTCCGGAGCCTGTGCTCCGCAACGGGAGAGGCCACAGTGGTGAGAGGCCGGCGTACCGCAAAAACAAAAACAAAAACAGTGTCTTCTTTAAATACAACACTGGTTAGCTTTAGCTTTATGTATTGTGTGTAGTAAACTTGAATTTCTTTAAAAAAATTCTGTAACTCACAATTTTTCTTAGATTAGCCTAAGATTCTGGGGGTTTTGGGCATATACACATTTGGGGGATGTTCCTCATACTCCCTCCCATCATGATCACTAGAGAGGTGAGAGGTTGGTGACTATCAGAGTGTGGATGGGTTTCCAGAATTTGTTGTTACCTCTGATTACTTACACCTAAGCAGGGGTGATGATGGTTAATAATAATAACAGCAATAGTGATAGTGATAAATAGCTAACATTCCCATAGTACTAAGTTACAAGTGTTTTACACGTACTAACTCATTAACCCTTGCAGCAACTCTATGATTAGCTCCATTACATAGATGAGGTATTGAGGCCCACAGCTAGTAAGTGACTGAATTGGGAGATTCAAACCCAGGCTCTGGTGTACACATTTGTAAACACTATGTTCTGTACTCTTTCACAGCTGTATAACACAGAACAGTGGTCTGGTGTTGAGAGAAGAGGACAGTTTTTGAAATTAAATGACCTGAGTTTTAATACCAACTCTATCAACATGCCTTTTGCCTTGGTTTACATGACAAAATTGAGGGATTGAATTATACTGATATTCCATAAAATATGACCCTAGACATGTTCTATAAAAAAGGACTTAGTAGTTAAATAAGCTTAAGAAATACTGCAATTGATCTCTTGGAAAGCTGCAGTGTTCCAAAAAGTCTTGCAGTAAAGATGCCTATTTAACTTTGTTTGACTGAGTTCTTCCTAAATTTTGACCAAGGGAGAGCTTGGAGTTTAGGAACTCCTAAACTTTTGGAGAAGAATGGAAGGGAAAACATATTTTAACACACCAGAGAACTAGTGGTTTATGAAATTATTTTCAGGAACTCTGAACCATATAATCTTTAATGTCTCCTTCAAATTCAAAATTCCTATAATTGTAAATATCAATCATATATCTATATGTGTTTGCCAATTTTGCCTATTTGTATTGCCTTCCAATGTTGACACCAAACTGAGAGTTTGTTTGACGTACCTAGGTAATATGTGATACTGTCAGAGGAAAGTATACTTTATATTCTTTGTAAACAAACACAGCCCAGTAGTATCAAATTTACAGTTTGAGGATCGTCCAACTGGTTTTCTGGCATGTATAACTTATGTTCCCTATCAAGCTGAAGTAGAACCTGCCTTACCCATAGCTTATTAGAAGGTTTAATGATAATAATTTTCTGTTGAAGTTAACTGAATTATAGTTTTACTTGCAAATGTGAGAACATTGTAACAGCCCTGAAGTCTTGGTGTTAGTAATGGAAAGTATTGTTTACAATGTTTGTTTCACCATTCAAGGAGTTTTCTGCAATGACCTGCCTCTGGCACAACAGTTTTCTTACTTTTTCCCTAGCTCTTTCAGGAGTAGTTAGTTTAGAGCTTTATTCTTAAATTCTGCTGATACTGACATGTGTGAACTTACTGTGTGTGTGTATTTGTGAAAGCACATACAGGGAGGACTTTGCTGATTTTGTTTGTACAGCCACAGTTCAAGACCATAAATGGTACACAGCTTTGCTTTTAGAGCAAGCACATTGAAGCCACTTATAATACAGGTATTGAGAGACTGAGAACCGTTTCCAATTTCTTCCCACCATCAAGAAATAAGAAACTGGAATTGGTAGAGGAGTTCTTTTTAGGATGGTGAAATTGAACTTACATAACTTATTATCCCCAAGTTTTACCCACAGTCAAGAAATAAGAAATTAGCCTTGTTAGGTAAAAAGATGTCTTCCTGTGGAATTGAACAAATGGGCAATTTGACAAAGTGCCACTGTAATATGATGGGTTACCTAAGACTTTCAGAAATGAGACACTCAAAAAAAAAAAAAAAGAAATGAGACACTCTGTAGTACAAATGAACTCTATTAGAAAAAATAATGGAAGAAGAAATATCTTGTGCAGAAATACTGAACTGGGTCTTTTTCTCATACAAGAATTTTTAATGGTTCTCGTAAGCTCTGAAAAGAGACTTAATGGGATAAGCTGGCCTCTTTTATGGAATTTTCAGCGGGCACATTCTTCTAACTTTTAGTAAAAAAAAAATGTAACTGCTAGTGACTTAAATTGAAATTCTTGACAGACATTTCACCAAATGTCTTCTCCCTCTTTGCTGAAGACAAAGTACAGATCTTTAGCTGACCCAGAGGCTCCTTTACTTTCAGAAAGTGCTTCTCATTCATTGTAGGACTGCCTTGGTGGTGATTATGACCCTGGCTCTATGAGGGTCGGTATATTAAATTGGATGAGAAAGGTTAGTCATTTATTATCGTAATCTGAAAGTGGGATGGAAACACCCCATAAAAAACTCTCAAGGGGATTCTTTGGCACGGTGGTGCAAATAATCAGAACTCCATTTTCCAGCTCCATCACTTTCTAGTTGCATCATCTCAAGACAATTACTTCACTTCTCTTAGCTTCAGTTTTCTTATCTATAAAATACAGATTGTGAAAATGCCCCTCACCCTGGCAGGGATGTCAGGATCAAAAGAGGCAGCATATATGAAGTACTTGGCATATTACTGTCACCCAGAAATGTTAGGTGCGATTGTCAGTGGCTACAGAGATTCAAATGGTTTTCATCAAGTTTGTTAAATCAGGGAAGTATATCCAGTTTGTTCATCAGCAGAATCTTTTTACGCCCTTGGAAAAAAATACCACATTGTTTCCTCAAAGATAAAGCCAATACAATTGTTGAAATTGCAGCAGCAGGAATTTTCTTCATGGTTATAATGTTATACTGCACCTAGGTTCTTAAATATATCTTTTAGTTTCAGCTTATTGTGGTTTAAGAACATCAGGAAGAGGAGTAAGAACCAGCATGAGGTTGATGGTTGAGTGGCAACTGTAATTTTCCATATAACAGAATCTTTGCTAATATAAAAGCTACCTTCTGGTTATGCAAAAGTTTAATGAAATATAGGCACAAAGTGGTGTTTTCTATCCAACAAAGAATAAGAGCAGTCATGGAATTTAGCATGTTGAGTTATTCTTTCCAAAATCAACCACCTAAGGACCAAAGAATATGATTTAAAACAAAATTTCTATGCATTCTTTTTTGAGTGAACAAAACAGCTTGTGTAGCTAAACTGGGTAGCTGCAGTGTAATTTGGTAATGTTTCTATTTGTTGAAGAAATGCCGGATATTTGCAGGAATGGCAGGAAGAAAAACACAGCTCTCATTTGTATGCAACATAGTCATAACATAAAATTATTAGCTCAGAGGTATGATTTCTGAAAAGATTGAATTAACATTGTGATTATTAGAGCCCCCTCATTTGCATAAATCTGGGGAATGCCATAGCATGACAAAGCTACCAATTTCTTTGGCAGTAGTGAAGAGTGAAGTTGTACAGCACTCCACAGTTCTGACTCCCTGGTTGAAGTAAGAAGTGGGAGTTCACTCTTTGTAGAGGGCCTGGGAATCAGTATAGTTCAGATACCACTCCCAACTCAAAGCTCACCTGAAATAAAAAGAGGTAACTTTAGAAATGCTGCTTTAAATATGATGAGTAACTTCTGACATGTAGCTACCTGTTGTGAAAATTCCTCTTGGAGAGAAGAGTATAATTATGTACTCAACACAAACCCTTGTAGTCTTTTTAATTAACTACAGTTATCCACAGGTGACCTCTGATTCCTTGAGTTTTCAAGAATGAAGCCTGGAGGGAATCAAAGCTTTTAGTAGGAAACCAGGAACCTGCTGACATGTTCCTGGGATCATGTGATCATTTTATATCCAGAGTCTTAACTGGAAAAAAAATCACTTGTGTTCACAGAACCAGCAAGCTGGTGTCTCTTCTTAGATCGCTGATACGTCATAGTCAGGACTGAGACTTTTCCTGTGTTATAGGTCTTTTGTTTCTTAACTAATGCATATTAACTCCTAAGTTAATAGAGGACTGTAAGGTGGGTATGGAATGTAAAAGATGAAATAGCAGTTACAATGTTACATTGTGAAGATGGAGGGAAAAGGAAGTGGATACAACATAAGTAAAAGTACTTATAGGTGTTCTCTGCATTTAAGAGATCAGCTCTGTGGGACCGGGATGTATTGTATGTAAGAAATATGATATATCCCAATACATGGCAAGGAGAGTTTGATTTAAGATGGTGATGTCTGAAAAGCTGTTAAGAGGTTGATCCAAGAGGGAAAGAGGGCCTTTGGAATGAAAAACATTGAGTTTGAGAGTCTGTTTCCTGCCTGCTGAGATGGGGATGCCTGTTTTCACCTTAGGCAATTGACATTGGAACTCTAGAGTTCTGTTCTACATTGAGCCTTCTCATATAATGTGGATTATGTTTTCTCCATGGATTATTTCTATTACCCAGACACCTGGGCCAATCTGTGCAATATTCATTAAAACAAAAGTTAAAAATCAAAGTTAACAGTTAAGGTGGATAAAAATTTCTTTTCCTCTCACCAAAACAGCCCCCCCACCTTTTAGTAAAAGACACAACTTACAAGGATTCTGAAAACCATACAATGGAGGTGGAAATGGCTAACTTGTTCACTATAGACCAGGTAAAATAGATTCCGAAGCCCTGAATAACTCACAGTCTCACATCTTATGGAGCATGAAAATTATGACTAAGACAATAAATGCTGAAAACAACCCAGAATGCTACAGAGGAAAAGAGGATAAGGTAGTTAATTTTTAGCTGTAGGAAGGACAACAGGGAAAACTCCACAGAGTAGAGGACATTAGAGCTGTACAATTAAGAATGAATGTGATTCTGTTTGTTAGAAAAGAAGTGATAGACCTTCTAGGAGAGGATCAGTTAAGTAGGGACAATATGTTTTGAACATCCATGGTGTGTTCAGGGAGAATTAAGTAGGTTGATGTGACTAGAATAGAGTACATGAGTAGGAGAAGGGGCTAGTGATATCTAGTTGGAAGGCAAGTTGGAGTTATATTGTAAAAGGTGCTTGTAAGTCAGTCATGCTCTTGGTTTTAGATTTCATTAAACACTCAAAGGGTTTTAAAGCAGGGCAGTGCTATGTTTAGTCTATGCAGAGTGAAGGAGGCACCTGTGATGGAGAAATCTGGAGAAAGAGGAATGGATTAAGAAGGTATTGCTATAGCCGAGATGAGAGACTATGAAGGCATAGTGAAGTAGGAAGAGAAGATGGATTTGAAGAATATTTTATTAGGATTATCAGTTAGACTTGGTAATTGGCTTAATGTGGCAAGTGAGTTAAAGAGATGAATTCAAAATGACCTTGAGGTTTCTATCTTGGGAGACTGGGTGGGTGGACATGTCATTAGTAAAGATAGGGAACATATGTGGAGGGAAACAGGGATTTAGGGGAATATTGAATTCAGTTTTGGACATGATGAATTTTTGATGCTTGTGGGATGGTTAGGTGAAAATGTTCAGTAGGCAATTTGGAGGTGAATTTAGAACCCAGAGGAAATCAGAAGTGGAGAAATAGATTTAGATGTCACTTAAATAATAGGCAGTTGAGACACTGAGAGGTAATGAAACCACCCAGAGAGAAGGTGTAGAGAGGAAACAGAAGTACATCTGGGAGGCGCCCTGATGATCAGCTGACATTTGCTGGGTAGTCTAAGGAAGAGGGGCCAGGGAAGAAGATTTAAAAGAGGACAGAAAGGCAGTAAGAGAACCAGAATAAAGTAGTGTTTTGGAGAGTAATCTAGAAAAAAGGTTCAAGAAACAGAGAGTAATCAATAATGACAGATATTGCAAAGAAATCGTATTGGATAAAAGCTTCTATTTTTTTCCAGCAGTGCTTAGCTACCTAGTGGGCCATGGATAGCTCATACTGTTCATGTCTGTGAAATAGAAAAAGGGCTTGGGGAGCAAAGGTGACCTATGTGTACATTAGACAAATGAGCCCCTCCTTCCAGTTGAAGGCAGCACTTAGAGCTTGGCAGACAGCGCTTCTTTCACCTCCTTGCCCGAACAGTCTCATGTAGGGCACAGTTTGTGCAGAGCATGCTAAAAAACCATATGTGGCTCTGGCTGACTGGGGGCAGGGGCAGTAAATTAAAAATTGTGGATCTGCACAGGGGTCTAGGAGAAGGAGATGAAGGAATTGAGGTGATGCTGAATATTTATTTAAAATGGTTGCCCTTGGGCCCAAGAAGGATAGGGAATGATGTGAAGAGAAGAAGGGACTGGCCAACTGGAGGAAATGAGTTAGGAAGTCAGTAGAGATCCTGATGAGACCAAAGAGCAGAGTTTCTAAAAATGGTAGGGGGGAAAAAATTGATTACAAAATCAATGGGAATGGATTCTGGAGCAGAAGTAAGGGTTTGAAGTGAAGGATGTCATGAAATAATGGGGCCAAGGTGTTGGGTGGTTTTATCAGAATATATGTTGAAATCACTTGGGGTGACAGCAGGCAATTAAGTAGAAAAGACAGCTGTGATTCTTAAGGAATGGGAGGGAATGATGGGAGGTGGGGTTCAGTAAGTGATAATGAGGCTGGAAAGAGGGTAGTATAACGATGTCATAGAACTCAGCTGGTGGCTAAAACAGAAAAAGGGGAAAAAGCACTTTTTTCTGCATGACTAGTTCAGTTTATAACTTAACAACTCTTTGGGTAACTAAAAATTCTTACTCTGGCTGTTTTGTTTGGCTATGATGAGTAAAACACAGTAGAACAGAGAAAGGCAATAGTAGGGGAAACCATAGGTTTAAAAATTACATCCAGAAAAAGTAGGTGGTTTCAGGAGATATTAAAATTTTTATTACTATAACAGAAGAATAACCAGTCCAAAGATACACACCTTTTAATAGTATTTCCTTAGGTGGCAAAACTGAGAGTGAGAATCCTGTGTATTTCACTTTGGAGGGTATTTCAGCTCTGCTAGACTTTTTGACCAAATTGTCCCAACTATAAGAAAACCTGAAATAATTCTGAAGTTTGTTGCTGGGAAGATTTGTTGTTATTCCATCAATATTGTGTTCTAATTCATTGACTCAATGCTTAAGAACTTTGAATCCCAGTTTTCAATTCCTCCTTGATTAAGATCTTTAATCTGGATCTTTATTTGGGAGAGATGAAAACCTTGAGCTTAACCTTGTCTTTCAAGAAGACACACACCTGAACAATGTATTGATATGAAAAGAAAAGAGGAATACAAACATATTTTTATCAACTACTTTGCTCCTGCTTCTTAAGAGTCTCAAGAGTGAAAGTGCCAAAGAAAAAAACAACAGAAGACGTGTCAAAGACCTCAATTATTCCCTTATTTGTGTTCTCTGATACTCAGTGGCATAACTAGTAAAAATGATTCTGATAAAAAACTTGTGGTTCTCCATTTTTGTATACCTCTGTTCACAGCAAAAAGAGTTCATCTCTTTTGTCGTTGCAGTGGAGGAAATGAAAGCATTTGGCTAAGTAGGGTGTGGGCCATCGTTGGGTGGTCAAAAGCCAGCACTTTGGAGAGCAAGGGGCCAACTGGAGTTGGGGAGAGAGAGCTGGAAGAAAGCCTTTAAAGGAACACAATCTCTTTCAAAGCTGAGCTGATCAGGAAGCATCCTAAGACCTACTCTGAACTGCGTTGCTTTCATTCTATTGGCTTTGACTTACTAATTAAAAATGGAGTTAGAGGTAGTCTTTCTAAACTACTTATATTTATTATAGAACTAGTTAACATAACGAAAGATTTTATGATACCTACTATCAAATCTAGTTGAGCCAAACCCTCCTGTTCATGCACACACTGCACACTTATATATACTTACATGTTTCTTGGGATTAAGACAGTTTAAGTGTAAGATACCACCTGTCCAATTGGGTGTTTGGCAGTCGTCCATTAGTTGCCCTGTAAGTATGGTTGCTTTGGCCATCACAATGAAGGCGATCTCATATGAGACTCTAGTCAGAGTGAGGTTCAGAGCCTCTGTCAACAGACTTGAACTTCATTAGCATTTGGAGAGCGAAGAGACAGCCATAGAAGCTTAGGGTCTTATTTTTGGTGAACCTTCATGTGTTGTTCCTAGATATGGTTAATGCATGTGCTGGTTCTGCTACCACCATTCACCTGGTTGCTTATTTTCCACATATGCAAATTAGACAACCTGGGTCTTAGAGTTATAACACTCTCTCTTCCCCCTCCCCCTCCATCTCCTCAGTCACAAACCACAGCTCCTCAGGGGCAGGGAGGGGTGATCATTTTCTATGGCCAGACTGTGATGAGAGGAATTTGCCTTCAGGTCTGACTCTTTGAGCCTCTAGGGAGAGACCCTGAGGGTCTAAAAACATACAAGGCATTTTCCAGGAGTTCTTCATCTCAGATTCTGTTGCCTTTCCTGTACAGCTTGGAGACCTGGATGTATGTATGGTTGTTTTTGATATTAACCCATGCAGCACAATTATTATTTTCTAGACTGAGAGAACCTTGAGAGCAGACATTGATTTATCTTCATCCTTCACCATCTACGATAGTGCTTGGGACCAATAGGTGTTTAGTAATTTTGCCAAATTAAACTCCATACCCCATTCCTTGAGAAGATGGAGCTGAGGCAGAGATAATGATGATAATGATAAACTGTTGAGTGTTTGCTGTGCTATAGGTGCTGTTCCAAGTGTATACATACTGGCTTATTTGAGCAAAAATCCTATAAAGTAGGTTACTATTTCCTCCATTTTACAGATGGGGAACCTGAGGCTAATTAACCTGCCTAATGCCGTTTATCTTATAAGTGATAGATCTGATCTGGCTCAGATGGTCTGGCTCCAAAGTCCAAGCCCCAAACTTTATGCTAAATTACCTCTCAAGAGTGAAAAGGCTGGGTGGAGAAAGTAGGTAAACAACTTCAGTGCTTAACACTCTCCCACCCCATCCCCAGCATGGATTATTTGTACCATCTCCCTTTCTTTCTCCTATATCTAATTTTTCTTCCTTCAGCATGTGACCTGGAGCAAGTCCATCCCACCTTAAATAGATAAACAAACAAACTTCTCTTAACCGTACACCTTTCTATAGCTTCACAGTGCCTGCGAGAAAAACAAAACCTGTTGCTTCTGGGCAACCGATTTTCCTGAGCTGAGACCTGGAGAAATGTGTGTGATCAATCTTCATAAAGGGATACTGTGTGAGATAGCAGACATGGTTTCCAGGACATACCCACAGTGACTATATTGTAGGACTGTTCCTATAGCATCCCTTAATGTGGTTTGATGTTATAAAGTATTGTTCATTAAAAGAAATTTTCAGGTGGAATAAAAACAATGTGTTCTGAATTTGTAACTCCCTACTGGTTGCTTGAACTGAATGCCTAGTTCTCTGTTACCTATCTGGATCTATATTACTCTGAATGCCTGGAACATGTATTGTTTTACCAGTTGCTTGGCATTACCATATAAATGCTATCACAGGCCCTTAAGTTCCTGGTTTCAATTAAGCTAGAGGTCAATTTGGGAGATTCTGTTGGGTGTAGCATTCTCCATGTAATGGAATCAAGAAGTGTCTTAAACAAATGTAACTCAGAAATAGCACTTTTCTTTTCTTTCTTTTTTTCCGTATTCTCCACAATTAAAATAACACCTGAAATGTCCTCCCATAGGTTTACTCTCTGTCCAAAATTAATACCCAAACTCACACATCTGTATGCACAAGGGAAGTGGGAATGGGGGAGGGGTGAGACTCATCAGAAGTCAGAGGCTTAAACAAGTAAAGGGATTTATTTTTCTTATTAATAAGAAGGTTGAAATAACTGATGTAGCAGCTAATAAAGGAATATTTGAAGGCAAGAAAAACATGAAATTACTAGAGAAAGGCTCTGGTGATTCTATTTTTAATATTTTTTTTTCCTTTCTAGTGAAATATATAAAGAGCTGGCATGATTTGAATGTCCATCTGACTTCTCCTAGGCTCCTGATTCTATAAGTCTGGAAATTTATGATTTATTTTTAGTTTTCTCAAGTAGCATAGACAAGTATCTGGGAGGAAACTCTTATGAACCCTGTTCAGAAAAGTTCACTAAACTCCATTTGCTTACTGACGTGAAGAGAGAAAAAATATAGCTTTTCCCTGTAATGATTTCCCCAGTTGAAAGATGAATTAAATAAGAAAAATTCCAAAATACCAAATGTGACAAACATGGCAGATTAGAGCAAGTCTAATGGATGCTTTCCCTGAACCTATGAAGAAACCTATATTAATAACTTATTTGGAATAATGTTGTATGGAAATGGAAAACTTCTTGTAGTTTGTTTAGTTAGAAGGCATAGAGTAAGGAGCAAAATGTCAACCAAAAACTGTTACATGTCAACTCAATGTCAATCAAATGAAAACAGTTATCAATTAAGAGACAAGGTGCTATATAGGGATAAACCCTGGATTTGGAATACTTAGGTTTTAGCCTTAATTCTACTACGGACTTTGTGAGGTTGGGAAAGTCACTTAAGTTTCTAGGATTGAGTTTCTTCATTTGTAAAATAAAGGTATTGATTAGATGATTTCAAAGATTCCTTCCCAGTCTAGAATTTCATGTTTTTCATTGAAATGAAGATGATAACTTCTACTAGTTATTATAATTTATACTTCAGTAATTCACTTTATTCTTCAATAATCTGAAGTTTATACTTCCAATAGCAGTTTATACGTCAATAATTCAATCTGCAAAAATAAAAAAATAAATTAGCTTAAAAAGACAAAATTAGGTAAATTATTTGCGGTATAAATAAGTTTTAATAAATTGGAAACCAATTTTGTATTACCCAGCGAGAGACTCTGCCACCCATATGTTCATAAAAACACTGTGGTTGTTTTATTGTTCTCTTTGGCAGTGCCAATCATAGTTAGCACTAATTAATGAAATTCCAGGGTGCTGTTTGCCAGGAGGTTCATGCAATGGATGAAGCAAACTACAGCAGCAAAGTTTCCATCATTTATATTGCTGTGACAATATTGGCTCAAGTTTTAGAAACAGTAATTCCAGCTCCCAGTCCCTGTGAGAACAAATGTAGATTGATTTATGTTCTGAGCCTCTCTAGCATATTGTCAACACTGAGATGGCTGCCAGAGCTCATCATACAAGGTGCTGACATTTTCTGGGAATCTGCTTGTCTTTACACATATTTTCGCTTGCACACATTGCTGTGTTTTTTCTTTCTTTGTTTTAAGGACTAAGGCATGGATTATTGCTATTAAAAGCAGTCTATTATTAAGCTAGTTTATGCCATTATAAATGTTTTAGAGTCAAGTCATGCTCAGAAAAGACCATAAACTTTCTTTAACCCATATTGGTATTACCATCAACAACGTTTAAACTTAGTGGTTTTCCTTAGAATCATGCCTCCTATTTAGCAAACTCCTCCCCTCCTTCTTCCCCCTGGCTTTATTTCCCACCTATGTTCTTCGATTACTGAACCTCTCTATTCAGGTTCATTTCTCCTACTCCAACCCTCATTGTCACTGCTGCAAAGTCTAGGTCTTTTTGGCTCTGTAGTTGCTTTCTGGTTCCAGGTGTAGATACAGATACTCATACACTTATTTTTTTTGAAAAAAATTTGTCTCTGGAGAAGAAAAAGGCCCGAATATTTCAACTGATTGTTATAGTGAGAGATAAACACATCAGCTCAGTAGTGAAACATCTCTATGGATTCGATCAGATGAATTGAATAGGTCCCTCAGTTGTGCTGTGGGAAATCAAAGGCTATGTTGTAGATTTTTAGCACTTTCTTTTTTTCTTGGATATGTAAGATATTTAATTACTTTTTTAAACAAATCATTGAGGTAAACTATGAATTCATCATGATCAGTTTTAGGTCCTGTGTTTCTGAATAGGAAAAATATTTTTTCCATTTTTGAAAAATTGAGATATAACTTAGGTAAAGTATAATCTCAGACATACAGCTTGATAAATTTTTATAACCTCCCTCTTACCCTAATCAAAATATAGACTATTTTTCACTTCCTGGAAGGATTCCTCATCCCCTCTCGCAGTATGCAGGCCCATCTCCACCTCTGCAGAAGGGTAACAGAAATTATTCCATGAATAGTGATTGAATGTTTAAAATTTTTATAATCTATTTTTCCCTCCTATTTTTTTTTTTTTTTTTTTTTTTTTTTTTTGTGTGGTATGCGGGCCTCCCTCTGCTGTGGCCTCTCCCGTCGCGGGGCACAGGCTCCGGACGCGCAGGCTCAGCGGCCATGGCTCACGGGCCCAGCCGCTCCGCGGCATGTGGGATCCTCCCAGACCGGGGCGCGAACCCTGTTCCCCTGCATCGGCAGGCGGACGCGCAACCACTGCGCCACCAGGGAAGCCCTTCCCTCCTATTTTTTGTCATTGCAGAACTGCTCTATCTTTAAAAATCCTCTTTCAGATTTTTCCCCTGAAGGATAGGGTAGAAATTAGCCACTGAGTATTGTGAGTTTTGTTACTTAGTTCTTGCTGGATGTATTTCCAGGCTTGAATATTTCTTCCTGTACCTTATTAGGTTATTAACAGAGAGGTAGAAGATTTTTACTTTTTTTTTTTTTCTTTTTAAAGATTCCGGAAAGATTACCTAAATATATGAAAGGATAGCATAGTTTTCCATTTGCCATTCAATGGAGATTTTTCTCACCCATGCATTTTTAATTTTTATTTTTTTATTGTTCAGTCTCTGGAGAGGGACCCAACTCCACCAAATTTTCCTTTGTATCTTCATTTTGTTTGCAGTCAGCAACATTTAAACTTTTAAGGTCCACTCAGACACAGAGGAATGGAGTGAAAGAGCTATACTGTATTACATTAGTGGGCCTTCACAGAGATGATTCAAGCATCTCCCTGAGGTTCTACCAAAGAAAGAGATACACTGATAGCAGGAGCAGTGGGGTTACAGAGACCAGAGCCAAGCCTTATTTGCTGCCGAATTCCAACTTCCCTCAGTCCTCAATGCAGACCTGCTGGCTCCCCATATTAAGCCTCAGGCAGATTCAATTGTTCCATGTATCACCAATAACCTTGACAATATTAATGCTGAATGTTTATATCATACTTTTATAGTTTATAAAATCCATCTTCCCATTTTATCTCATTATTTATAAGGACAGCTTTGTATAGTAAGCGTTATAAGCCTGTTATCCCCCTTTTTTTTTTACTGTTATGAAACTGGAATTTAAAGAGATTAAGAGTCTTCCTTAAGTAGTTTGGTTCCTTACAATCTGGCTCCACAGTTAGAACCCTAGGGAATTTCTCAGTTTATTAATGACTCAAGCACATATTAGTTATATCCATATATTCAGAGAATAAGGAAGTCAGACAAAACGTGCACATGATCCTTCTATGGCTTGAAATTCTAATATAATACTAATAAAATGGGATTTAGTAGGACAGTCCCATCCTGGACAAGGTTCTCATCTGCTCATTTTTTATATCATTAGTTTGAATTACCTCAGTCTGTGGTTTCAGAAATAACTTTTCCATGTAGATATTTCTTGAACTTAGCTCTTTCAGCACCCCAGGCTAAGAGAATCTTTAAAAACATGAACTTGGGGCTTCCCTGGTGGCGCAGTGGTTGCGCGTCCGCCTGCCGATGCAGGGGACATGGGTTCGTGCCCCGGCCTGGGAGGATCCCGCGTGCCGCGGAGCGGCTGGGCCCGTGAGCCATGGCCGCTGAGCCTGCGCGTCCAGAGCCTGTGCTCCGCAACGGGAGAGGCCGCAGCAGAGGAAGGCCCGCATACCACAAAAAAAAACAAAAACAAAAAACATGAACTTGTCAAATTGGATGCTATTAGGATTTAAGACTAGCCAAAGCCTGGATTTAAGATAGTGTTGGCTATGGTGAGTGACTGATAAATATTTATTGAACAATTGAATAGTTCTAAATATAGTTCATTATTATTTTTCATTACTCTATGGCAAGAGTAAGAGTTTTGTTAATTATATAATGCTATTAACACAACAGTGGAATTTATAGATTCACAGTTTTACTCCAATATTCCGGATATGATCAGTAACTACTGCCCTTCAGAATTGTTCTGAAATTCTTGGAATAAACAAAGGCCTGTGTTGACAGCAAAAACTGCAGGCTTGATATTTCCTTTGTTGGTAGATTAGCAATATCAATAAGTTATTAAAAACCTTAGCAAAGAATGAAAATTGCTATTCAAATCCTGTTTGCTTTCTCCATTTTTATGTAAATGTCCTAGTTGATCTTCTTCTCTCTCAGCCACTGGGTCTTAAGAACTGTAGATGGCAATCCAACCACAAAAATGATCTGGTTTGCTAAATTTAGTCATGGATTTGCTTTTCCTAGCCGCACAAAATTATGTTGCTCTAGGAGAGCAGCATATCAGGAAAAAGAATCATAAAAACAAAAGCAAATCTCAAAGAAATAGAAAACAAGATAATTTTTTTTTGTAGCCTTTTCTTTATAAGTTCCACTACATGTAAGTTTACAAAATGTAATTTCGGGCTCATGAGTTGATCAAGAAATACTGTGAAGGCATTTCAAACTATAGCAGAAAATCTCAGTTACCATGGAAACAGGATACCATGCATGAGAACAGGCCACATCATATAGAAGATTTAATTATAATGAAATGATAAATGAATAAGGCAATTTTTTAGGCTATTTGTGGCTAAAGTCCATTAGAAGTCCGTTTCCAAGGAAGCCCATGTCTAAAAACTGTAATAAGAAAAGTTATGGAATAAGATAAACTACAATTTGAAAAAGATTTTGAAAAGATTACAGCAGCCCCATCAATTAAGAAGAACATTTCTAAAAAAAAGAACATTTCTAATTTTAAAAGAATCACATTTGGATGAACTCAGAGTTCTTTTGAGAATCATGAGCTGTATCCATAATGGCAATAACACATGGACTCTCTACACAGAATAATAAAATACTTGTTTGATTGAAGGGTGTTCATGAATCTAAGGTTTAGAATATGATTGGAATGGCATATTTAGACATGTTTTTATTTTGAAGTCAGTTTCACTATGATTTAAGAGATCAGTCAGAAAGAGAAAAACAAATACCCTATGCTAACACATATATATGGAATCTAAAAAAAAAAACCCCAAAAAACAAAAAAATGGTTCTGAAGAACCTAGGGGCAGGACAGGAATAAAGACGCAGACATAGAGAATGGACTTGAGGACACGGGGAGGGGGAAGGGTAAGCTGGGGC
>NC_041220.1:47696379-47773854 GCF_002837175.3 Physeter macrocephalus | reverse complement strand
AAAAAAAAGAACATTTCTAATTTTAAAAGAATCACATTTGGATGAACTCAGAGTTCTTTTGAGAATCATGAGCTGTATCCATAATGGCAATAACACATGGACTCTCTACACAGAATAATAAAATACTTGTTTGATTGAAGGGTGTTCATGAATCTAAGGTTTAGAATATGATTGGAATGGCATATTTAGACATGTTTTTATTTTGAAGTCAGTTTCACTATGATTTAAGAGATCAGTCAGAAAGAGAAAAACAAATACCCTATGCTAACACATATATATGGAATCTAAAAAAAAAAACCCCAAAAAACAAAAAAATGGTTCTGAAGAACCTAGGGGCAGGACAGGAATAAAGACGCAGACATAGAGAATGGACTTGAGGACACGGGGAGGGGGAAGGGTAAGCTGGGGCGAAGTGAGAGAGTGGCATGGACTTTTATATATACTACCAAATGTAAAATAGATAGCTAGTGGGAAGCAGCCGCATAGCACAGGGAGATCATCAGCTCGATGCTTTGTGACCACCTAGAGGGGTGGGATAGGGAGGGTGGGAGGGAGACGCAAGAGGGAGGAGATATGGGGCTATATGTATAGCTGATTTACTTTGTTATAAAGCCGAAACCAACACACCATTGTAAAGCAATTATACTCTAATAAAGGTGTTAAAAAAATAAAGAGATCAAAACATGGCTGGGAAACACAGCATGCTTGTGTCAGTGGATCATTTTGATTCCAAATGTTGTGTCCTACTACCAAATTTGCTGCTGATTTATGCATGTGTGTTTGGGCTGAGCCAACAAGAAACAGACCATCTGGAGGGCCCCTTTGATGTAAGAATATGAGTAAAAAATATTCACTATCCAATGTAGTCTCACTGAGGAGTGGATTTAAGTGTAGGTGGCCCAGAGAGTCCTTAGAAGCACAGTAAGTTCCAAATTTTAGGCCACCAGCAGGACACTTATTAGCAGGGGCACTGTTGGGGTAGTGAGCATTAATCATAGGTATTGATGTTTTAGAGGAGCAGAACACTACCTCCACCTCTCTCCAATCGTGGGATGCAATTACACACAAAGTTGGAGCAGGATGAGGGATAAGAGAAACCAGACTGCTGGGCTAATCTGTACAGCTACAATGTCAGAGGGCAGTCCTTTCACCAGTGGTCAGTTCCTGTGCATTCTGTGCTGCTGCACCTCCTTTACACATTCACAATAGCAGTCTCTGTTGATTTGGACTCATAAAAAATACAGTTTGGAGGCCATGGGTTGTAGAGTTAAGACCTACATGGATTTGGATCCCAGCTCTACTAGCTGCATTGTCTTGGGCAAGTTACTTAAACTCTTTGACCTCAGTTTCTTCATCAGAAATAGTATCTACTGTTGGATTATGAGTGTTACCGTCAATATATGTAAAGCAGGGTTTCTCAGCCTCAGCACTATTGAAATTTTGGGCCAGATAATCTTCACTGTGAAGGCTGTCCTGTGCATGACAGGATGATTAGCAGTATCTCTGTCTTCTACCCATTAGATACCAACAGCAAGTCCATCTCACTCCCAAGTTGTGGCAATCAGTAACTGTCTCTGACATTGCCAAGTGTCTTCTGGTGGTCAAAATTGTCCCCTGTCGAGAAGCACTGATGTCAAGTGACCTGCTGATAGTAGATGATAAATAAATGGTAGTTAAATATTAAAAGTTTTTGTGAGGAAGTAGTATATAGTATAGTGGTTAGGTATAGGTTTAGCCACTTAATTTCCCTCATGACCCATACTTTCCCATGCCTTTTTTCAGTTCTGAAAATTTCTCAGACAACATCTTTTCAAATATTCACTCTTCTGTTCTCTCATTTTTCTCCCTCTAGTATACCTACTGAATTATGTTAAAATTTCTTATTCTATCTTCCATGTCCCTTAACCTCTCATATTTTTCTCTCTGTTTTCCCATACTATGTTCTAGATGATTACTATGGAGCTATCTTCCATTCGAGGAGTCTCTTCTAAGAGGAATCTTTTGTTTAATCTTAGCTACTGTGTTTTTAAAAAAAATTTAATGACTATAATGAATGTAATTTTCATTAAAATTTTTTAATCTGTTTTCCATATCTGCCTTAATAACACTCTTTCTTTTCTGTGGTTTTGTTTTTTTTCCCCTGCATTGGATATTGGAAAATGACAGTTATTATATAAAAGACTCTTTTTGATTGCTCTCTTACTGATGATTCTTCATCTTCTGCTGACTACTCATGGCAATGTATTTATGTATTTTCTTACACGCTTTATACGATTTGTCAGCTCACGTTTTTTCTAAAACAATCCCATTTATTAATAGAGCTATTAAAACTGTAATAAAAATATTAGCAAAACAAATGTACCGATGTATTTTTTAAACCTTGACAAAGTAGGGTTTATTCTATGAATGCAAGAATGGATTGACATTAAGAAGTTTATGACAATAATTTGCTACATTTACTGTAATAAGGGGAAAAGCTATACCATTATCTCACGATCATATACACCATTATCAAGATAATCTCAAATGCCAAAATTCAACATCTACTTGACGCATTAAATTGAATATCCACCTAATGAAATTCTTAGAAATGTCAGCTCATTTTTGATGGAACTGCTTATTGTTGGGGTTTCATCTTTGATTTATAGAAGTGACCCTACTGAAATTTCATGGTTGTGTCTGATGTAGTCCTATATGTTCACTCATTCTGGGCATGTTTTTATGTTAGATTTTTAGCACAGGGTCTCTATGGAAACAATGAAAGAATTTGGATCACACACATTTGATAGATGTAGGCTGGGGAATCTTATTTCTTGAGGTAAACTTTTCCCATTCAAGCCTCAGGATAGATAGCTCATATTCATGTCACGTTCTTAGTAGGTGGAACTTTGCCAAGGGAATTTTCCTGACTTCCAACTTTATTCAGAGATTCTAATTTCAGTTTCCTATTGGAGTGTTAATACCTCAAGCACCAAGGATTCCATTACACTCATCTGGTTTCAATATCCTGTTACCACTGTGCATCCCCTTTACATTTCTGGCACCTGCAAAATTACATTTCTTGCTTTGAATCTTTACTATTTATTTAAATTAAAAATTATTTTTTTCTGAATCCAGCATTTCTGTGTTTCTGTAGTAGTAGAAGGTATTGGTTTCCCATGTCAGTTCAGCCTGCCATTTTGACTAGAAGTTCCAGTTTAACCTTTCTAAACCTCAGTTTCTTTATCTGCAACATTGGACTAAAGATAGCAACTACACTGTAGGGTTGTTGTGAGGAGTAAATGAGATAATGAATATAAAACACTTATTTACTGGACACATAGTAATTGCTCAGTGTACACTACTAACATGTAAATCAGCTGCTGTACTTCCTGCCAAATTTCAGATACTCAATAATTTATCACTTTAATCTATAATTATGGTTATTTGTATGTAGTCTCATCTCAGATCCATTCATGATTGGGAACCATATCAAGAACTGAAAAGTCCTAGCAAATAGTGCCAGAACTATTCAAATATCTCTACAATCTGCAAGTCACAGTTGATTTGAAGGTCACTGACATATTTACTTTGACCGGGGCAGTTGTCTCAATTAGGAGCATTTTTGCCTCCAGAGGGACACTGGCAATGTCTGGAGATATTTTAGATAGTCACAACTTGAGGGGCAAGGTGCTACTGGCATCTGGGTAGAAGCCAGAGATGCTGCTAAACATCCTACATAGGATAGCCTCCCATAGCAAAGAATTACCTGGCTCAAAATTTAAATGGTGCTGAGGTTGAGAAACCTTGAATTAGGTTATTTAAACCTCTTCATAGTTCAAATTCAATTTATTTTAAAACCATTTGTCTCAAAAAGGTATTGTGAATTATACGGTTCACTGAGTTAGCAACTGAATGTTGATTGTAAGTTGGTGACCAAGGTCATCAATCTGATTCAAAGGAAACTTTTTTTTTTAATTGAAGTATAGTTGATTTACAATGTTGTGCCAATCTCTGCTGTACAGTTAAGTGACTCAGTTATAAACATATATACATCCTTTTTTAATATTCTTTTCCATTATGGTTTGTCACAGGATGTTGAATATAGTTCCCTGTGCTATACATTAGGACCTTGATTTTTACCCTTTTTTTTTTTTTTTTTTTTTTTGTGGTACGCGGGCCTCTCACTGCTGCTGTGGCCTCTCCTGTTGCGGAGCACAGGCTCCGGACGCGCAGGCTCAGCGGCCACGGCTCACGGGCCCAGCCGCTCCGCGGCATGTGGGATCCTCCTGGACCGGGGCATGAACCCATGTCCCATGCATTGGCAGGCTGACTCTCAACCACTGCGCCACCAGGGAAGCCCTACCCATTTTAAATGTAATAGTTTGCATCTACCAACCCAAACTCCCAGTCCATCCCTCTCCCTCCCTGTCTTCCCCTTGGCAACCACAGGTCTGTTCTCTATGTCTGTGAGTCTGTTTCTGTCCTGTAGATAGGTTCATTTGTGCCATATTTTAGATGCCACATATAAGTGATATCATATGGTATTTTTCTTTCTCTTTCTGACTTACTTAACTTAGTATGATAATCTCTAGTTGCATCCATATTGCTGCAAATGGCATGAGTTCATTCTTTTTTATGGCTGAGTAGTATTCCATTGCATGTATGTACCACATCTTCTTTATCCATTCATCTGTTGATGGACATTTAGGGTGTTTCCATGTTTTGGCTATGTGAATAGTGCTGCCATGAACATAGGGGTGCGTGTATCTTTTTGAATTATAGTTTTGTCTGGGTATAGTCCCAGGAGTGGGATTGCTGGATCATGTGGTAATTCTTAGTTTTCTGAGGAACCTCCATACTGTTTTCCATAGTGGCTGCACCAACTTACATTCCCACCAACAGTGTAGGAGGGTTCCCAAAGGAAACTTTTCATATAACCCAGGATTTCTTTGGCAATACAGGGTGAAGAGCAGTTACCAAATTCACATATTTATGTAGCAAAGAACAATATTAACAAAACAACATCAATAACAACAACAACTCACAGACAGACATCTATACTTAAACATAAACACATAGCCACACAAACAAAAGCCAGTGAGACTTGATAAGTCTTTTAGAGAGAATGTGAAATTAGCTTGGGATGTCTTTAGGTTCTGGAGTATATAGCATGTAACATTTATATTGCTAAAATTTCTGAATTTGTTCTGAATATAAAATTGATCTCCTCTAGGAATCTATCCCTTATCTCTTAAAAGCTTTTTTAAAAAAGATTTTTCACTGTATTTTAGCTTTCTGCTTTTGTATTTGTTTCCTTTTTTAGACATCTTTGAGAGCAAGTATCTTGCCTTATTTATTTTTGTATCTACAGCATCAAGCATGGGACTTGATATACAGAAGATGATAAATGTTCAAGTTAATGAATGAATGGGTGAATGACCAACACCCATACCTAGGTTTATCAATATTTCTAGTAATATTTAGGAACATATATCCTGGCTAAGTGACGTATTGGAGGATGCAGTGAGTAGCTACAAAGTGGAAGAGAAAATGGAAGGACAAATGGAAACCCAGCCTCAAACAATGTGACAGAGTTGTGCAGGGCTGGAAAACAATGTCAGCAAACCAAAAAACTTTACGTACAGCAATCCAAAATGAAATTTGAACAAAGACTGAAGTAATTCCTGTTGTCTTGGAATTAGGCAAACATCCCTTGTCTCTGCAAATAGCAATGGCAGCCCCAAAGCCAAGAATAAACTTTTCTTGTGTGTGTGCGGTTGGTGTTTTGGGTTTATGACGGTGTTAGCCAACCACTAGGCTTTTCTCAGGCAGACATTAGCACAGCATCTAGCATTTTATACTTCCCACAGATTAGACAAATTCAAATAATAGCATCAAGTCTCTAATGAACAAATCCTCTATTGCCACTACTTGTGTATTCAATTTAGGAAAAGCTGTAACATCAACCCAGATTTAGAGAAGTATACATCTTAGGTGAAAATTTTATGTTTGAATAATTTCAACCTTTTCCAATTAATGATTTCTGATATTTTGTGCTCTCTTTAATGGCAACCATTTAATCTATTCTCACTTAAGATGCTGCCATATTTTCATCTGGAAATCTTTTCCTCATTTTATACATGAAGAAACTGAGTCTTTGAAATACAAAGAGACTTGGCCAAGAACTTCCCTACTAGTAAGTCGTGGAGCAGAAATTCAAGGCCAGGTCTTTTTGGCAAAGTTTCTTGGCCTCATCTCCTCATGACCAATGTATAGCAAACTTCCACTCCTTTGACAAATTTCTCCATAAGAAGACTTCACATTTTCTATTTTTAGTTGTTCACCATAAAACATATTTGAGCATAAAAGTTTCTGTTTTAAGTTAGAATTATGCAAAAATTTCTTCATGCTGTACAACACTCTGCTAAACACTGCACAGTGTGAAACAAAATGGTAGTTTTCTTAAGAAACAATTTTATTTCTTTCATGAATGTATTGGACAAATAGAAATATACTCCATTGGATAATCAGCCTGGAGGTTTCCTTAAAAAAATTTTTATTTTAAATTTCAAGTACAATGTGGATATATTCTTATAAAAGATTCAAACAACACAGAAAAAGCACAGTCCTCCCCATCTTCAGTTGCATCTGCAGATGTAGCCACCTGAGCTAGTTATTATCTGGATTCCCCAGCAACAAAGTTGCCTTCCCTTACTCTGTGAGGCCACAGCTGGGGCTGTGCCTCTGCCAGCAATATTCCCTAGGCCTCTTTACCACATGGCTCCCCGGAAGGTTTATCAGCAGGGGGTAGGAGGAGGTAGAAGGAACTTCTCAGGTTTTTCTCATTCCCTTCAGTATTAGGCCCGCCAGTGGCAATTTGCCGCAGTCTCCATATTCTTTTGACAATCCCAGAACCAGCCCCGCGGACTCCTCAGAAGTACAGCTGAGACAGTTGGGGCTCCCCACGAATGTCTGAGTGTACTCCTCCAGGCCCCGCCTTTATGTTTCCGGATTCTTATAACCCTGTCTCTTTTTTTTTTGTTTGCTTGTTTTCCCAGACTGAGGATGCCAGCTCTTTCCTGCAGTTACAATCTCTGGTTTCCCTTAGTGTTTCCTCTGTATTCTCTTATTTTCTTAGCCTTTTAACTTGTGTGTTAGATAACTTCTCTGCAATATAGTAAGTTGGTTGTCTATTTTGCTGACTAGTTTTCTATTTTTCTGTGAAAGATATACCACCATGGTCAGATTGATCTATATCCCTACAGATGTTTTTCTTTTCCATTTTATTCCCAATTTAATATTTTATAATTTTGATCAATGATTATTTCCATATAAAAAGAATATGAAAGGTAATAATATAGAAAGAGAGTAGCATGTACAAACCTAGCTCTGAAGGAGAGGGCGGTACTGCCACTGACAGATGTAGACTTTCAGAAAGGGAAAAAGATGAAGTGAGTTTCCAGTTCATAGTCTGGCTTCTGTTTCTCTGAGAATTATACCCTCCTGGGAGGGTAAGTGGACAAGACCATGAATTAATTTTAGGAGATGTAGGGCTCACCACAGTGGGTTATTAGCAGGGTTGTACTGATTCCTGGTTATTTAGTAGGAATATGGTCAGGGGTGGTGGGTGGGCTGCTCTGTGTTTTCTGATTCTGTGTTCCCTTTAGCCAGCCTCCAGTTCTCAGAAGTTTGTAAAAGCAGAACTTCTTTGAGGTGTAATGAGTGTCCTCAGCACATGGCTCATTCAAGCCATCTTGGTAATGATAGCACTAAACTCAGCAAGTTTAACTTTGGAGTATATTCCTCAAACCTGGGGGGGTTGCCCTCTGTACAGTTAGTAGGGCAGCCATCATCCTGGGGTCTTCATTCACCATTATCCTGGGATTCCCTTTGCCTCTCATGTGTTCAGTTTTCTGCTTTCTATATGCCATAACTTTCTATTTCTTGGATTATTCCCTCATTTTGGTGGGGCGTCCTCTAGTAGCTTCCTAAGAAATGATGCATGGGAAGTAAATATTTTTCATACCTTGAATATCTAAAAATTATCTTATTCTACTCTCACCTTTGATTGATAGTGTGCCTAGGTATAGAAATATAGATTGGAAATAATTTTCTTTCATAATCTTAAAGACATTTTCCCACTATCTTCCAGTTTCCAGTGTTGCTGTGAGATATTTGAAGACATTCTGATTTCTATCTTTTTCATATAAATTGTTTTTTCCTCTCAGAAAGCTTGTAGAATCTTCTCTTTCACCCCATGTTCTAAAACTGTGATCATGTGCTTCAGTGAGAGTCTGTGCATGTGGTGGGCCCTTTATATCTGGAGAATCATGTCCTCGAGTTCTGAGAAATGTTCTTGAACTATTTAGTCAATAATTTCCTCCTTCCTTTTTTTTTTTTTTTCTTTTTCTCCAGTTTCCTTTTTTTGAACTCTTGTTACAGTATACCTGTTTTCTAATTTTTAAAAACTTTCTTCCTCTTTTTTTTTTCTTTTACTCTACTTCTGTAAGATTTTCTCTGCCTTCTGAGTCATTCTTCTTTTTGCATCTCTGTCCTTGGCTGTTTCTGAAGAGAGCATTGGAAATGCCATTTTTTTTTTTGGTGCCTTCTCAGTTTGCTACCTGCCTCTAGAAAGTTGGGGAACATGAGGTGTTTCTACATCTTGAACAGTCTCACTCCTTTTTAGTCTAGGCTATGGCTCTTTTGCCAATTCAGCTCTCACAAATAACTCAAATGAATAGTCATGTGTTTGATTCCATTTTAGTCCATATAACAAAAACTACACCTGCTATAATTTTCAAGACGTGCCTCTCTCTCTAGACTTAATTGTAGGTACTGGGATATCAGGCTTGTGTGAGACCACAGCTTTAAGGGTTCATTGTCTTCAGACTTTCAGTGTTGCTTTTACGAGTTTTAAAGCCATTGTGATTCCTGATTATTTGCATATGAGTTTTCTTCTTTCTTCTCTAGAAGTTTATGAAATCTCTTTTTAACTTGTGTTATACAGATTTGCATTTCTGATTCTCCACCGAGAATGATGCTCAAAAGCAACTATTTATGCCAGAATATATAGATGTTTTGCAGGCAGGTTAAACACTACGTGTCAAAGACATTCTTCCTCCCTTCATTGCTCCCCATCCCGCTCCTCTTCCTGTATTCCTGGTACTCTTCATTTTTACTGCCATCTACCCATTTGCTCTAGGGCTGTTACTCAGGTTTCACTCTTGACTCCTCTCTCCTTCGTTGCATACACAATAATCACCGAAATCTAATTATCTTGACATCTTCCTACAAATTTGTTCAATTTTTATCCCTTCCTGTTTATACCACTACAAGTTGTAAGCACCTCTCTCCTTGACTAACTAAAACAGCCTCATCATCTGTGACTCTGCCATATGACTTGTATTCATTCTCAGCAAATTTGCCAGAGTTATTAATCTAGATATAGCTCTGACCTTGGCCTCTGCTTACAACTTTTGTGACTTCCCATTGCTTACGCAGTAAAATGGAAGCTCCTCAATAAGGCATTTAGGGCCTTCCATGAACTTATTCCTATCTACCTATCTCAGTTTGCTTGGGCTACTGTAACAAAATAACATAGACTAGGAGGCTTAAACAACAAACAGGTATTTCTTACAGTTCTGGAGGCTGGGGATTCTAAGATCAGGGTGCAAGCAGATTTTGTTCCTGGTGAGAGCCCTCTTCCTGGCTTGCAGATGGCTCCTTCTTGCTGTGTCCTTAGATGGTGGAGAGAGGAAGCTCTGATGTCTCTTCTTCTTCTTATAAGGACACTAATCCCATCACGAGGGCTTCACCTTCGTGACTTCATCTAAACCTAATTACCTCCAAAAGGCTTCACCTCCTACTAGTATCGCATTGAGGGTCAGGGCTTCAACATACGAGTTTTGGGGTGACAAATTCAATTCATAATGTTACCTCTTTAGCTTCATCTCCCCTAACTTCATGCCTTATCATGCCGTATAATTTACACGTAGGAAATTTGAAAATGTGTTTATCTTAACATGCCTCATGCTGTTCACCACTTCTTCACATTTGTTCATTTTCCATCTGCTTTGAATGCCTGTCCTGCTTTCCTTCACATGGATATTCTTACTACTCTTTTAGAACTCAGCTCAGGTATTATAATTTCTAGGAAACCTATGCTTAACCTCCAGACTGGACTAGTTTCCCTTTCTTTGTACTCCCTTGGTACCCTGAGTCTCCCTTGGTACCCTGGGTATACCTTTAGTTCAGCATATACCCTGTTATATCCCCACTATGTATATATGTTGTTTTTTTCCTCTAAATATTAAGAACCTCAAGTGCAGAGATTATATCATTTATATTTTTATGCTCAGTGAGCACTATCTGGTCCCTGGGAGGCACTCAAGAAATATTTGTTATTAAACTAACTAACTAAATATATCATTTTACTCGTGTTGTTAGTTGTGTTAACTACCTAAAACATCCTGAACATTTTCCTAGTATCTATGCCCATAGTTTATTTTAATTTTCTGTGTAGAAATACTTAACATAAACATAAATTTGAAACAGTTTTGGCATCAGCACTCTTTTTATAGTCTCAAACTTACATTTATTGAATGCATGAGTTTATATGCTGAGACTAATGGGTCCCATTTATTACATTTAAAAATTGTGCCTAAGCTTTATCAGTAGGGCATTGCCTCAGTGGATTCTCAAACACTGATCAGTGACTGGGTGAGAGTAGCTTCAGATGTGGGAGATCCAGAGTATCGTGTTATAGGGCAGTTGCTGAGATCAAGGCTAAACTGTGTAGCTTCTGGAGTGCTAATACCATCCACAGCCTATAATGCCGGTTTTGAAGAAGCAAAACATTAGGCATTCTAATCAATATTTCTTTTTTTAAAAATTTATTTTATTTTATTATTATTATTTTTTGCGGTATGCGGGCCTCTCACTGCTGTGGCCTCTCCCGTTGCGGAGCACAGGCTCCGGACGCGCAGGCTCAGCGGCCATGGCTCACGGGCCCAGCCGCTCCGCGGCATGTGGGATCTTCCCGGATCGGGGCACGAACCCGTGTCCCCTGCATCGGCAGGCGGACCCGCAACCACTGCGCCACCAGGGAAGCCCCTAATCAATATTTCTTAGAGTAGATCTCTGAAGAGATGACAGCAAATTAGAGGCTGTCTTCTGGCAAGAGTGAAAGGAAAGTGAATCATTTTATAAAGGAAGTAATGTGTGGAAAATGCTTTTTCAACTGTGAAGTGGTGCACAATTGTTTACTCTTGAAATCACTATGATTGTTATTAAGGCCAGTTTGAAAGTCAGTTGCCTGTCTCAGCTCAGCTCAGCCAAATTACTAGGTTTGGCTAGTAACTTGGGGCATTGTCCCATGACTCAAGACAAGCAAATTCTATTTGCCATTTGTAATGGACTCTAGTAGCTATTGTTTCTAGTTAGTGGGCTGCTTTTTCTCTTAGCCCTCTGCCCTGCATCCCTTCTATTTTAAACAGAGTCCACCTTTGGCCATGAGTGTAACTGAGACCTGGCCAAACTTGATTCTTTATTCTCCTGGTCAGAATAATTTGTTTAGAGGGATCCAAGCAGAAGCAATCTTAATCCTTCTTTGGGATATATGTATGGGTATTGGAGAGGGACACTCCCTTTTCTATTGGTTTTTGAGTTGGGGCATTATAGACATTTGGTGGGGTGTTTTTTTTTTTTTTTTTTTGGTGGTACGCGGGCCTTTCACTGTTGTGGCCTCTCCCGTTGCGGAGCACAGGCTCCGGACGCGCAGGCTCAGCGGCCATGGCTCACGGGCCCAGCCGCTCCGCGGCCTCTTGGATCTTCCCGGACCGGGGCACGAACCCGTGTCCCCTGCATTGGAAGGCGGATTCGCAACCACTGCGCCACCAGGGCTTCCCTGGTGGGGTTTTTGAGTTGCTTCTGGTTAACTTCCTTGTCTGCATTGATGAAATCCATGGGTAATTTTGTAATAATATACAATTAGAATAATACACAGAGAAAATCAAAGCTGAGAAATGGGGCAGGTGGGGGGGTAATAATATAATTTGCATTACTTGATCCAATTGTGTTGAATCTAGCAACCTCTGAACTTATCAGTTACATGAATTAATTCATCATTTTTTTGGTTAGACTATTTTTAGTTGTTTCTTTCCCCCTTGCACCTGAAAGTGTTCTGACAAATACACCACTCTTGTTTAGGGTGTTTTGGCCACTATTCCCCGGGCCTCTTTTTGTTTCCTGGTCCCTATTCCACTTCCTAATTGCATGTTTGGTGGTTAAGCATAGGGATAATGAACCAGACTACCTGAACTTGAATCTTGGCTCTTCTAATCATTAGCAATATAATCTTGGGGAAGTTATTTAACCTCTCTGAGCTTATTTCTGTATCAGTAAAATGAGATAATTACTTTACCCACTTTTTGTGAGGATTGGATGAGTTAATGCATGTAAAGAGTTTAGAAAAAGACCTGACACATGGTAGTGGTTCAGTAGGTGTTAGCTATTGTAATATTGTCTCCTAAAAAAGAAAAATTCAGAATGTTTGTGTTTGTCTGTATTGCCTAATTTAAAATTGTTACCTTTTGAAGGATAAAAACCTTGCCTTCTTAGCTTGCATGGCTTGCACAGATTATGACACCTAGCATAATCTTGTATCCATGGTGAACATTTCTCTGGTTTACCTGTTCCCACACCACACAGCCAATATGAAGATCTGTCATTCACAGCCTCCTTCCTGACTTGCTTGTCTTGATCTATTTCTTGGTGCACTTAACTTTTCTTTTGACCTCGTTATTTTGTATTTTTCTGAAGGCTCTTGTTTGACTGTCCTTTTCCCCTTCTTGGCTATGATTTTTATTCTACCTCTTGTGATGCTATTTCAACCCACCCTTATCGAGAAAGGCTCTTCCTAGGTTTACCCAAGTCCTGTGAGCAGGGTCAGGGCAGCATTCAATAAATATTTATGGTTAAGAAATTACAGAACACATCCCAAGCAGTAACATTCTAAGCTCATAGTGAAGGAGAGTTAATTACAACACTGATTGTATGACCTGATACAGGCTTGTCAAACTAGTGCTTCTCAAACTTGATTATTTGCTGCCTCATGTTTTCCTTAACCATTAATTTTCCTTAGTGGTAATTAACTTTAATGGTAAAGTAAACAGGGATATATTTTTGAATCAAAATAAAAATTTACGTGGTTTTAGGAAATGAAAACACATTCTTAGGAAATGTCTTCATTTCTTTGGGTGTTAGGCCTGTGGACTCACATGCTCTGGGGTATAATTGGTGGGACATAAGTTCCTGTTCTTTGTTGTTAAAGATACCTTTGTGAAAACGTTTGAGAAGATGATAGTACTGCATATTTCCTTTACCAGTGTTGGATAGGGTTTATGTTCACAACAGTCAGAACTTAACAATAGCTACCAGTTTGGAGCACACTTATATGCCCGAAACTCTGCTACACACTTTATAATAACACATAATTTGGTATTCATGGCAAGTCTATTTTACAGAAGAGGAAACTGAATCTTAAATAACTTGAATAAGCTCTCATAACTATTTTTGTTGTAACTTGGAGTCAAATCCAGGTCTGTAAAGCTATAAAGTGCCTTTAACTGCTACAGTGCACAACCTATGAGGAATCATTCAGAATAACCTCATTCAAGATGAGAAATTTATGAACAATTGAAAAGAGTAGCTTCCATCAGTAAGCACCAGCTTGAGGTCTTCAAGAACTTAAGGGCAAAAGGAGGAAAGGAAAGAAAGAGAGAAGAGTGTCTGTGTGTGTGTGTATTTAAACACATATTTTATATCTATAGCAACTTTCTTGAGAAGACTGAATGGTAAACTTATCCTCATATCTCAAAATTGAAGTTATTATCATTGTATTTTCTGTCAATTTGGTTTTAAAACCAGCCAGCTTTTGTTTCAGGAAAGAATGCTGTAGGATTTACTCTGTGTAGGTCATGATCTAGTCAGGCCCCAAGCACACAGTGGTGAATGTAATGAACACCAACATTTTGATGGACAATTTGTCTTGAACATTGTCCCCTAGGATTACAGTTCTTCAACTAAAATTGTTGGAGAAGGTCAGATAGCCTGCTTTATTGTACATTATTTATAATAGAAAATTTGTTAAATTCCTTTCTTAAAAACTCATTGATAGAGCTATTTACCATCATCACATTTTCCTTCCTCTTTCCTACTTTGCAAAGGTTGACTTGGCAAGAATGTTATTTCACTTTGCTATGCTATGAACCTCTGGTACATATTCTCGTTTATTTTGGCAAGTGAACCATTTTGCCTGTGTGGCTTAAAGTGGTCCACTGTACTGTGTGACAGACAGTAAGAACATGGCTTAACATATGTTCTATTGATGCATTTAAACCTCATTGATCTACATACACAAAGCGTAATGCAAACTTGTAAACATAAAGCTCATCTGAGCGTCTAATCTTAATATTGATTCTATTTATGGGTGCAGGGAGTCAGACCGTTTCTCAAAGAGTGTTCCAGGGAACACACATCAGGACTGCCAGGATGCTTGTGCAAAGGGCTTCTGTGGTCAAATGAGCTGTGGAAATGCTATCTTTAAGACCATATATCTTGTCTTAAAGATTCACTATAATTAGTATATGAACATCTCTAACCATCTTGCATTTAAAAGAATAACATTTTTTAAACCAGAATTTTCTAAACTTATTTGTCCAAGTTTAAAAATACTAGTTCTCCGCTTTCTGTGGCGCTGTTGTTTCTTGAAATACATTTTGGGAAATACTTATCAGTACCCATTGGCTTTTAAGTCCAATTGAACCTGGGTTAGAATTTTAGCTCTACTATTTGAGTAGCACATTTGTCGTTCATGAGCCAGTGATTCCTCTTTTGGGGAATATTTACCTCACAATATTGTTGGTAAATTAAATGAGTTAATGCATCTAAAGCAAATAACACAATGCTTGGCATAAATTTTAGTTACCTACCTTTTAGTCTTTGTTTTCCCTCATTTTTTTCAAGAAGCATTTAAAATTGCACTTCCTTTATGAATTCTTCCTTCAAAACTTTATCTAGAAAGATACTCTGGACCTAAACTCATATGAATAAACATGCATTTCTTTTGACTACATTTTCAAATACCAAACACAAAATGCATTCCCTGTTCAATAAATACTCTGCTTAAAAACAATGATAATAAATGGTCCCCTTTTATTGCAGAGGTGAAAATCATATGGTTCCGGGAAACGGAGTACAGAGGAAGATCTCTGGGTTTTCCTCTTACGTTAGGTTCCTTAGGTAGCCAAATGCTAAGATTATTGGAGTAAACTAAAGAAAGTTCTTTTAAGGCCGGGTGAGTCAACATAGAAGTAACAGATAATCCTGGTGTTTGTGTCTGAATGTGGTACTATTATTAGAAAAATAAAATAAAAAATTATAGCTGTAGCCTAATGGGTTCTGAGATATCAGTTTTGCCTTTGCACAATGACTGTTGTTACCATCTACCTTGAGTATCTCAACTGGCAGAATCTGTTGGCTCTAAAACCAATTAGCCTATAAAAATGAATCTAGAAGGACTGTACTTCGTGTGTAAAACTGTGGTTCTGGTTGTTCGACTTCAAGAAAGATGTAAGAGAAAAAAATTTCAGATTAACAAATATACCTTGTTTATGATGCTGTGTCATAAAGAATTCTAGGTGGCTGAACAGCAAGCATTGGCCCATAATGCCTTTGTGTTGCTGGGAGGGAGTGCAGGTACCAGAAGGAAAACAGAATTACTACTGGTGGGTCAGGAACACAAATAGAATTCAGGGATGATGCATTGAGATGCTCATTATTTCACACAGAAGCAGTCTCAGGATGCACCAGGTATTCACTTCACTTTGGTTGCCTCTGCTGTTTTCTCCTTGTGTGATTTCACCTATAGGTCCAGGCTCACTTAAAACAGAAAGCTTCAGTTTAAGATTACCCTGGGAAGGCAGAGGTAGCTCTCACCTAGCAGATTTAAGTTTTTCAATTTTAATCAGAATAGTGTATGTACGAGACAAATTGACTTTGGAGTGCTCTTTAATAGAGAGAAAAACCAGGGATTAAGAGGAGTTTATGGTGACAAGTGGAAGCTGAAATGTAGGATGGCCAACAGTGTGGCCTTTGGATTTAGGCAGACCTTGTTTTGAGCATAAGCTCTACCACTTACTGGTTGTGTCACCTTGATCTCTGAGAGGTAGTTTTCTATAATTATATTCAGATACTGTATAGTACAGTGGCTGTAATGGGCATTTATTCCAGCATCTATTCCATGGGAGTAGGCTTGACATCCCCCCCAGCTCTATGCATAGGCCGTATTGCATTAAGGCATTCATAGCCCTTGCCACAGAGATTGGTTCAGTGATGAGCAAAGACTAGGCCGTTCAGCGCATGGCATTGCACTGGCCTCTTTCATTGGTCCAATGAGAGTGAAATAGAAGTCATTTGTACAAGATACACACTGTCCCTTGCTGTGAATGATGTGGTGTGCAGGTGAAAAGTCTCGGAATCTGTAACAACTTTTTTACTGCTGTAGAAGATGGTAGTCTGCAGATGAAGCTAGTATACAGAGGTTGGAAGGGCAAAGCGAATGACAGGAGAAACTGAGCTTGACCGTATCCTTTTAAAGCTTGCCCTACCTCTGGAATTTCTAGTTACTGGGTTAACAGGTTCCCTTTTGTTTAATCCAAATTGAACTGTGTTTTTATTACTTTCAAAATAAGGAATCCTAATTCATAAGTGTATTATAAATATATCATATCTAACATATCTGTCAGATAGTGACAAGTAATATGGAAGAAAATACAGAAAAGAGGAGAGAAAGTATTGCAATGGGGGTGCTGCATAACTACAGCTGAAGTCAGGCAGACTTACTGAGAAAGCAACCTTCAAGCAGAGACCTGAAGGAGGCAAGGGAGCAAGTCATAAGGCCATCTGGAAGAAGTGTGTTTTGGCAGAAGTAAGAGCAAATGCAAAGCCCCTGAGGCAGGGCTCTGCCTGGCATGTTCTAAAAACGGGAAGGAGGCTAGCATGACTAGACTGTGGGAACAGTTGGAGAGTAGGAGATAAGGTCAGAAAAATAATGTGAGGTAGGTAGATTACAAAGGGTCTTGAAGTCATTGTAAGGATTTTGGCTTTACTCTAAATTAGAGGGGAGACCATTGGGGGATTATGGGCAGAGAAATGAGATGACCTGACTTATATTTTAAAAGGATCGTATGGTTATTTTTCTGAACATAGGCTGGGTGGGGTACATGCTAGTGCAGGTAGAGGAATGGCAGAGGCTGGAAAGCCAGTTAGGAAGCAGTTGCAGTAATCCAGGGCAGATGAGATGGTTTCTTAGGCCAGGGGGATGGAGTGGACATGCTGAGAAGTGGTCAGAGTCTCTTCATATTTTGGAAGTAAAATCTAGGTGATTCACTGTTGGATTGAATGTGGGGTGTGAGATTAATGGGAGTTAAGGGTGACACCAAAGGAGGTAATACTTTTAGTATGGTGGGCCTGTGATGATTAATGAAATAATTTATAAAGAGCTGGTATATAGTAGGCTGTTGAATGACCATTATAGAATAATAATAAATAGTTACTTGCATTGTATAAGATATTGACAACCCTATAGTCCTAAAGGTAACAACACATATCTTTGATAATAAATAGCATTTGTAAAATGATTCATGATTTATAAGGTCTTTTCATATGTCTTGTCCTTTAAGCCTTAGAAACTCCTGAGATAGGTATGTTTATTACTACTTTGCAGAGGAAAAAAAAAAACAGGATGAGTTGGGTAAAGTGCTTTTGGTCATGGTTCCATAGAAATGGTAACCTCTTTTCAAACCTCGGTCTTGTGGCCCCAAGTACAATTCTCCTTTCACTATAGCATTCTGCTGACCTTCCTGTTCAAAAGTGACATTTTTGAGTTCATTTCTAGGGTGGGTGGTAGGTTGAGAGAAATCCATATTTTTTCTTAATTTTTCTTACTGTGACATACCTTATAGGAGAACCAACTAGGGGCTTTCACTTGTGGCAATGTAGAGAAATAATCATAACGAATGACTACTGGATTAATTAACACTTACCAAGTGCCAGGCATTAGTATTATTTGCATTACTACATGAAGTATATCAATTAAATTTTATAGAAACTCTCTGAAGCAGTGTATCAACCAGGGTCCAATCAGAAGACAGTAATCACACCAATAATTTAATATAAAGAATTATTAAGCTAGTAAAAGGTGTCTACTAAAGAGAGTAAAAGAGGCATCTAAAAATATAGGGTAAAGGAAATACAGAAAATAGCTACCACCTCTAGGGCTGAGGGAATGTGAACAGGAAGAAACTAAGAATGTGGAAGAGGGCCCCGCCCACTGAGGCTAAGATTCAGAACTCAGACCAGGACTGATTACACAATTTGTGGGACCCCATGCAAAATGAAAATGCAGTGCTCCTTATTAAAACATTATTGAGACTTTCAAGATGTCAGCATCAATGCATTAAACCAAGTGCAGAGCCCTTCTGAGGGTAAGTCCCTGTGTGACTACACAGGCCCCACAAGGTGCCCTTGACTATGGGCACGGCTGTCACAGGAACACGCAGGCTGCGGGAGGCAAACAAAGTTGGCAGAGGGTGTGAGCCAGAGTTGGTCTGTAGGAGAAGCCCACCGAATGGTCAAGACACCTGTAAAAGGTGTGAGTAGGTTGGAATTTATCTATAGGAAATGCCTGCAGATGTTGGCTGGGGTTTTAGTATGCCAGAGATGATTCGCAGGGAGTTGCTTCTGCGGTACAACCTGATGGGAGAGTGAGTGCCACTGGCGCCTCCCAAAGACTACTGGCAAGTGTAACCTGGGAGGGAGAAGAAGCCCAGACTGGAATCAGGAGTGGAAGCTCCTTCCTCTTGCTATGTCCCTCTAACGCCCTCTATTGAGAAGCCTAACACTGTCAGTTTGGTAGAGGAGAAATGTTTATGTGGTCCAGTTCCAGTGTCACAAAGCATGGCAAAGAAAGGTGGATTTGGAGCAATAAAAAGATAACTGGCACAGGCAAGTACTTTTATTATTCCCTTGCTACAGATGAAAATACTGTACTTCAGGAAGTTGGAGTCTCCAGGTTGAAAAGTTATTTGTAATTCCAGACTTCAGAACTGTATCACTTTGCTATAATGCACCCCTTAAATTCATGAGTTTGACTGACTTGATGGGGGTAATCAGAAAAAACGTGGGGTAGAGGGGACTCAGGGAATAAGAAGCACATCAGGTAGTATTGGGATGCAAGTGTATCACTAAAGCAGACCCATGGAGAGAACATCTTATAAGAAACAAGCCACGAGGAAAGAACAACAGGAAAATCAAAGATTTCCTTTCATTGTACCTAAGGACAACCAAATAGTTGATGAAGAAAAGCTTCTTTTTTTTTTTTTTTTTTTTGTGGTATGTGGACCTCTCACTGTTGTGGCCCCTCCCATTGCGGAGCTCTGGCCCCGTACGCGCAGGCTCCGCGGCCATGGCTCACGGGCCCAGCCGCTCCGCGGCACGCGGGATCCTCCCAGACCAGGGCACGAACCCGTATCCCCTGCATCAGCAGGCGGACTCCCAACCACTGCTCCACCAGGGAAGCCCAGGAAAGCTTATTTTTATAGAATACTTTCAGCTAATATATGAAAAAGGATAGCATAGAATTAAAATATCATTTTACAACCCCTAGTGATGTAATGGATATAAACAATATTCACTGATGTCTGCTAATATCAAAAAAGGAAAAACAAACATGTGCTTCTTGATTGAAGCGATACCACCTATGAAGTATTATCTGAAAAATATCTGATAATGAATGAATCTGATCTAACTACTAATTTATAGAAAATCCAGGGACCAAGGAAGATGTTAAAGGAAACTACAAGCATAAAGTCAGCAAAACCCGGAGTGTGAAAAACTACAGGGCAAATGATCAAGATTTTCCAATTAATAAATTATAAAAATAAAAGAGGTAGAGGAAGAACCTATAAGTTCGGAACTTCAGAGGCATAAAACAAGTGCAATAAATGGGTCTTATTTGGATTGTTAACTGAACAACAACAGTAGCAAGAACAAAAACTATAAAAAGCAAACAAAACTGTTATGACAGATTTGAAAATATCGATACAATTGTAGAATAATTGTTAATATTTTAAATGTGATATGCTATTTATTTGATTTGTATTCTAAAAAAAGCCTTAAAGAGATACATACTGAAATTGTATATGATAAGTAAAGTCTGTAATTTGCTCCAAAAATAATTTTTACGTGGAGGGCTAGTAGGTAAGTGTATAGAAAAAAGAAATTAGCTGTTAGTTGAAATACGATGATGGGGTTTATTTTTATATTCACTTTATATCTTTATGTTTTAAAATTACCATAATAAAAGTTTTCTTTTGGGGCTTCCCTGGTGGCGCAGTGGTTGCGCGTCCGCCTGCCGATGCAGGGGAACCGGGTTCGCGCCCCGGTCTGGGAGGATCCCACGTGCCGCGGATCGGCTGGGCCCGTGGGCCATGGCCGCTGGGCCTGCGCGTCCGGAGCCTGTGCTCCGCAACGGGAGAGGCCGCAGCGGAGGGAGGCCCGCATACCACAAAAAAAAAAAAAAAAGTTTTCTTTTGTCAAAATAAGTTGACTTTTTATGGGATCATGTAATTTGCAAGTTACTAGCTATCTTCTACTAGTTGAGAGGAAAAATATGACATTTCCCACTGTACTAGAGTCAGATAACACTGTTTCTGTAAAAAGGAATTGTCTGGGAGGATTTTTATTATAAAACACTTAATCTATACTGTATGTTTATGTTTTCGAGTTATTTTCTTTAATTAAAAAACATCAAAGAAAGGAAACCCTTATCTTCACGGAGTGTTTGACAAGAATTTCCCTCTAAAGTGATTTAAGAGATCCCTTTCACTTCAGAGTGTCCTTGATTCTTAGCTTGCCTAATCTTAGCAGAGCTGACAGAACAGAGTATTTAACAAGATTTCATCACAGTGTCCAGAAGTGCTGTTTTACCGTAGGTGACTTGAAACAGGAAAGAAAAAAAATGCATATTTTTCTATTAATCAAAATGCTTCAAATAAGCTTTTAGGGATCCTTGGGCTACCGAAGTCCTCTTTCTATTTTGTTCCTCAAGAGGCATCTCTGAAAACAGGGCAGCAATAAGCAACAGCAACATCAGGAGGCTTCTTTTCTTTTAGATAACTTTTTTTTTTTAAAACTCTTCTTAGATGGCTTGATGGGCTTAGGATAGTTTCTTGCACTTAGTAGGCACCTATGTGGGGTTGGTTGAATTGAATTGTGTTCCTAAGAGGTAGCATGGTGTCATGAAAATACCTGCCTTCTAGTCTGTGACCCACCATTAAATTGTTTTGGGACCTGGTATGAGTTACGTCACCTCTCTGGGTCCCAAAGGTCTTCATCTGCAAAATTATGACAATGAAGTAGAAAAGCACCATGAGCCTTTCCAGCTCTGACATTTGATGGATAAAAAGGGTCAACACCGCTGCTGCTTCATGCGTGGTTAGGTAATATTTGAGATATTAAATTATGTTTACTCCCATATTTCCTTTTTTCCCCCATTTTCTTTTCAAGCCTGGGTCCGAGAGAGGTTTGCATCAGGGCTGAGTACCTGAGAGAATGAAGAGCTTGTGTGGATAAAGGCTGACTAAGAATCAGATGTTCCCACCCAGAGTCCCTGGTGTCTTGATCCTGCCTAAATTTGGCAGAATGTTCATGCTGCTCTATGGAAATGGAGGGGAGGGAGAAATCCCTGAGTGACTGTATTTTGCCTTGTGCCACTAGATAGAAATGGAAATGAATATTAATAGAGGAAAATAAAATTATAGCTTGAGTCGCATGTCCACTGCATACATTATTCAAAACATTCATTTTAACTCTTTTCTTCTTTGCATCAGCTGGTTGCTTTGGTGTCCTATAAAGACAGTCTTAAATGATATAAGAAAAGAGGTTTGACATTTCTGTCATGTAAAGTGCTATAGACTGAATTGTGTCCCTCCAAAATCTCCATGTTGAAGTCAAATCTCCAATGTGACTGTATTTGGAGATAGTGCTTGTGAGGAGGTGATAAAGGTTAAATGAGATCATAGGGTGGGGACCTAATCTGATCATGCCAGAGTGGGCGCACTCTCTCTCTCTTTCTCTGCGTGTGAGGTCATAGCAAGAAGGTGGCCATCTGCAAGCCAGGAAGAGAGTTCTCCAGCACTGATCTCTAGATCAGCCTCCAGAACCGTGAAAAAATAAATTTCCATTGTTTAAGACACCCAGTCTGTGGTATTTTGTTATGGTAGCTGGAGCAGACTAATATATAAAGCCTCAGGAAAATTAGCGCAGATGGATCTATAGTGAACTTTGTTGACATCAGAATATCCACAGGGGTAGGCTATGGCAGGATAACTTTCACTACCTATTTCAAATTATTTCATTTGAAATAATTAAGGATAAAACTCAAGCTATGATCAGCATTCCCAAAATGAATGAATCAGAGTAACAAGCTGCTGGAAGAGTTGATAACTACATCTAATGGACTGTAAGTAAAATTGTAAGTGTTCAGTGCCTTTGATTTTATTATTAACCTCCTCCCTCTTATTTAGAACCTGTGAATTTTAGTTGAGTGATAAGGCAGGTTATATCAGATATGCTGACAAGGGAGCAAAACTGAAGAACAGTAGGGGTAAGTGGTGCTTGTATAGCCGTTTTGTGGGGAGTCCTGTCTGCCCAGTTACAAACCAAAGAGTACCCCCCTGACAATCCTTCCAGAGCACAGCAATCTCTTCATTTAAATCTCTCCATTTAATCCCTGCCAGTAGCATACAAACTATCTTATCATAAACAGAAATCAACAAAAATCTACTAGATTTTAAAGCAGGAGGCTCTCCTCTGTCTATGATCACCTCTATTACTTACAAAATGGTTGTGCACAGAATTTTGAAAAATCACTTGTATTTTGCTTGAATTACTGGAATAGTTTTCTATCTTTGTTTTTGGCAGCATATACATCTCTTTTAGCTAGTTTGTTTAGATTATATTAAAATTCTCTATTTCTCCATGAACATACCCAGGATGTTCAATAATATAAGTTGATGTATTATTAAAATTCAACCTAAGAGGATCCAGAATGAGTTTGATTTATATGTAGAAAATTGGTTGTACATAAAGCCTGTAGCTGCTTGAGAACTGATTTTTCTTTTTATCTTTATCCACTAAGCAGAATTAAGCCTCATCTTGGTTATACGTTCCTTGTGACTTACCTGTGATAACCATCATGTCCCCTCAGAAAGCCCCAGTGAGTGGCAGGGTCTTCCCACTTTTTTTTTTTTTTTCATTAGACCTTTGTCCCTGACCCTCTGTGTAATACCACAGCTCAGTGCATGTCAATATTTAGATTGAAGCCTCTGGAAAGAGCTCCAATTCCTTCTACTCACTCTCAGGGATGTTTTTCACAACCCAAACTCTTTGTGTGACCTCTATACCCTGGTATTGTAAAGAAAGGTCAGATGGTGCGGTACTGGCTGTGATTATGAAGGTTACTAAAAATGACAAATAACTGCCTCTTTAATAAGATTTAAAACAGGTTTATTGAGCTGTGAGGTTGTCAGTGGTAATGAGATTTTATTCTCATTTTCTCACATCTCTTTTAATTTACAGCAGATTGGAAAAAATTGTTTTTAAGGGCTACCAAAAATATGATTCATGGCTTTTGCTCATAGATATCTTAAGCTCATTAGAAAATTATGAAGATGCATAATGCCCAGGGTAAACTAAAGACTCATAAAACATTTTGCTTAAGGTAAAATTGATTTCAAATGTGCTGGGGGAGTGAATATTAGTTAGCCTTAGATTAATTTCCTTTAGCTAGGAGACTACATTGTATGGGGCAAGGTAGTTCTTTAAATTAAAGATGGCATAATTAAAAGTGCAATAAATTGAAAGAATTACTTTATTTGATATAATTCTATGCAGTCTGGTCTCACTATCTGATTCTGTTATGGCACTGCCAATGAGCGGTGACGACTAGGTACTGATTTTCAACTATATTATTCTTCACTGTAATTACCTTTCATTATAACACTTATCTGAAAGGGTACATCGATCAGAGAATGCCCATTAATTACACTGCTAATGGTCAGCAAGTGAGAGGATTATGCTAGAATGAATAAGAAACGAGCTGTAAGTACCTTTGGGATAGCGCTATAAGTACAGCAGTGGTACCCTGGGCGATGCTGAATTGGTAGGCAAAGCTGCCAACCTGGAGCCAGCAGGTAGCATGCATTATTGACTTCTCATTTACTTGGAAAACTGCAGGAGCCTGAAGCCTAATATTAGCCAATGACACTCAGAGCTTCTCTGGCGTGGAAAGGCATGGGGAATGTAGTCCCCTGACAATGCACAGAGATGAAGATGTTTCTAAATGACATGGTTTGATTCTGCTTCAGGTTTTGGGACACTTCCTTTCTGTGCTGAAGAAGGATGAAATTTGAAACATGAACCACAAGCTCCTTATACTTGAATATAAAGTATGGCAAGGAGTAATGATTTTTAGATAAGTTATTTCCAAATATCTAGTAAGTTAATGGGTGCATTTATTTAGTATACTTGTATATTGATTTTTCTTGCAACAAATTCTATATACTTTAGAATTATTGTAATGCTTACTAATATGTGGATTTGTCATAGAGTCTTAATGTAGCAGTATCTATCTTTGACTCCATTGGTATTGAAATTAGACTTCCATTTTTTAAAGCTCTATTTAATGTTTAGAAAAATCACAAATTTTGTCTTATTCTTGTGGGTGGGATATATTGTTTTTTGTTTTTTTGTTTTTTTTGCGGTACGTGGGGCTCTCACTGCTGTGGCCTCTCCCGTTGCAGAGCACAGGCTCCGGACACACAGGCCCTGTGGCCACGGCTTACGGGCCCAGCCGCTCTGCAGCACGTGGGACCCTCCCGGACCGGGGCACGTGTCCCTTGCATCGGCAGGCGGACTCCCAACCACTGCGCCACCAGGGAAGCCCACTGTGCGGGATATATTGTTGATATACATTTTAAATTCCTTTGAGCTTGAAAATTAGAAAAAAAGGAAGTGTGATGATTTTGAACTGACTTTAATAGAGAAGTGTGAAGTACAAAATTTCATGATTAGAGAAAGAAGAAAATGGGATGATCATGGACTGTTCAATGGAGAAATTAAAGTATAAATTGATTTTCATGTTTGAATTAAGAGGGGAAAAAAAACAGGCAGGAGAGGTGCAAAGACTTTTGAAAGGAAGTGGAATGGCTTTCCTTCTTTATCCAACTTCACTGCTAACACAAAAGAGAACATTTTGGTGCTGTTCTTGAGATCCATCAGAAGCAGCACCCTTCACAAAAAAGGAGCATCACAAAATGAATAAATGAAGAAACAAATAACTAAAATGGTGATCTTCTTAAATATCACTGCTCTTTACTGGTCTCTTGGCAGAAATGCAAGAAACTTAAAATTATCATCCTATGCCAGTTAGGTTTTAAAATAATGAATCACTTAGGTTTTCAACTCATTTCTTTGTATTCTTTGCCAAACAATTTTTCTTTTCTTTTCTTTTTAAGGTTGTATGAATATCCAGATTGTTTTGGGCATTGAGAAGATAATGCTTTTGTTTCTTCTGGGTGCTAAACATAGGACAAATTAACATTCAGCATACATATTACTTGGAAATTAAAACATTATTACACTTCTTCAGAATGATTTCTTTTATTACAAGGATATATTTAATTAGGCACTTAAAAATGAAGTGTTCCTTGAAATTTGGAAGTAATTTTATTATCTCCATAATTCTCTTGCCAAATTAATTAGATATTGTGGGGCAAATTTGTAGTTTAAAATCATCAGATTAATGCAAATGACATTTTATGTATAAAATTAAATAAGAGACTTTTAGAGATTTCTTAATTTAAGCTGAAAGGCAATTGCAAAAATAGTTCTTTATATCAAAATTAAAGATGTTATTTAAAATTAATTCTAAAGCTAAAGGACAAACATTAGTTCAGATTAAATACTAAAGGACAAAGATTAATGGTGAAAATCTTTAATTAGTAGGAAGGAATTGAGTGGAAAATTATTAACTTGTCCCTTCATAAATCTTTAATACTAATTGATTAGTGCTTTATATTTAAAGATATAATCACCAGAGTGTAAATAAGCAGTGTAGCCTTTTTTTAATAGTGGGCTAAAATATTCCACCAGACATTTGAAAGGCACTTTCTTCTGGAATAGTTGGACTATTCTATTTCAAGAATATTGGAGCTGTTTTATTAGAAAAACTAAGTTGTTGTAAATTTTAGAATCATTTCTTTCTTTTTTTAAAATTTTGGCCGTGCTGCACTGCTTGTGGGATCTTAGTTCCCTGACCAGGGATTGGACCAGGGCCCACTGCAGTGTAAGTGCCAAGTCCTAACTCTGGACTGCCAGCGAGCTCCCTAGAATCATTTCTTAATCTTTGAATCTCTCTCCGTCTGCCACAAACATCACACTAGCTATTTCAGAAATGCTAAGTTTACCTCTATTGTTAAAAAAGTTATTTCTCAAACTCTCATTAGGTAGTCATTTAAAAATCTCCTAAGAATTTATTTTTAATCTCTTAACAACTGCGTTTCTTTTATAGAACTGTTAATACATGTCCATGCTCATGCTGGTCAAAATGTGGACATTTTTGAAACAAGTTGCTTCATTAATAAACATAACTGGGAATGGTTTTCTCATCTTCCGTAGTGATAGAGAAGTCTAAATAATAAGGATGAACTGAAAACTCAAATATATTTTCATTAACACATGATCAACTATTTGATGAAAATTTATTTATTAGAATTTCTCTTGGGGTGAGTACTAGGTAAAAGAAGTACTTTGATAAAATGATTGTGGTAGATGGTGACCCCCCCCCAAAACCATGTACAAGTAATTAAAAAATGGTCCCTAATCTTCTGGGAATGAAATAAAAAGAATCATTTGTATTTCTTCTGGAAGGAAAGTAGAAGATAACAACAAGTAAGCTGTGAGAATGCTGTGTGTTGTATGATGTGGTTTATCTTTGTGATTCCCCACAAATGCTTGCTGTGAGTGTACTTCTTGTAGAAGTTGAACAAGTGCTGAATTTTGCAACACCTGTTGATATAAAGTGTAACAGAAATAGTGTACACAAAAATAGAAGCCAAGGAAAGGTTCTAGACCTAGAGCTGAAATCTGAGACATGTGAAATTAAATAAATGCATTATATCAGCACAGTAATGAAAAATGTCCAACTCATATTCTTTAGGAACCAGGAATGAGGTTGAGGAGGGAAGCTGTCTAAGTTGGCTTCGGCTACCATAATAAATATTATAGATTGGATGGTTTAAACAACAGACATTTATTTCTCACAGTTCTGAGGCTGGGAAGTACCAAGATCAAGGTGCCAGCTGATTCAGTTCCTGCTGAGGGTTCTTTTGCAGAGAGCCATCTTTAAGCTATATCCTCATGTGGAGGAGAGAAAGATCATCTCTCTTATGTCTTGTCTTATTAGGGCACTAATCCCATTCACGAGGTCTCCACCCTCATGACCTTATTACCTTCCAAAGGCCCCCACCTCCAAATTACCATCACATTGGGAGTTAGGGCTTCAATATAGGAATTTTGAAGGGACACAAATCTTCAGTCCATAGCAGAAGCACTGTTTACAGGAGAAGAAGAAAAAAATTATTTCATGTATGGAAGAACTGAATTGGACAATGCAGTGGTTCTGAGGATCTCATTTTATAAAAAAAACAAAGTTTTTTAAGAGGTGATTTCCAATAAGAATGTCGTTACTTCTTTGACCCAAACATAATCATTATTTCTTTCTGTTTTTGGGACTGCTAAGCAAAATAGCACTCATATTAGCAATAATTTATGGGAAGGAGTTCAACCATAGTTGAAAGTGTCAAATTCATTCAGCCACTCAATAACATTGAATGATGTGGGTTCAGGTTGAGGACAGAATATCCTGAGGATATGATTGCTCTAAGTTCTTCTTTTGGCTGATAGGCAACCTTAAGGAATTGTCATTTGGTGAAGTATAACTTTAGTTCTTCTTAATAAGTGGATATTGTCTTTCAGTCAAAAGACCATTTAGAAATGCTTCATGGTCATGTAATCTCCTAGCCCAGTGATTTCCAAAGTGGGTTGATTCTTTCAGTGGCTACACAAGATAAAGAGATAGAGGAATACGGCAGCCATTGGTTAGCTGTTAATAAAAAACATTAATTTTTTTCCTTCCACACAGCTAGACTATATTTCCCAAACTCTCTTGCAGTTAGGTGCATCCATGTGACTCACTTCCAGCTAATAGTATGTGAACTGAGTGGTGGCCTTACCCGTAAAAACTCACATGTGCAATCGTAAATGCTCTTCCTTCTGCTGGTTTGATGGATGACATAAGCAAAGCAGCCTCAAAAGCTATGTGTTAAAGATAATGCAGCCATTCTTAAGACAGTTGCCACAGATCAGGATTATGTCATTTGGATTTATCTGAGGAAGAAAGAAACACTCCTTCCCTTCCTTTCCCTTCCTTTCCTTTCCTTTTCTTTCCCTTCTCTTCCCTTCCCTTCCCTTCTCTTCCCTTCCCTTCCCTTCCCTTCCCTTCCCTTCCCTTCCCTTCCCTTTCCCCTGCCCTCCCCTCCCCTCCCCTCCCTCTTTCACTTGCTTTTTTATATAAGCAACTAGTATTGCTTTAACTAATGATATTTTGGTGGATATTTTATTCCATAATATATTAGAACTATAGTATATGTATTTTTAAGGAAATGTATATATACTGGGGTGGGAGGTATACTCAAATATTTTCCTTACATTGACGCGTGTATAATAAAAAAATTGGAGAGCAATGTTTTAATCAACTTGTATTTTCTTGTGACTAGACACATCTATGTTTGATTTTCTTCATTTTCAAGAAGTATTTACTGAGCAAAAATTGCTATGTGCCAGACAGGCACAGCACTAGGCAAGGAGGATAAAGTGATGACCAAACATATGTGGGCTCTTGTCTTTACAGAACCTATATTCTAGAAGGAAAAACAGGCAAGAATAAGAAGAGATAAATAAGCATAATGACTGTTAGTTTTTAGTGGATAATTCTTATGGGAAAAACAAGTAAAGAGTTGAGAATAGAGAATTATGATGGTGAGGTGGTGTACTTTTTTACAGGTGATCAGGAAAATTTTCTTTGAGGAAGTGCCATCGAAGATGAAACTAAGAGTCAAGCGAAGGATAAGGGTCAGAAGAGAATTCTAGGCAGTTATGCTTAGGCATATTCTTGGAACTGAAGACCAGTGTGGCCAAGACTACATGACTGAGGGGAAGAATGGTACAAATGTGGTTACAGGAGCACAGAGGTATAAGATCATGCAGGACCATATAGACAGAGGTTATCAAATTTTGCCAAAATTTGCTAGTTTCTTATAAATAAAATTTAATTGAAACATAGCCACGCTCTTTCCTTTATATATTTTTATAGTTGCTTTCATGCTACAGTGGCAGACTTGAATAGTTGTGAAGGAGACTGTATAGCCCATGAAACCCATAATATTTAATTGCTGGAACTTACAGAAAAAAGGTTTGTCAATCTGATATAGAACATGGAGATATTTTGGATTTCAATCTAAGAACAATGAGAAACTATCAATGAGTTGTAAGCAGGAAAATAAGACTATTCTGATTTATATCTTAAGAATATCCCTCTGATAAATGAGATGAGAATGGATTGGAGAGGGACAAGAATGGAAGTAGGGCTGTTTTAGGAGACATTGATTGTAGCCCAGATAAGAGGTGATTGTGGCCAGTCCAACAGTGGAATACATAAGGCTTACTTTTGACTTAGATATGAAGGATTGAGGGAAAGAGTAGGGCCAAGGGTGACTCCTAAGATTTTGGTTTGAGTAACTGAGAGTTGGTTTGGCTTTTTACTGATATGGGAAAAAATGGGTTTGGTCAGGATGTGTGGAAACAAATTTTGGAAGAAAAAATAAAAAAAGAGTTTTCTGTTTCTCATAAGAATTTGAGATGTCAAGGAAGAAGCCAAATATAGGAGTCCAGAATTTAGGAGAGGTCTGGGCAGGTGACATAAATTTGGGAATCATAGATATGATAATTCTGTTTATACCTATGGCATTTAATGGCATATCACAAGTATAAAGAGAAGAAAATAAACACCAGATCCACTACTAAAAGACCTCAGAATTTAGAGATCAGAGGAAGAGCATAAGTCAGACAAGGATAGTGAGAGAGAGTAGTAGAGATGGGTGGCTGAGGTTTAGAAAAGAAAATAATATTTTCAGTGAGGAGTGGTCAACCTTGTTGAAAGCTTCTGAGAAATCAAGTCAGACAAGGAAAGAACATTCCCACTGAATTTAGCAACATGGATTTGACCTCCATGGGGGTCTTGGAGACTTGACTGGAAGAGTTCCTGTGGAATGAGAGGGATAAACCTGTTTGTAGAGGACTTCATGACGAACAGGAAGTGAGGAAGTTGGGAGTGCTTTGAAGACAGCCCACTGGGGGAGTTTGACCATGGAGGGGAGCAAAGAAGTGAGGCCATATCTAAACTAATATATGGGGTTATGGGAATTTTAAAATTTATTTAAAAAATAATGGCAGCTACTATAGCGTATTTGGAAATAATGGAAATGCAACAGTTGAAAGAAAAAGGCTGATGATGCAGGAGATTGGAAATTAAATGATAGATAAAGGCTTTGAGAAGAAAAGAAAGGATTGGTGCCAAAACATATGGAATGAATTGACCTTTTATAGGAAGAGGGGCATTGTAATGGGAGAGAAGAGGAGAAGGGTCAAGTTCAATCAGTTTTTAGGATGAGTTGAGGGAATAGGAGGAGAAATTTATATGTAATGGCTCCAGTTTTCTAGTTGGAGTAAGTAAGAGGCAGTTTCACCAGGAGACAGTGTGGAAGAAAGGGGAGGAATTGTGTGGGAGGGGAAAAAAATTGGCAGTATCTAGTGCCAATTGATAAAATGAAATCTGTCAGCTCAGGTGTGAAATTTTTTTTTTTTCAGAAACTACTAGACTGAATGCTATGAATGCTGTTAGGAATTTGTGACAGTAGCTTAGATGGTTTAGGACATAGATTTTGGAGTAAGGACAAATCCCAGTTCAAATTCTGCCTTTATTTCTAGCTCTGTGACTTTGGGCAAGTTATTTTTACTTCTCTGACCATCACCTTTCTTGTCTGTAACATAACTACGACAACGCTTATCTTGCTTATTATAAAAATGAAATGATTTAGTATATATAAAGTCCTTTGCGGAAATAAAGCCCTCATGAATGGCAGCTATTGTTATTATACATGGATATTTCCCTTATAAAATGAGTAAGAGAGCTTTGTTTGTTTGTTTGGAACTTTGACCGTTTTCTTTATTGGTAAAATATTTTCTTTATAATTAAGTTAGGTCAAACTATTTGTAGTTTGGCACCCAAACTACATGCATTGCCTTGAATCTCTTTATGTCCCCATGTCCCCACCCTCAGCAACACCAGAGGATTGCCCTGTTTTGAGGGGATCAGGACAAAAGGAATGCCATATTGGTTTGCAATTAAGTAAGAAGGACTTTCTGAAGAGCTGAGTGATGAGCAGAATTTTGAAGGATAACAGAATATTGATGGAGAGAGCAGAAATGAATCTGTAGGTCAGTGGGTAGGAGTTTGCATGAGGAAAGATACAGAGATGAAAATGAGCAAATCACATACGGGAGATGGCAGGCAGATATTGCTGGTGGGAGCAGAGAGGCTGCGGTGAGAGGTAATGAGAAATGAAGGTAGGATGGGATCCTGGGGGGTGTAATATTAGTGGAAAGCCCTGAAGGCCAGAGAGGGCTTAGGATGTGCATAATAAGTGACATTGAAGCACCAGGGATTGCTGAGCAGGCAAAGGACCTGAAGAAAATGAAGTTAGGGGAAAATCATTAGAGTGTCTGTGAGTAGGTGGGATCTGATAGAAAGAGACTGGAGCAGAGACACCTGTTCCGAAGCCATCCCTGCAACTCAGACGTGAGCTGATGAGGACCTTGGACTGGGTGACTGCGGGAGTGGAGAGGAAAGAGTAGATTCAAATGAAACAATTCCAGTGTTTGTGGGAAGTTGTGTGAAGAAGAGCTAAGAGAGCACCTGAAAATAACTAAAAATGTGAAAACTTAGAGTCCTGAGGAAGCTTGGAGATGGCAGTGTTTGGAGGGGAGGTGAAGTGGGGGCAATGGGAGAAGAAAAGGGGAATGTTTTAATAGAAGGGTAAGAAGACGAAAGTATATTTCTATAAAACTTACATTTGAGCTACAGTAATGAAAAACTAGGACTGTTTGGGCAATCTCAGGCCACATAATGTTTTTGTTTGATTTTGCCTATGGATATAAAACAAAAGAGAGCAAAAGAGAGATGGTGAGTTAAGTTACGTATTCCTCGGGTCCACGTTTCTAATCCTCAGTCTTCCCTCTGCTGCATCAGCCTTGAACACTGGCATTTCAGGACTGGGAATATGAGAAGGGAGTTTGCCATGAGATGTGGTACTCAGCGAAACACCTCAGAGCTTCGAACAGCCTCTCTGCAGCTTGGGAGTACAAGATTTTTGTGAGCTGGAATTTGTTGAGGAGTTGTCTGAGGTGCCACTGATGCCGTGGGACCAGTCTCTAATGAGTGACACATGATGAGCACTTAGCATGAGCACTTAGCATGCACTGTGCTTGGTCCTTTGAAGATGTGTTTCATAGTCATCACTTAAACATGGCTCTCTTTGCAATCTATGCAAATAGTGCAGTGAGTGTTAGAAGTAAGATCTTTTCTTATGACAAGCTCCTGTGAATATCTTAGTTTGAAATGTCTTTCTCAAATTTTTCTGTGCATAAAGAGAGGAAAGGCAGTGCCCTTTCAAGTTTGATCAGATCACAGAATTACTGTTATCTTTAACACTTTTAAGGTACCTTTAACTGTGAAGTAAAGTGTAAATTCGCAGGAGAAACATGTTTGGTTTCTTGGCTGAGATGGGGAAGTTTTAACAGTTGACATCCAGCTGTTTTTTGTTTTTGGCTTGTAAGGGTTCTGTGTTTTTAATAGTGCTGACAAAACTTTAAAAAGATGAGGAATACATAGTGAATGTAAAATGCAAGTCCTATCTCAAAGAATCTCATCTGATTTCATATAGAATATGCATATCCTGTTTCATATATAATTTATTATATATTATGCGTCCTGTATATCTTTGCCCATTATAGAGGTACATATATATCTTTATAATGTTTGCATCTTTTCCGAGTTTAATCTCCCAATTTAGTGGATTGTAATATCTTTTAATATGCTAACTTATTCTTAAAATATGGTAAATTGCGGTTATTTTACTCCATTTCTAAAACTGCTTTCAGGTGGCCTGAAGATTTAAATTAAATGCCCATGTTATGTTGGTGTTTAATTGCATGCTTGAAATTTCTATCGATAGTGAAAATATTTTACTTTCTTTGGAAATAACTTCTACACTTCATATTCATAGCTTAATAAAGATATTATGTAGTTAGGCGTAATGTGTGAAAAGGAGTTACTCTATTTTGAATTTGAATTTGTAAAGAATGCTCCTTTAAAAAAATTAACCCAACGGTGTAAAAATATTAATATACATAGCTGAGGAAAAGCTGGTTTAAAAGTGAACAAGTCAAAGTATTTTAAATAATAAAGTGTTTCACGTATTTGACCAGCTACTTATGGATTAGGCAGGGACTAGAGCGCACAACCAATGTGTGGGCAAAAGAAAAGTCTTTATCCTTGAGCACACTGAATCACCAGAAAGGACATTCCATGTTCTCTGTTCACTAAATGGCCACATGGGCTGGAAAGTGTTTTTCAAATTGGATTCCACAGTTTTTTGAAGCATCGTTGAATGTAGCAGCTGTTGGAAATTAAGTGTGATTTTGACAGACAGGCTTCTGTAAAGCAGGGTGAGAACTTCTTAAGCATGAATTGGAAATATACTTCTTCAAATCACTTTATAAGACTTTCATGCTTGTGTTGAAAGGAGAGTGAGGATGGCTTCTCACTTAAGTAGTCTCATAGCTTCAGTGGAGCCTATGCGAGGTACAGGGGCGCTGGCTGTCCTTCCACTCCAGCTGGTTGTCACAGCCATTCCTCAGCACTAGCTGCTCTGTTCTCTGGAAGTTTTGCTGAGACTCTGAATGGAGAGAGGTCAGCCACTAGCCCTTCACTACTCAGCTCAGGAAGTTTGCTTTAGGCACACACATTCCCAAACTCCACCTCCAAATTCTTTAGGGTAAGCTTTTCAGAAAAGGGTTTTTTCTTGGAGAATATACAAATGTTGGAGAATATACGAAATTAAGATTTTGGGCCTCACATTTAGAAGCTGGGGTTAGAGGAGTACAGGAACGAAGAAAACCTTTTAGTAGAGTTAAATTTTTCCAAAATTTGGGTAAGGGTGGCTGGTGGAGAAGTTGAATACAGAATAAACCTAAGACTATTAGGAAAACTGTGGAGCTGGGACTTGACACTGTTGACCCATGGACCTCATTTCTGAATTATGATCTCCAAATCTGATCTTAGATATTTTTTATTTTAAAGCAGAAATGAAAACATTTTAGACTTGTTCATCTAGAGGAAATCCAACTCCTGAGCTGTTTTTAAAAGACTAGTTTCTTTTATTTTTAATATTTTTCAAAGTCTGCTCGCCAAACCCGGGCCAGTCCAGTGTTTCTGTCTTATAGTTCCACTTACTGGAGTAAGTGGGTCAAGTCACCTTATGCATGGAAATTCAGCATCTCCACTGGTCACATCATGCATGGAAGTTCGGCATCTCCACTGGTCACCTTATGCATGGAAGTTCAGCATCTCCTTTAGAATCAAGCACCAAAGGTGTTGCTCCTCCCAGACTGACCCTCAAGGCTGAATATCCACATGTGAGGAATGTCTGAACATTAATTAATTCCCAAATTGTCCTTCATTTTTGTGTCTTCCCACTCCTCCCACACGATGGCTGACCTTGGAGAATATAAGTCTTTTGAGAGAACCAGCAGTGTTCCTTATATCTTCCTGAAGGTTGATGAACCTGAGAAAGTGGTGGAAGAAAACTGGTCAGAGATATATCAGAAATGGAGATCTCTGCTTTAACCTATGTTTTTGGAACCTTCCTTCATTATGGGAATGGGGACTTGAGATTCCTGGATGGAAGTGTAAGAAAGCATGAGAGTTTTTACCCTCTTTGTGCCTGTTAGGAATACAGAGGAAAGCAAGGCTCACCAATTTTTGTATCAGGACTTTTTTAATAGCAAGTGATAGAATGCCCGACTCAAACTGACTTAAAGGGTATTTATTAAGTCATAAAAATGAAAAGTCTGGGAATGAGTTTGTTTTGGAAAGTCAGGGCTGAAATCCAGGACCAAATTTTCTCTCTTCATTTCTTCACACAACCTTTTTGGTATTGGCTCCATTCAGTGACAGGCTCTGCCTTTATTTATTTATTTTTATTTATTTATTTTTTTTGTGGTATGCGGGCCTCCCTCCGTTGCGGCCTCTCCCGTTGCGGAGCACAGGCTCCGGACGCGCAGGCTCAGCGGCCATGGCGCACGGGCCCAGCCGCTCCGTGGCATGTGGGATCCTCCCAGACCGGGGCGCGAATCCGGTTCCCCTGCATCGGCAGGCGGACGCGCAACCACTGCGCCACCAGGGAAGCCCCAGGCTCTGCCTTTATGGGGCAGCATCAGCCTTACACCTTACTAGAGTCAAGTGTGAATTCTAGTATGCCACACTTAGGCTAATATTCTGAGACTAACTCTGTTTGGTCCTAACTGACTCAGCTTGAACCATTTCTCATAACTGAACCAATGCCTGACACCTGGGGAAAGAGATGATCGGATTGACCAGGCTGAGATCATATTGCTGTAGAAACTGGAAGTAAACTTAGCTCCACAGGAACCATGTGGTCTACAAATGAAGGAAGGCTGAGTCCCTGTATGAAGGCTGACGTGCTGCTAGCCCAGTAGGATGAATGGATTCTGTATATTCAGAAGCAGTAGTTGTCTACTTTAACCCTGCAGTTCTTTCTCCTGAAAGTATGTTTACAGAGAGACTTAATATGTATTTCACAAGACCGAGGTACCTGAGTAATGAAGTTATATAATGAAGAATAGTTTCTATCAACTTCCTCCTCATTTGAAAAGTTTTTTCTTTTTAATCGTAATATATTGCACTGCACAGCTTAACTCTATATTAGATTTATTGATGATGATGCAACTATCAAACATTATGTACATGATGTACTCCAAACAACTGTTGGAATTGTGTGTTTATAGCTCTTTTTACAACTAACATGAAAAGACCAACACAGATCATTTGAAACTTTTGAAATACTTTGAGTGACTATACGTGGTTTTAACACATTAAAATTGCTAGCAAAATTTCGAGAAATGCAGAAAGGACAAGAAAGTTCAGTGAAGGAAACAAAGGGAAATTACAATAGATGCTGAAGTTATATAATCCATTATATATCAATTTTGTCTTACCCTAATAATTCTGTTATTAAAAATGTTTCTCATGTCTAAAGTATATTGTGACATTATTTCTTAATACAAGCCTGTAGCCAGAAAAAGAAATCATAGATTCTGTTGACATCCTATTTATTCTTAAGATTTTACTACTTCAAATAAAAATCTGCAACTGTCAGTTCTTCATTCTTCTTCTTTTTTTTTTTTTTTTCTTTCTTAGCTTCTCTGAGTACTGGTTCAGGATTCTATCTCCCCTGTGAATGAGATCTGTTTTGTAAACAATTGGCATAGCATTTTTGACAGCTCTGACAGGTCTTAGAGATTCAAAGGGAAGGAAGAATAGAAAAACATTGGCAAAATCTACATGTATCCAAAAGTGTGCAATATATTTCAGGGTGATATTTTGGATTAAATGTTGCTCTGTATTTGGTCATTTTGAGTAGGATACACATACATACAAATGTACACATGTATTGTACTTGATTGAGGGGCCTTAATATTTGAATAATCAGGATATATACTTTCTCCACAGTGCTACCAGGTAAAGTATTTGGATAGGATTAAGTTGATTTAGCCAGATGATCAGTTTTATTTTTTACCCCACCAAATTATTGTGCTATTGGGCTGAACCAACCTAATTGGCCAGTTATTTTGGTGTCACTGAAGGACGTCATGTTCTTTTCCATGAAATAATTTGGGTTTGATAATTTCACCATTCAAAAAGCTGTGTCCCAGGTTTACAGTTTTTGGTTAAGAGTAGTTGGGCCAAAATAGAAATTTAGTAAAGAGTGATGGCAATAGAAACCAAGATGTTACAATGGCACTGTGGTACTTCTAAGTGCAAGGGTACAAGGGAGATAGGAAAGCACTTCTAGGAAATATTCAAATAGGTATTCACAGATGGCCAATTTATTTTATTTTTTAAAATGAGGGAACAAACAACATCTTCTACAGTTAAGACTATAGTTAGTATAGCCTGCTGTTTGTTTCCCCAGTTGGAGAATCCATGTTCTCATCTATACTTATTTGTAAAACTAGGATCAGGATCACTCACAAGCATTTACTGAGTATCAGCTGTGTAAAATACATGTGCTAGGCCAGAATATTAGAAAGTCACAAATATTTCTATTCTTGAGGGTCTTTAAAAGAAGTTAGGGAAATAGGAAATATTTAAAAAGCATAAATATTAATACTAAGCAGTATGAGTTAATTCACAGTGTAGACTGGAGTTAGTAGATGCAAACTATTATATATAATGGATAAACAACAAGATCCTATTGTATAGCACAGGGAACTATATCCAATCTCCTGGAATAAACCATAATGGAAAAGAATATAAAAAAAGAATGTATATATGTGTAAACTGAGTCACTTTGATGTATAGCAGAAATTAGGAGAACTTTGTAAATCAACTGTCCTTCAATAAAAAAAATTAAAATTTAAAAAATGTCAACAATTTTTTTTAAGAATCAGATAGTAAATATTTTAGGCTTTGTGGGCCATATGGTCTCTGTTGTAATTATTTAACTCTGTTGTTGTAGCATAAAAACAGCTATGTAAATGAGTGTGCTGTGTTCCAATAAAACTTTATTTATGGACACTGGAATTTGAAATTCATATAATGTTCACATGCCATGACATATTAATCTTCATTTGATTCTTTTCAACAAGTTAAAATATAAAACCCATTCTTGGCTTGTGTGCTGTACAAAAACAGCACGGGCCACATTTGGTCTGTGGGCTGTAATCTGCTGATCCACGATATGGATGATAAGTGCTGTGGCTTATCGGGGTACGAGGATGTGACATATTCATTGTCAATGACTTAACTCTAAGAGATAAGTCAAATATATAAGGCTATATGCTCGATTTTGAGATAATTAGGTTTAGTCTCCAGTGTTTTGTAGTCAACTAACTGGTTAATTATTTCCAGTGGAAGCTTGCCTGGTTAGGGCTAGAGCTCAGAGGTATTTGTGTATGCCATTGGGTGATGGTTTACTGTGTAAGGCATAAAGATTGTATATAAGCCAGCAGCGAGAGAAAATTGAAAATGTGACTGGGAAGCAGAAACCTTTGAATGCTGGGCTGAGTGGGCCATACTTCAGGAAAGCATGCCTTGGAGGTTTTTGAGCAGGGGAATAATCTGTTCAGAATTGTGCTTCAGGTGGTTTAGTGTTTAGACCAGAAAGAGGAAAGGAAAGCAGGGTAAGGGAACTAACACTATTGGACTAATGTTATATGTCAGAAACTTTCTAGAGGTTTATTAAATAATTTCTCCATTTAGTTCAATAAAAGGGAAGGCCAGTTTGTAAAGTATGGCAGGAATGTGATGAGACGGGAAAGGTGCTAGAAAAATCTTAACATTCTTTTGCTTCAGATTGAATGTGGAAAATAAAGGAAAGAATCAAAGAGAATTCAAGGGTTCCAAGCACAGCTGACTGAAAGAATGGTATTAGGGAGTCGAGAGGAGTTGGTTTTTGGAAAGACCTTCGGGCTGGGAAACATGTACTCAGCCAAGTAAATTAGCACAGGCCAACAGACTCAAGTTCCAAGAGATTCAGCTGAAAATTCATTGCTTTTTTTTAGTAAACACTGCCCAAAAATGACTTTAAAAAGTGTTATTATATGCCTTAACTGATTAACAGTTGCTTATATTGTGCTTTGTCACTTCACTGACAACAGTGGATATGGGAACAATTGGTTACATTTTGTGGATCAGTAAAAATGTTTGAATAGCTAAAAAATTTTAAGACATTATGGAAAATGAATACAAACACATAGAAACTGTCATACTGAATTTAGTAGTTCCAGGAATTGGAGGTATTGTAAGCGGTAATTGTTTTAGTTCTGATTTAAATATGTCAAAATCCATATGTTTAACACCTTTAAAGTATGCCTCAAACATATTCTGCTTTTTATTCCCCTTACATTTGGTTTATGAATAGTAAAACAAAGAAGTTAGGGATTTGATTCACAGAGGCCTCATTGCTTTAGTTTGCTGACTTGTGGCACCTGGTCTTTTTCAATAGAAAGTCTTCAAAAGCACAGTTTCTTTTTGCTTTTGACTGATCCATTCCATTTCCCCTAAGTTCCTTGTGTGATTACCTAGATGTTGTCACTGTCCTATCAGTCTTTCCTCTGAGTGGTTCAATTATTCTGTCAACTCTGATTATTAATCTGCCAACATGTTCACATTTTCTAATATAGAGAATTAGTAACAATTTCTTGTGATGCCCATCTTCAGTGATTTGCGTTATTGGTGCCCATGGATGCTGAGGAAGACTGGCTTTGAGTCACAGTTCCTGACATTTTAATATTTCCAAAGTAGGGAAGAACTCACACCGCTCTCCTGAGGAGGTAGAGTGCATGTAGAATTAAGAATGAGGCATGCCCCTGGCTCTGTTTAGCTGTCTAAAACCAAGAACCAAGAAGGCAATTTTGTACCTCTCTTCCTTTCTTCCTCTTTCTCTCCTTCCTCCTTCCTTCTTTTATTTCCCGTCTTCCTTTCTTCTTTCCACTAAAATACTCATTCCAGTCAAGCTGAGATGAGGAAAATAGAAGCCGTTTTATATCTTCCAAGTGGGAAAGATTTTAATATGGGAAAATAGAGGCTTTCATAATTGTTGGATGGGCTGGTGACATAGAAGTTAGGGAAGCCACTGCCTCTGGGATCTACACCAAAGTAGAAGATTCTCAAGCAGGTTCCTGTGCTTCTCCTTCTTAGTTTACCAAGATATATGCAAATTCCTCTCACTGGCAGATTGTAGCCAGAACAATATGAGGAAAGGAATTCTGGGAAATGTAGTTCCAATCTCCCTCACCCTTGCCCCTCGATACAGAGGATAAAAATAGAGGTGACAAAGACATCAAATTGAAAACCCTGTGACATATTTGCTGAGCCTTTATCAAGCCAGACAAAGACAAATGTGGTGATTTCTATCCTCAACATGCTCACAGTCTGGTTAAGTTGCCCATATGTTAGTTTTCTAAGATGGTAAATTTTGCTGAGCCACTACACCAGGACAAATACTTCCAGTAGCTCTCCGTTACAAAATGGATTATTAATCACCGGTGTTGGTTATATCATAGCTCATATCAAGTCCCCAGATGCTGGCAGCTACTTATAGTGAAAGCTTGACATAAAGCAATTACCAGAGATATAAACATTGTCCCCCAATATAAGTAGTATAATGCCACTAAATTCCCAAGGTGCTTTTTACAATATTAATGTGATTATTAAATTCTTTTCAGTTAATTTTTATGGTGATAAATTAATTTCAAATTACAATGTCCGTCTTGACTGGATGAAACCTCCCATATATAAAATTAATTTCAAATTACAATATCCCTCTTGACTGGATGAAATCTCCCTTATATAAGTAGGGTAAAATGTTATATGAGGATAACTTCATAAAACTTCAGACCAGCTTTGTTCATTTTAGCACCATGTATCATTACATTACAAAGAAGCTTTCAAATGGAATTTAGTGCCTATAGAATACTGAGGATTTGGTGAAATTGATGTTTCCAGGCTTAGTCCTGTCTGTATGGACCACCTTGCAACAGGGGCCTGTGATATTTTGAGAGATGGGCATCATGTGCATGAGAAATTAGCTGTCTAAATTATATATTGTCTCTTCCAGACTTAGTTTTCTCAACAAGACTCCGCTGAATCATAGGGAACACAGAACTCAGGAGTGGAGAGTTATATTTTAATGTTGTGCTTGTGGCAGTAATGCATGAGCACACCTGTACACAGCTGCCCTCTATGGCTCCTAAATCCCATGTGCAGGATAAAATCTTAGCCCCACATCACAGCCCAAAGCCTGGGCTCTCCAGCCTCAGAGCTCAGGGCTTCCTCGCATTGGTCTTTTCCTAGTCCTTCCTTAAATTTGTCTTGTCATCTCATACCTGGGTATCCTTGTAAGTGTGGTTTGTTCAAATTGAAACTTTATCATCCTCTCCTTCATCTACATTGGCACCCCAAATCAACCCGATTCCTATTCTTTTTTCAATACCCTGAGCCCTGCCAAGTGCTGTGTCCTCTGTTTCCACGGGACTCATCACTTAGCTATTTTTCCACTTAAAGTTTTATTTTGATGATTTGATTGCTTGTAAGTTTTCTGCATCAGACTAAAAGCTCCTCAAAGACATACACTGTTCTTATGCAACTTGGCATCTTCAGAGCTGATCAGAACTCCCAATACATAGTAAATGCTCATTAACCGATGAATGAATTAACAAAGCTTGGGAGCAGGCAACTTCTAATCACAATGATAAAATGGATAAAACAGAACTAACTTTACATTTATCCCCATTTAATTACTCTATAACTCTAACCGTATTATAACTTTAAAAAATCGTAATTCTACAAAAGGAAGGAATTACAGATCTTTTATAATGTTTTGCCCAGTGCCTTGTATTCTACTGGGGCCCTCTGTACAATCAGCGATGCCTATAATAATGAACTAACCTGGCTAATATATATATATTTTTTCCTTTTAATTGATTCATTCTCCCTAGTTTACCTTGCAAATCCGCTGCTGGGAGAAGCTCTGATGGTTATGGGGTTAAAGAGGAAATGGTCATAATTTTTATTTAGTTTTCCATGTAAATGCACCTTATTATCTGCTGTACCTCATTGTATATGATCTATTTTATGACCATTTAGTTCTCCTTAGCAGTTCTGTTTTTATTCTGTTATGCTTGCTGTCTAAACTCTCAACTTTATGGCTCCATTACCCCAGCTCACTGCTGCCTGCTGTCCCACTCCCAGTGCAGAGGTGGATAATGTAGCTTTGCTGTTGCCATGCCAGCATTTCTAATAAATTCCTCACATACAGACAGGCAGTGGCGTAGGGCACAGCAGCTTGGTGTAATGCTTTCATATCACATCACTAGACTCTCATTAGATACTTGTGAGAGAAATTACCACTGGGGCTTCTTCAGGCACAATAGCATTAATGAAGTTAGGAAATGACTCCCACAGATGTCTGACACTCAATCAATCCTACTTAATTTAATTACACTCCTGAATGAAAGACAAAAGAGATGCTCTTGTAGTCCAACCCTTGCTTTTTATTTTCTCATATGTCTTTTTTTCCCTTCTGACTTACTTAATCCTTGCTGAGAAATGTCAGTGTAATTAACTTAAGTTATAATTATTTAAAAGTGGACTTTGTTATAATGCCTTGTATCATTTTCCACTTCTCTCCCCCTACCAAACTGCAAGTATATGAGAGCTCTACTGTGTAAATAAAATGGTGGAGTGGATAGAAATTGGCTCTTATAACCTTGACAGTTCAGCCACTTGTTACACCTCCATAATTAAGGATACTGATGACACTGCCATTTACAACTTTATGTCTGGAAATTTTGTTCAATAAGATATTTTCAAGGAAGTTAAACAGATTCTGGGAAAATTTCTTTTTACCAGTCTTAAAATGTTAGAATAAGCTTATAAAGTACCAAAATTAAAATAAGTGATGCTATACTGTACTTTATTTGTTACGAAGTCCATTCACACATATGACCTCCTTTAATCCTATAATGCCTTAGAGGGTTGGGTATAATTGTCATTTTAGAGATGAAGAACTAAAGACAAAGAGTGGTTAAATGACTACCTTGTCCAAGACTTTATAGTCAGTAAACAATGATCTTAAAGCTTCGACTTTTTTTTGTTCACTGGTTCATTCAGCTAATAAATAATTATTGTGACTAAATGTGTGCCGAGCAGTATCCCTGGCACTGAAGAAGATGATGAATAAGTAGATGGCCACAGAACCAGGTGGTGTGGCTTGGATAGGCCTATGCAAAGGAGGCAGTTGGAATGATTGGAGGGAACTAACTCCAATGGCAGGTGGTGGTAAAAGGAGAGCCGAAGGATTCTAAGGAGTGTGGAATACACACTGAAGTAAAAGGTAATCAGTGAAGGATTTTTTTTTCCTCATGAGTGATGTGATCAGTTTGAATTTTAGAAAAAGTCAATCTAGTTTTAGTATGGGTCATGTCAAGAATGCTTCACAGGGTGGATGTGCTGCCTTACACCAAGGTAGTAAACACAGGAAGAGAAGCAGGACTGGGAGGGAAGACTGTAATTTTCACTTTGTATGTAGTTTTCTTGTCCATGGGACATATAGGTGGATATATCGGTGTGTAGCTCAGGTGTGGGTTGTGTATTTGTTCATTATATTACTTAATGCCTCATGATATTTTATCATAGTCATGTGTTTACGTGCTTGTCTTCTCACTAGAGTATGAGCTCTTGAAGGCCCAGACCATTGTCTTCTTCAAGTTGATATTCCCAGGTTCGAGTAGATATTTGTTGAATTTAATTGGAAAATCATCAAATTTGTTTCCTTGAAGTTACTTTTTAAATCTCCCAATATTCCTTAACTTCAAATGCTATTAGCTCTGTGACATCTGGATATATTCCTCTTGCCGATTTTACCTTCCAACTTGGGCAGCAAAAAGAAGGAAGCTGGAGGATGCATAGTTGTATGGACTCAATGAACCTTGCAGATGCTGCTTCTGAGACCTGCAGATAGACAGAGCAGGATGCAAACCTAGCTCAGCCATTTGAAAGCTCTCTAGTCTTCGGCAAGTCTCTTAACCGACCTTAATTTCCTTTTCTGCAATGTAAGGATAATATTATCTTTGTTACAGCACTTTCAATTAATTAAACAAATATTTATTGGATATTAATTCTGTGTCAGGCTCTGTAATGGGAGGTGAATTTGAGTACCTGGCTCTTACAGTCTCCCGGGGAACTCCAAAATCCTTTTCTGCCAATCAGCCACCTATTGGGAAGATAGCTCTAAAAAGTAACTCTTTCCTCTGAGGAAGGGTGGACAACTTGGGATAGTGAGCTTTTGATTGATATGGGGGACCAGTAAAGCCATTTATGCCACCATAAATTTCTTTAATAAACTGTTTTGTTTCATTATCACCACAACTACATTGTGAAATAAGCCAAAATTTTAAAGGAAAGGTTTTGAACTGTATGTATCCTATGAGCAATGGATAGGCTTTGTAGAATTTTAAGCCAGGGAGAAAAATACCCACATTTACCTTTGAACAAGACCCCTCAGCCTGCAGAATGGAGAATGGGCAAGATTTAATGCAGGAGACAAGACAGAAGGTACCGCAGGTCCCCAGTGGAATTTTATAGTGATTTGGACTAAGGTAATGGCAGTAGAATGGAGAGAAAAGGGTAATCAAGAAATATTTAGAAAATGTAATCAAATGTATTTGGGAATAGCTTGGATATAGGTGGGTGTTAAGGGAGAAGGAGTTGTTCAAAAGTATTACTCTTGAGCACTGGATGGTAGAGATAAACACAGAAGGAAGAGCAAGTTTACTGGGAAGATGATGAGTTTGGTTCAAACAGGATCAATTTTATGTGTCTGGGATACATGAAATTGAAGATGCTAAGGAAGCAGGATTTAAGTGTCTGGATTAACTCTATAATATTCTGGGTTTCCATACAGCAGTACTATTGCTTGGGACAGCTTGATGAATGTGATAAAACCTAAGAAGAAAAACCAGGTATCCACAAGGAGGGCCAGAGCCCTGTAGGTTGCTGATTTCAATTCTTTCATTGCTCTTCCTTGGGCAAATGGGTGGCTGTGTTACCAGGTGCATGCCTGATGGCTCACAGAGACCACTAGACTGGGAATGGGCTTAGCTAGCTGGTTTTTTCCAACTTCAGAATCAGGACAACCAATGAGAATTTTAACTTGGATAATCCAGAATCCCAGTAGCACAAGAGCCTAATATGGAAACATATAAGCCATTTCATCTTAACGGTCTTAACATAATTAATATTTATTGTATGTTTATTTATAGGACTTTTGTGTCACACTGTGTCACACACATGATTATATGACATAGCTATGTCTTATCAATCCTTTAAAAGAGATTTCTTATCATTTTCTGCTCCCTTTTATTGCCATATATATTGCAGACTTCCTGTATGTAATAAAAGAACATTGTAGATGAAACACAGTGGTCCTTATATGTTTGGCTAGTATTATATATTCTTGCCATTCTTAATCTTCCCATTTGTAGAAGGTGACTAATTTGAGAAGACAAAATGTGCAATCAAAGCTTAAAAATGGTGATAATTACTCCTCTTGTATAGGAGTAAAGCACTATCCATTCTGAAAATTGAGTGCAATTACACAGCAGTATAAGGGGACAAATATGTCCTATTAATAAGTCAGAAGTTTATAGGTAGGCCTTTAACACCTGTGTTGAATATTAATAAGTAAGGCTTACAGTCTGAGCATTGGGCCATATTTTATTACCACATTTGCTAGCACAAGCAGGCCTACTCTTAAAAACACATCTATAAGACTCAAGGGATTGATAAAAAGATTGGAAATAATGACAATTCAAATGAGGCATGTTGTAGATTACAAGGGCCCCAGTTCTTTCTCTCTTTGTAACCACACCCTTTGCCTTGTGACTGCAGTTTCTTCTTGTCTTTATGCGAGTTTGCCCACATGATTTGCTTTTGGTCAATGGCATGTTAGCAGGTGTGGCATGAATGAAGACTTGAAAAGTTTTTGCTCAGTTGGGTTTGCTTTACTCTACCCTTGCCTTAATTCTGTAATCCTGGGGCGATTACAGAGATAGGTGGAGTGGAACCAACTCCTGAGAACCCCAGCCTAGAGCAGCGAACCCTCTGCTGACCATCAGATCCATGAGAAAAAATGATTGCTGTTTTCAACCACTAAGTTTTTGTGTGGTTTATGAGGCAGCAATGATGTCACATTAGCTAACTAATATGGGGAATTGCAGGCTCAACAAAAAGCCCCTTGCTAATGTTAGTAATCAGTACCCTGGAAGGTAACAAGAGAGAAAAAGAGAGGGAGAGTGAAAGTGAGATTGAGAGTGAGAGAGATAGAGGGAGAAAGAGAGGGAGAGGGAGACAGAGACAGACAGACAGACAGACACACACACAGATTGACATGGGATCAATACACAATTCAGTGCAAGAGAACACAGTTGTTTTGAGGTTAAGGTGAAGACATTGAGGAAAGTCAAAGGCTTGGCACATGAGAAATGGAAACATGAGTGCATCTAGAAAAAAAGATTCAAGAGGACTTGAGGTCAAGGAACATAACCAATCAATCACCAATTTGTGAATGGGAGGGATAGAATTTTAATCTTCCCTTTCTCTGCCCTCTGTCTCACTTCAGACCCTGAGACTGTTGTCCTCCTGGCATAATTTGGTCCCCTACCCCACTCCAAGAGACATCTGGCAATGACTAGAGATATTTTTGATTGTCATGACTTGGGGGATCAGTGCTGCTGGCATTCAGTGGGTAGAGGCCAGCAATGCTGCAAGACATTCCACAGTGCACAAAGACAGCTCCCAACAACAAAGAATTATCCAGTCTACAAAATGTCTATAGTGCCAAGTTTGAGAAATCTTGCTGTAAGATATGACTGGTGTGGCCTGGCCCTGTGAAACTCCAGAAGCATAACCAAGAAAGAAGATGGAGCAGAAGTCATACACCATTTATTTTTGAGGACCTTCCATGTACCAGACCCTCTGCTAGACACTAGAGTTACAAGGATGAGAAAATTACTTTTTTTGTCTTCATGGAACATATGGAGAAAGCAGTGGAAGAAAGAAAGAGAAATAAAAAGTCCTAAAAATAAACATAAAATTATGAACTGCTATAAGGGAAAATATCTGGGGGCCTATGAAAGGAATTTGACTTAGTCTAGTGGGCTAGAGAAGATTTTAACAATGGTAGTATTTTAACTGGTACCTAAAGGATGAGTTGTAGGTAACTCAGTAAGAAAGACTTGGAGAGCCACTTGGGTAGAGGGAACAGCTTGTGCAAAGGCACTGGAGCTGGAGGGGCCACTGCATTTGGGGAAGTGGAGGCAAGTCAGTGCTGCTGAAGAATCTAAAACCAGGACAAGGTGGTTGATGGAAGAGGCAGGTAGGGTCCAGATAATGCAGGGTTTTGTAGGCCTTTTTGAAGATTTTGATCCTTGTTCCAAGACTAATAATGAGCCACTGAAGGATTTAAAGGAATGATATGATTATATTTGTATTTTAGAAAGATGGCTTTGACTACCTAGGAGATAAAGGTTTGGGGTAGTGGGAGGAGAAATAACCAGGAAACGAATGATTGGTCCTTTTTAGGAATGGCTGATAGTGCAAGTCCCTGGTATTTCACCCACAGATGAGGCAATCCATTTGAGGTGACTGAAAGAAAACTAGAAGCTGGGGAAGGGGCTGACACATGTAGGCAAGTGAGTCAGAGCCTCCCAGTAACAGGGGGCACTGGACAGGGCTCTGGGTGCTATAGGTAAATGAAGTGGGCAAAACCTCTCTTACCCACAGGAATGAGTGGAGAAGCTCTAGCTAGTACTTGTTCCCTTTAACCTGCAGGTAGTAGCTAATTTAAGTGGGGCAAGTGAGTCACTCCAAGCAACCTAGCTGTCCTGACTGACTTCATGTTAGAGACCAATAGAGATGTCTGTTTTACCCAACGTCTTTCCCTATCATCTCCTTTCTTCTCTTTCAGGGGCTTTCATGCATTGACAGTGCTCCCTATCTGCCCTCCTCCATGTCTTTACATAACACATTTTCCATACAGTCCTCAGGTCAATTTATTTAAATAAACAGATATTAAGAGCCTATTATGTGCCTAAGGTAATAATCTATGTTCAGTGTCTGTTTTACTAGCAACAGGACTTTGGTAAATTTATTGACTGACTCTCAGCCTCAGTTTCTTCTTCTGTAATAAGGGGATAAAAATAATATTACTACTTCATTGGGATGTTGTGAGGATTAAAAAATTTTGTGGTATAAAAACAGTGCCGGGGACCTTCCAGATGGTGGAGCAGTAAGATGTGGAGATCTCCTTCCTCCCCACAAATACATCAAAAATACATCTACATGTGGAACAACTCCTACAGAACACCTACTGAATGCTGGCAGAAGACCTCAGATGTCCCAAAAGTCAAGAAACTCCCCATGTACCTGGGCAGGGCAAAAGAGAAAAGAAAAAACAGAGACAAAAGAATAGGGACGGGACCCGCACCAGTGGGAGGGAGCTGTGAAGGAGGAAAAGTTTCCACACACTAGGAAGACCCTTCAGTGGTGGAGACGACTGGTGGGCATGGGGGAAGCTTCGGAGCCACAGACGAGAGTGCAGCAACAGGGGTGCAGAGGGCAAAGCAGAGAGATTCTCGCACAAAGGATCGGTGCCGACCAGCACTCACCAGCCTGAGAAGTTTGTCTGCTCACCCGCTGGTTCAGGAGGGGACTGAGAGCTGAAGCTCGGGCTTCGGAGGTCAGATCCCAGGGAGAGGACTGGGGTTGGCTGCGTGAACACAGCCTGAAGCGGGCTAGTGCACCACACCTAGCAGGGAGGGAGTCTGGGAAAAAGTCTGGACCTGCTGAAGAGGCAAGAGACAATGGCTTTGGGGTGTGCGAGGAGAGGGGCTTCAGAGCACCACCTAAATGAGCTCCAGAGACGGGCGCAAGCCGCGGCTATCAGCGCGGACACCAGAGACCGACATGAAACACTAAGTCTGCTGCTGCAGCCACCAAGAAGCCTGTGTGCAAGCACAGGTCACTATCCACACCTCCCCTCCCGGGAGCCTGTGCAGCCCGCCACTGCCAGGGTCCCGTGATCCAGGGGCAACTTCCCCGGGAGGACACAGGGTGCACCTCAGGCTGTTGCAATGTCACGCCAACCTCTGCCACTGCAGGCTCGCCCCGCATTCCATACCCTTCCCTCCCCCTGACCTGAGTGAGCCAGAACCTCCTAATTAGCTGCTCCTTTAACCCCGTCTTGTCTGGGTGGGGAACAGACGCCCTCAGGCGACCTACGCACCAAGGCGGGGCCAAATCCAAAGCTGAACCCCGGGAGCTCTGCGAGCAAAGAAGAGAAAGAGATATTTCTCCCAGAAGCCTCAAGAGCAGCGGATTAAATCTCCACAGTCAACTTGATGTACCCTGCATCTGTGGAATAACTGAATAGACAAAGAATCATCCTAAAATTGAGGTGGTGGGCTTTGTGAGCAATTGCAGACTTGGGGTTTACTTTCTGCGTCTAATTTGTTTCTGGTTTTATGTTTATCTTAGTTTAGTATTTAGAGCTTATTATCATTGATAGATTTGTTTATTAATTTGGTTGCTCTCTTCCTTTATATATATATACATTTCCTTTTTCTCTCTTTGTGAGTGTGTATGTGTTTGGTTCTTTGTGTGATTTTGTCTGTATAGCTTTGCTTTCACCATTTGTCCTAGGGTTCTGTGTGTCAGGTTTTTTTTTAGGTAGTTTTTAGTGCTTGTTATCATTGGTGCACTTGTTTTTCGGTTTGGTTGCTCTCTTCTTTCTTTAATTACTTTTTAATTTTTTTATTTTTAATAGTTTTTTATTTTAATAACTTTGTTTTAATTAATTTATTTTCCTTCCTTCCTTCCTCCCTCCCTCCTTCCCTCCCTCCCTCCCTCCCTCCCTCTCCATTTTCTACTGAGCCGTGTGGCTGACATGGTCTTGGTGCTTCGGCCAGGTGTCAGGCCTAAGCCTCTGAGGTGGGAGAGCTGAGTTCAAGACATTGGTCCACCAGAGACCTCCCAGCCCCATGTAATATCAAATGCCCAAAGCTCTTCCAGAGATCTACATCCCAAGGCTAAGACCCAGCTCCACTCAACAACCAGCAAGATTCAGTGCTGGACAGCCTATGCCAAACAACTAGCAAGACAGGAACACAACCTCACCCATTAGCAGAGAGGCTGCCTAAAATCATCATAAGTTAACAGACACCCCAAAACATACCACTGGATGTGGTCCTGCCCACCAGAAAGAAAAGATCCAGCCTCATCCGCCAGAACACAGGCACCAGTCCCCTCCACCAGGAAGTCTACACAACCCACTGAACCAGCCTTACCCACTGGGGGGCAGATAACAAAAACAACGGGAACTACGAACCTGCAGCCTGCGAAAAGGAGACCCCAAACACAGTAAGATAAGCAAAAGGAAAAGAAAGAAAAACACACAGCAGATGAAGGAGCAAGGTAAACAATAGCAGAATAACTGAGGCAGAAGAACGAATAAGTGACCTAGAAGATAAAATAGTCAAAACAACTACCATAGAGCAGAATATAGAAAAAAGAATGAAAAGAATTGAGGACAACCTGAGAGACCTCTGGGACAACATTAAACACACCCACATTCGAATTATAAGGTTTCCAGAAGAAGAAGAGAAAAAGAAAAGGACTGAGAAAATATTTGAAGAGATTATAGTTGAAAACTTCCCTAATATGGGAAAGGAAATAGACAGTCAAGTCCAGAAAGTGCAGAGAGTCTCATACAGGATAAATCCAAGGAGAAACACGCCAAGACACATATTAATCAAACTATCAAAAGTTAAATACAAAGAAAAAATATTAAAAGCAGCATGGGAAAAACAACAAATAATATACAAGGGAATCCCCATAAGGTTAAAATTCAGCACCACCAAACCAGCTTTCCAACAAGTGCTAAAGGAACTTCTCTAGGCGGGAAACACAAGAGAAGGAAAAGACCTACAATAACAAACCCAAAACAATTAAGAAAATGGTAATGGGAACATACATGTTGATACCTGCCTTAAAGGTAAATGAATTAAATGCTCCAACCAAAGGACATAGACTGGCTGAATGGATACAAAAACAAGACCAAATATATGCTGTCTACAAGAGACCCACGGACACATACAGACTGAAAGTGAGGGGATGGAAAAGGATACCCATGCAAATGGAAATCAAAAGAAAGCTGGAGTAGCAATTCTCATATCAGACAAAATAGACTTTAAAATAAAGACTATTAAAAGAGACAAAGAAGGACACTACATAATGATCAAGGGATCAATCCAAGAAGAACAGATAACATTTGTAAATATTTATGTACCCACCATAGGAGCACCTCAATACATTAGGCAAATTCTAACAACCATAGAAGGGGAAATTGACAGTAACAGAATCATAGTAGGGGACTTTAACACCCCACTTTCCCCAACGGACAGATCATCCAAAATGAAAATAAATAAGGAAACACAAGCTTTAAATAATACATTAAACAAGATGGACTTAATTTATATTTATAGGACATTCCATCCAAAAACAACAGAATACACTTTCTTCTCAAGTGCTCATGGAACATTCTCCAGGATAGATCATATCTTGGGTCACAAATCAAGCCTTGGTAAATTTAAGAAAATTGAAATTGTATCAAGTATCTTTTTTGACCACAGTGCTATGAGACTAGATATCAATTAAAGGGAAAAATCTTTAAAAAATACAAACACATGGAGGCTAAATAATACACTACTAAATAACCAAGAGATCACTGAAGAAATCAAAGAGGAAATAAAAAAATACCAGAAACGAATGACAATGAAAACAGCACGACCCAAAACCTAAGGGATGCACCAAAAGCAGTTCTATGAGGGAAGTTTATAGCAATACAATCCTACCTCGTGAAACAAGAAACATCTCAAATAAACAACCTAACCTTACACCTAAAGCAATTAGAGAAAGAAGAACAAAAAACCCCAAAAGTTAGCAAAAGGAAAAAAATCATAGAGATCAGATCAGAAATAAATGAAAAAGAAATGAAGGAAACAATAGCAAAGATTAATAAATGTAAAAGCTAGTTCTTTGAGAAGATAAACAAAATTGATAAACCATTAGCCAGACTCATCAAGAAAAAAAAGGGGAAGACTCAAATCAACAGAGTTAGAAATGAAAAAGAAGTAACAAATGACAGTGCAGAAATACAAAGGATCATGAAAGATTACTACAAGCAACTACATGCTAATAAAATGGAAAACCTGGAAGAAATGGACAAATTCTTAGAAAAGCACAACCTTCCGAGACTGAACTAGGAAGAAGTAGAAAATATAAACAGACTAATCACAAGCACTGAAATTGAATCTGTAATTAAAAATCTTCCAACAAACAAAAGCCCAGGACCAGATGGCTTCTCAGTCTATCTCTTGTTGTGGCCCTCTTTTCAACACACACTTTCTTGATTCTGAACAGCGTGGCAGTCCATGAACAAGGCACCCCTTCTCTCACCTCTAGCCTTGCAAATGTGCCTCTGACCTTTTTCTTCCTTCTTTGACACAGACTTAATGGCAACTTCCTTACTTAAGACGTGGAAACCTGGGGAAACAGGCAAGATGCAAAAATTCACCCCATAGCATTCTCATTTCTTTTTTTGTTTTTCTTATTAGTCATCCATTTTTTTTTTTTTTTTTTTTTTTTTATGGTACGCGGGCCTCTCACTGTCGTGGCCTCTCCCCTTGAGGAGCACAGGCTCCGGACGCGCAGGCTCGGTGGCCACGGCTCATGGGCCCAGCCGCTCCGCGGCATGCGGGATCCTCCCAGACCGGGGCGCGAACCCGGTTCCCCTGCATCGGCAGGTGGACGCGCAACCACCGCGCCACCAGGGAAGCCCAGTCATCCATTTTATACACATGAGTGTATACATGTCAAACCCAATCTCCCAAGTCATCACACAACCACCCACACCCACCGCCACTTTCCCCCTTTGGTGTCCATACGTTTGTTCTCTACATCTGTGTCTCAATTTCTGCCCTGCAAACCGGTTCATCTGTACCATTTTTCTAGGTTCCACATATATGCGTTAATATACAATATTTGTTTTTCTCGTTCTCACTTCACTCTGTATGACAGTTTCTAGATTCATCCATGTCTCTACAAATGACCCAATTTCGTGCCTTTTTATGGCTGAGTAATATACCATTGTATATATGTGCCACATTTCTTTATCCATTCGTCTGTCAATGGGCATTTAGGTTGCTTCCATGACCTGCTATTGTAAAGAGTGCTGCAATGAACATTGGGGTGCATGTGTCTTTTTGAATTATGGTTTTCTCTGGGTATATGCCCAGTAGTGGGATTGCTGGGTCATACGGTAATTTTATTTTTAGTTTTTTAAGGAACCTCCATACTGTTCTCCACAATGGCTCTATCAATTTACATTCCCACCAACAGTGCAAGAGGGTTCCCTTTTCTCCACTCCCTATCCAACATTTATTGTTTGTAGATTTTTTGATGATGGCCATTCTGAGCCCATTCTAACTGGTGTGAGGTGATATCTCATTGTAGTTTTGATTTGCATTTCTCTAATAATTAATGATGTTGAGCAGCTTTTCATGTGCTCCTTGGCCATCCGTATGTCTTCTTTAGAGAAATGTCTATTTAGGTCTTCTGCCTATTTTTGGATTGGGTTTTTTTTTTTAATATTGATCTGCATGAGCTGTTTATATATTTTGGAGAGTAATCCTTTGTCCGTTGATTCATTTGCAAATATTTTCTCCCATTCTGAGGGGTGTGTTTTCATCTTGTTTATGGTTTCCTTTGCTGTGCAAAGCTTTGAAGTTTCATTAGATCCGATTTGTTTATTTTTGTTTTTATTTCCATTACTCTAGGAGGTGGATCAAAAAAGATCTTGCTGTGATTTATATCAAAGAGTGTTCTTCCTATGTTTTCCTCTAAGAGTTTGATAGTGTCTGGCCTTACATTTAGGTCTCTAATCCATTTTGAGTTTATTTTTGTGTATGGTGTTAGGAAGTGTTCTAATTTCTTTCTTTTACATATAGCTGTCCAGTTTTCCCAGCACCACTTATTGAAGAGACTGTCTTTTCTCCATTGTATATCCTTGCCTCCTTTGTCATAGATTAGTTGACCATAGGTGTGTGGGTTTATCTCTCGGCTTTCTATCTTGTTCCATTGGTCTATATTTCTGTTTTTGTGCCAGTACAATATTGTCTTGATTACTGTAGCCTTGTAGTATAGTCTGAAGTCAGGGAGTTTGATTCCTCCAGCTCCGCTTTCTTCCCTCAAGACTGCTTGGCTATTCGGGGTCTTTTGTGTCTCTATACACATTTTAAGATTTTTTTGTTCTAGTTCTGTAAAAAATGCCATTGGTAATTTGATAGGGATTGCATTGAATCTGTAGATTGCTTTTGGTAGTATAGTCATTTTCACAATATTGATTTTTCCAATCCAAGAACATGGTATATCTCTCCATCTTTTCCTTAATTTCTCTTTCAGATTTTTCATCATTAGTATATAGGAATGCAAGAGATTTCTGTGCATTAATTTTTTCCCCTGCAACTTTACCAAATTCATTGATTAGCTCTAGTTTTATGGTGGCATCTTTAGGATTCTCTATGTATAGTATCATATCATCTGCAAACAGTGACAATTTTACTTCTTCTATTCCAATTTGTGTTCCTTATATCTCTTTTTCTTCTCTGATTGCCATGGCTAGGACTTCCAAAACTATGTTGAATAGTGGTGGTGAGAGAGTGGACATCCTTGTCTTGTTCCCGATCTTAGAGGAAATGCTTTCAGTTTTTCACCATTGAGAATGATGTTTGCTTGGATTTGTCATATATGGCCTTTATTATGTTGAGGTAAGTTTCCTCTATGCCCACTTTCTGGAGAGTTTTTATCATAAATGGGTGTTGAATTTTGTCAAAAGCTTCTGCATTTATTGAGATGATCATATGGTTTTTATTCTTCAGTTTGTTAATATGGTGTATCACATTGATTGATTTGCATATATTGAAGAATCCTTGCCTCCCTGGGGTAAATCCCACTTGATCATGGTGTATGATCCTTTTAATGTGTTGTTGGATTCTGTTTGCTAGTATTTTCTTGAGGATTTTGCATCTATATTCATCAATGATATTGGTCTGTAATTTTCTTTTTTTGTAGTATCTTTGTCTGGTTTTGGTATCAGGTAGATGGTGGCCTCATAGAATGAGTTAGGGAGTGTTCCTTTCTCTGCAATTTTTTGGAAGAGTTTGAGGAGGAAGGCTGTTAGCTTTTCTCTAAATGTTTGATAGAATTCACCTGTGAAGCCATCTGGTCCTGGACTGTTGTTTGCTGGAAGATTTTAAATCACAGTTTCAATTTCATTACTTGCGATTGGTCTGTTCATATTTTCTATTTCTTCCTGGCTCAGTCTTGGAAGGTTATACATTTCTAAGAAGTTTTCTGTTTCTTCCAGGTTGTCCATTCTGTCAGCGTAGAGTTGCTCGTAGTAGTCTCTTAGGATGCTTTGTATTTCTACGGTGTCTATTGTAACGTCTCCTTTTTCATTTGTAATTTTATTGATTTCGGTCCTCTCCCTCTTTTTCTTGATGAGTCTGGCTAAAGGTTTATCAGTTTTGTTTATCTTCTCAAAGAACCGCTCTTACTTTTATTGATCTTTTCTACTGTTTTCTTTGTTTCTATTTCAGTTATTTCTGCTCTGATCTTTCTGATTTCTTTCCTTCTGGTAACTTTGAGTTTTTTTTGTTCTTCTTTCTCTAGTTCCTTTACGTGTAAGGTTAGATTGTTTATTTGGGATTTTTCTTGTTTTTTGAGGTAGGCTTGTATAGCTGTAAACTTCCATCTTAGAGCTGCTTTTGCTGCATCCCATAGGTTTTGGATCGTCATGTTTTCATTGTCATTTGTCTCTAGGTATTTTTTGATTTCCTCAGTGATCTGTTGGTTATTTGGTAATGCATTGTTTAGCCTGCATGTATTTGTGTTTTTACCTTTTTTTCCCTGTAATTGATTTCTAATCTCATAGCATTGTGGTCAGAAAAGGTGCTTGATATGATTTCAATTTTCTTAAATTTACTGAGGCTTGATTTGTGACCCAAGATGTGATCCATCCTGGAGAACGTTCCGTGCGCACTTGAGAAGAACGTGTAATCTGCTGTTTTTGGATGGAATGTCCTATAAATATCAATTAAATCTCTCTGGTCTACTGTGTCATTTAAAGCTTGTTTTTCCTTCTTAATTTTCTGTTTGGATGATCTGTCCGGTGGTGTAAGTGAGGTGTTAAAGTCGCCCACTATTACTGTCTATTTCCTCTTTTATAGCTGTTAGCAGTTGCCTTATGTATTGAGGTGCTCCTATGTTGGGTGCATATATTTATAATTGTTATATCTTCTTCTTGGATTGATCCCTTGATCATTATGTTGTGTCCTTTTTTGTCTCTTGTAATAGTCTTTATTTTAAAGTCTATTTTATCTGATACGAGTATTGCTACTCCAGCTTTCTTCTGATTTCCATTTGCATGGAATATCTTTTTCCATCTCCTCACTTTCAGTCTGTATGTGTCCATAGGTCTGAAGTGGGTCTCTGGTAGACAGCATATATATGGGTCTTTTTTCTGTATTCATTCAGGAAGCCTGTGTCTTTTGGTTGGAGCATTTAGTCCATTCACGTTTAAGGTAATTATCGATATGTATGTTCCTATTACCATTTTCTTAATTGTTTTGGGTTCGTTTTTGTAGGTCCTTTTCTTTCTTGTGTTTCCCACTTAGAGAAGTTCCTTTAGCATTTGTTGTAAGGCTGGTTTGGTGGTGCTGAATTCTGTTACCTTTTGTTTGTCTGTAAGCTTTTGATTTCTCCGTTGAGTCTGAATGAGATCCTTGCCAGGTAGAGTAATCTTGGTTGTAGATTTTTCCCTTTCATCACTTTAAGTATATCATGCCACTCCCTTCTGGCTTGTAGAGTTTCTGCTGAGAAATCAGCTGTTAACCTTATGGGAGTTCCCTTGTATGTTATTTTTCATTTTTCCCTTGCTGCTTTCAGTAATTTTTCTTTGTCTTTAATTTTTGCCAATTTGATTACTATGGGTCTTGGCATGTTTCTCCTTGGGTTTTTCCTGTATGGGACTCTCTGCCTTTCCTCGAAATGGGTGGCTATTTCCTTTCCCATGTTCGGGAAGTTTTTGACTCTAGTCTCCTCAAATATTTTCTCGGGTCTTTTCTCTCTCTCTTCTCCTTCTGGGACCCCTATAATGCGAGTGTTGTTGCGTTTAATGTTGTCCTAGAGGTCTCTTAGGCTGTCTTCATTTCTTTTCATTCTTTTTTCTTTATTCTGTTCTTCAGCAGTGAATCCACCATTCTGTCTTCCAGATCACTTATCCGTTCTTCTGCTACTGATTCCTTCTAGTGTAGTTTTCATTTCATTTATTGTATTGTTCATCTCTGTTTGTTTGTTCTTTAATTCTTCCAGGTATTTTTTAAACATTTGTTGCATCTTCTCGATCTTTGCCTCCATTCTTTTGCCAAGGTCCTGGATCATCTTCACTGTCATTATTCTGAATTCTTTTCTGGAAGGTTGCCGATCTCCGCTTCATTTAGTTGTCTTTCTGGGGTTTTATCTTGTTCCTTCATCTGGTACATAGCCCACTGCCTTTTCATCTTGTTTATCTTTCTGTGAATATGGTTTTTGTTCCACCGGCTGCAGGATTGTAGTTCTTCTTGCTTCTGCTGTCTGAACTCTGGTGGATGAGGCTACCTAAGAGGCTTCTGCAAGTTTCCTCATCATTCTCCTTTCTAAAGATCATACATGAGAGACCATTTTTCTCCTCATGCTTTCACTGCCATACACTCTTCCTTTTGGTGTGGTTGTGGGGATCCAATTACCTGAAGTAGTAACGTTTGAATTTTACAACTGATAATAAATTTTAAGGTAAATATGCACAAGCTACAAAAATATAGAATTTTAGTTTATTAAATTCTTTTAAGTTATAGGAAAAATATGAGGCATGACCGGCTGCAGGATTGTAGTTCTTCTTGCTTCTCCTGTCTGAACTCTGGTGGATGAGGCTACCTAAGAGGCTTCTGCAAGTTTCCTCATCATTCTCCTTTCTAAAGATCATACATGAGAGACCATTTTTCTCCTCATGCTTTCACTGCCATACACTCTTCCTTTTGGTGTGGTTGTGGGGATCCAATTACCTGAAGTAGTAACGTTTGAATTTTATAACTGATAATAAATTTTAAGGTAAATATGCACAAGCTACAAAAATATAGAATTTTAGTTTATTAAATTCTTTTAAGTTATAGGAAAAATATGAGGCATGCTTCAAATTTGTGTTTTTTATTTTGAAAATACTGTGCTAATAAATCCTAAAGCCACTCCATTGAGGGTTTCAGCAAAACTGCAATCAGTACATTCTCTTTGAAGGAGCAGAGTATGTACAATTTGCAAGTCATTCCTTAATAACCCACTCTTTGATTATCTCAAATACAGTATCCTTGTTTCCATTTTCTAGGATAATTGATCTGCATTGTATCATAGTTCTCCTTCACATTGGATTATTAACCATCTCTATGATATGCATATAACTTCAACTGAGTTTTTGTGTTTTGTTTTTTTTTGCTTATTAGAGACTAGAATTATTATTGGTTATTTTGGTTTTCTAAATTTCAAAGTGAACCTTTTCTCAAAGCAAACCTACTTTAGAGAGTATCTCATCTTATATTCTTTATATATATAAAAATTTCAAGAACAGTTATGTCTAGAAGCTTGATCTTTATTTTTTGGACTTAAGCCAATGGTCTGATTAAATTTATTAAATAAAGACCTTTGACAAAACAATATTAAATCTCACTACTACTTAAAATTTTGATGGAGTGCTTAATTCAAAAAAAAATTAAGGCACCTGAAAATAAATGCTAAGACTCCTCTATGGGTCAGAAATCTAGTTAATGAGACTCAGAGAGTCCTTTCTCTAAAGGACAGTTATCCTTAAGTAGCTTAGCTAAGTAATGATCATGGGAATAATACAGCGGTCTATAAAAAGGTAATTGCATTTTCTCACCTTCAACTGAACAGATACACATATAAAATCCAGCACTGTTTTCTTTTTTTTCCCTAGTGTTCAAGGTTCAAGTATCTTGGATAAAAATTCTGTGTGACTTAACGTTTGGATGTGTTCATTGATGATTAGTGTGATGTTCATGTTGTCATGCAGTTATTTGGAATAGCTTCCACTATTGTTTTCAGTGCCATTATTGTACTTTGGGCATGTTAAGGGAATACAAGTCTAACAAAATCATAGAAGTTATGTTTTAATAGTAAATATTACCTCAGGTGGCTGGGGGAATATATACTTATGGTAGCAGTGTCTGATGGCTCTGGGAGATGGAGTACTTGGGGCACAAGAGAAGGAATCTTTCTGATCTGTAGTTGGAAGTAGGTATGTGTGGAAGGAAGGAAAATGGTGGGTTTTTACAGTGGGTTTTATTTAGTCCTGAAACTAAATAAGGAAAATTATTCTGTCTCATCTATGTAGTTTATGTTCTTCTGTTTACCTGACCTAGGCCCTTTTCTTTATAAACAATGCTCCCGACCTTACGTTAACAGTGACTTTGCCCCTTCTTGTTCAGTATTACGTTACCAAACTCATATATTAATACATTAGCTGACAGCATGTACTACTATGCCCAAATGACTTTTCTTTGCCTATATTTCTCTCCAGGCTTTATAGACGTATAGGGAAAATGTTAGTTTTCCCTGACACAATAAAAAGAAATGAAGAAGAAAGTCAGGGTATTACAGGAAGTTTCTCCTTCCCTATGAAGCTTCTCTTCATCTTCCACTGCCCATGGCTGCATTAACTAATCTTTCATTTGTGTTTACCATTATGACTTCAATCAATTTCAATTATAATTATCATACCGATTACTGTATTTTACTAATTTTTCTTATTTTACTAATGTTTGAAGTTTCAGTGCTTGGAAATAGCACTTGGGATATATTAGGTATGCAATAAATTTTTTTAAATTGAACAACTTAGTTACCTCTGGCACTAGAAATATTATTGGCACTCAAGAAATACTTTTTAAAAATAATAATAACAGTAAAAATAATAACAGCTGATACCTTTTTTTCAGCAGGTACTATGTGACAGGCACTGTGCTAAACACTTTGTATGGATTTAATCATTTAAATATCATTAAATAGCCCTCTGAGTTGGGTACCAGTATTCTCCCCCTATTTAAGGAAACCGAAGCACGGAGAAGCAAATATACTTCCCCCAGGTAATATACAGCTTGTCAGTAGTTGGGATTGGAGCTTCAGTGCCCATACTCTTAACCTCTGCAGCAGATAAGTGGGAATGGGTGTAAATAATTGTAATACTATGAATAATTACAATGATAGATCTCTATACTCAGCCCAACTGCAGCAGAAAGGATAAATGATTAGATTTACTCCAACGGTCGGGGGAGTTTTCCCAGAAAGCGCGAAAAATATTGGCAGGCACGTGTAATGATGAGAACACTTGGCCTAGTTTTTTTTTCGGTGTTGCCTGCCACCAAGCTTTTGTAAATTAGGCAGACCTCCTGCAAAAGATCACTAAATTCATTTGTTTCTATTTCCTCATCTATAAAAGACGGGTTAGATTAAATAACATCTCATCTTAAATATTGCGATTTAAAAGGAATTCTTTCACTGGAGTGTGTGCCTTGCACACAAAGTAGGCTCAATAAACATCTACTGAATTGAATTATTTTGAAACAGGGAGAATGCATCCAGTGGATGGAATTGCTGCAGCTAAAACCATCATCTGTCTAGACTGCTGTTCTTTCATTATCTTACATAGCAAACCACAACTTAGGTAACTTTCATGTCCTTATAAATGCTCTGCTTGACCAGAAATGCAGTGTATCCAGTCGGCCAATCCCCAAACATCCCAAAGCAACTCTGGGCTCTGTATCTACTTCCTTGCTCCTTTTCATACCAAACAAGGTTGACTATGGGGCTCCAGCCAGTCAAATATTTCTATCTTTCTCTTCCTTTTTCCTTATTCTTTATCCTATAAAATCTTCTTGACTTCCACTCAGTTTTGCGGTTCTCTGAAAGAAGACTGTCTACTTCATGAAGTGTTAAATAAAGTTAGTTTGTATCAACTATACTCCAATAAATTTTAAAAAAAAGTTTATTTGTACCACCTGAATTGTTTTCTTTATTAAATTTTTAACAGGTTTTGGTGAAGAGGAATGAGATCTGAAGCTGACTGCTAACAGCCTATGGGACAAGGAGACGCACAGGCCAGGTGTCCACTGAATCCTTTCAGTTCACTGTTCGTTTCAGAGTGCCATGGGTAAGTCACTATCGGATTTGAGCTCCGCTTGCTTGTGTGCAGCTCTCCGATCCAAAAAAAATATTTATTAAAATTTATTATTATTATGTATTATTATACTTATTATTGTTCCCAGAAAGGTCCTGGGGTCTCAGAAAGGTTCCAGGGTAGTTGTATTAGGAGTCTACAATAAGTGGCAGTTGTTAGGGGACTCACAAAGCCTCAAGGGAAGTTCACGGCATAAACCACTGGGGGACTTGGGAAAATAAATTGACAAGAAATAGGACTTTTTTGACCATCAAAATCAAAATCTAAGTAGGCATAAGTCAGACTATTAGAAGTCATCAGGGCATCTGCCACTTTAAATAAATCATCTCATGAAAGAAGGACTAGATCTATTGTTAATGGGAATCTTGGAGAATTGGTGGGCATGAATCAAGCACTTAAAAGCTGTTACTCCTATGGTAAGTTTAGTTAGTCGTGGAGTAAGTTAGATTTACATTAGGTCACTTGCCAACCTGAAGAAAATTTCCATGCAAGGAGGTACACTGTAAAACACCACAGAATCCTCAATCTAATGGCACATCCCTTTTAGGTATAATTTGGCTCCAAGAGACTCAAAGCTTAGCTAAAAAAACGGGATTCTCAAGTTTCAAAGCATTGAGTGTGCCACCTACTGGCACAATTGCTGATTTTATGTCTAATTGCTTATTTTATGTCCCAGAAGCTGTAATATCTATAAATATGGTAAAATATTACTAAGACAACCTAGAATTACAATGGCCATTATGGGGAACACTTCAGCTAGACAAGATTGTTCATTTAAGAAGTACATTTGAAAGCAAGTGTTCCCAAATCAGCAAACAGAATGGGATACCTATTTTAATTTTAAGATTCCAAAATAGCTTCATTGAAAGAGTCATTCCAAAAGGCTAATGAAAAATTAAAGACACAAGAGGTACCTAACACAAAAGACCATAAGACTGACGTGACTCCTACTACTCCCCTCTGTCCTTCTTTGCCTGAGTACTCACAGTCTATTAATCTTCTATCTGAATTGCCTTTCCATGCCAAAAAAACTACAAGACTGTAAATGATTAAGAGAATTTTAACCAGAGTCAGCTCTCTGGGATCTCTGCAGTGCCTGATCGAGAAAGGAAGATAAAATTTCGTGTTGTACCTTCTTTTTCAAATCCAGACTCTTGTGAATTTGGTTTTGGGGTTCCCATTGGTTATCAATCCTTTCTGTCTCAGGAATAGCTGTTGCCTTCTTTTTTGTCTCATTTTGTGTCCTGAGAACTTGGTTTGGCTTTCTCCCTGCCTGGGGCATGCAGGCAGTCCAGCTGTCAGGTGTGGGCTCAAAAATAAGGCTTGACAGAAATGAGAGTTGCACTCTGTTTTGGCTAGTGTCCTACCAACTATTGCCAGCTCTCAGGGAATTGTCTAAGACTTTCTCTCTTTTGGCTATCTTTGTGAGTGACTGTGGATCTTGGGAGAACAGTATCTTTGCACCCTCTTTGGGTATGTCTCTTTCGTTCATGAGGTCATTCAATACTGCCGGGAAAATTTACTATTTATACCAGCTGAAACCTTACAAGATATTTGAAAGAATTTTGTTTTTTAAGTAACTCTGTGGTCAGAAGTTGGCCAAATTGGAAGTTGGTATTTAGAGCCTGATAGAAACTTTTTTAGGCCTTCTCCCCTAAACTAAATGAAACTTTGTACCCAGAGGGAAATAACAAAGTTCCAAAGACAAACAGCTCTAAATCTAGAACATTGGAATTAAAAAAATTTCTGTCTTAATTGAAGATAATGTAGAAGGATATCAGCACCTTGATATCATTCAGGTTATGACCCAATTGTTTGAGGATTAGAAACAACTTTCCTACAAACTGAGGACAGCTTGTCCAACTTGTCTTACAAATTGAGTCTTTACAAGAATAGAAAAATCCTGCCTATTCTTGTTACCAGTCTCCCGACCTCCCCTATTCATCTCAAAAGGATTGTAAGTATTATAAAAATTCTGGATTTAGGAAACGAAATTCCTTCTTGGAGGAACTTGCATACATTCTCTATGCCTCTGAGATGTAAATGTTCTACCCAGTCTTCTTTAGGAACTGAGGTCTCTGAAATACAAACTTTGGGGAGGTAATTCTTATCAGAAGGGAAAAAGGAAAAAAAAAAAAAGGAAAGGCTCTTTGGTAACTAGGCAAATGAAGAATCTTAAGTGTTCTCCACAAATAGTAGTAAAAAGTTTAAACCATCTGAGCAGGTAACCTTATTACATCTGCCAGAAACATAATACTGTTCTTTCATAAACCTGTGAGATTTGCATTGTTGCATCTGTCTCATGGCTAAAATTTTAAAACAAAAGCTATAAGATCTCTGTTTGTATCTGTCTGTATGTTTATGTATGTCTGTATATATATTATAGATGTATGAGTTTTTTACTTGCATATGGTATTTTGCCAAATTAATTTGTTAAGAGTTGTACAGTATTTAATTGGCTTAAAGAAAAACATTTATATAAATCAAGTATACTCTCAGAAATATAGAAACTAACTAAAATGTTTTTCAAGTTCATGTGATCTAGGATAACCTTTGATAAATAAAAGCTAGTTTAAGTTTTCTGGTTTCATTTTCTTTATAGACTTATCAGCATTAAATATACTCTTTTTATTCTGCCTCAGTTTACTAAAAGATAAGCTCATGTTATCTCTGTAACAGAATTTGTAAGCAAGAAGGATAACTTAAGATGATGGTTAGATGTTCAACGTCTCATGAAATTTTCATAATTAACCTAAACATAATTGTTAAGAACAAGTAAATTAAACAGATGTAAGCAAGATAAATGTTTATAAATGAAGTTTTCAACAATAATTATGCTTTATGGTATGTCTACTCAAAATAGTTTCCAAAATCTTTTTGATAACTTGAAACCTTCAAGTTAATACTGAGATAAGTGAAATGATAGATATTTATTGAATATCTAAATCATGTCTGAATAAGATAAAATACTAAAATATTAATTACCGAAGACACTGATGAAAGAAGTTAAAGATGATACAAATAGATGGAGAGATATACTATGTTCTTGGATTGGAAGAATCAACATTGTGAAAATGACTCTACTACCCAAAGCAATCTACAGATTCAATGCAATCCCTATCAAACTACCACTGGCATTTTTCACAGAACTAGAACAAAAAATTTCACAATTTGTATGGAAACACAAAAGACCCCGAATAGCCAAAGCAATCTTGAGAACGAAAAATGGAGCTGGAGGAATCAGGCCCCCTGACTTCAGATTATACTACAAGGCCACAGTAATCAAGACAGTATGGTACTGGCACAAAAACAGAAATATAGATCAATGGAACAGGATAGAAAGCCCAGAGATAAACCCACACACATATGGTCACCTTATCTTTGATAAAGGAGGGAAGGATATACAGTGGAGAAAAGACAGCCTCTTCAATAAGTGGTGCTGGGAAAACTGGACAGCTACATGTAAAAGTATGAAATTAGAACAATCCCTAACACCACACACAAGAATAAACTCAAAATGGGTTAAAGACCTAAATGTAAGGCCAGACACTATCAAACTCTTAGAGGAAAACATAGGCAGAACACTCTATGGCATAAATCACAGCAGGATCCTGTTGGACCCATCTCCTAGAGAAATGCAAATAAAAACAAAAAAAAACAAATGGGACCTAATGAAACTTAAAAGCTTTTGCACAGCAAAGGATACCATAAACAAGACCAAAAGACAACCCTCAGAATGGGAGAAAATATTTGCAAACGAAGCAACTGACAAAGGACTAATATCCAAAATTTATAAGCAACTCTTGCAGCTCAATAACAAAAAAACAAACAACCCAATCCAAAAATGGGCAGAAGAACTAAATAGACATTTCTCCAAAGAAGATATACAGATCGCCAACAAACACATGAAAGAATGCTCAACATCATTAATCATTAGAGAAATGCAAATCAAAACGACAATGAGATATCATCTCACACCGGTCAGATTGGCCATCATCAAAAACTCTAGAAACAATAAATGCTGGAGAGGGTGTGGAGAAAAGGGAACCCTCTTGCACTGCTGGTGGGAATAATGTAAATTGATACAGCCACTATGGAGAACAGTATGGAGCTAACACATATATATGGAATCTAAAAAAAAAAATGGTCATGAAGAACCTACAAGCAAGACAGGAATAAAGATACAGACCTACTAGAGAATGGACTTGAGGATATGGGGAGGGGGAAGGGTAAGCTGTGACAAAATGAGAGAGTGGCATGGACATATATGCACTACCAAACGTAAAATAGATAGCTAGAGGGAAGCAGCTGCATAGCACAAGGAGATCAGCTTGATGCTTTGTGACCACCTAGAGGGGTGGGATAGGGAGGGTGGGAGAGAGGGAGATGCAAGAGGGAAGAGATATTGGAAAAAATATATATATATAACTGATTCACTTTGTTATAAAGCAGAAACTAACACACCATTGTAAAGCAATTATGCGCCAGTAAAGATGTTAAAAAAAAAGTATATGTACAAGGGGGTTCACTGGCGTGTTGTTTATATGAGCAAAACATAGAACCAATCTGTATGTTCAGGATGAATTAAATAGCATATATCTTTCAATGAAGAACCAAGCCGTAATTCCGAATGACTCTGGAGAAATATACTTATTAACAAAACAAATACATATTTTAGGAGAGAAGTAATAAATCAATATGTATTATATTATGTAAAACCACTTTTGTAAAAATACATATTTTAGGTGTCAATAATTATTATCACCATGTGAAAGTTTTTTGAAATTTTGGTTATCTGTGTTTTCTAATGTTTCTACAATAAACTTTTACATTGTATGTGTGTGATTAAAAACAAGGGTAAGAAGAAAAAATTTTTTTAAAAAATTAATTACCGAAGATTGGTTTATTTGTTTTGGCTTTTTCTTTTTTAAAGGGGAACAAAACATATTTGATTCTATTAGTAAATGTGTTTTGTGCTATACTGAAAAATTTACTGTGAGGAAGAGCATACTTCCAGGAATTATGGACTGTATTTATAAATTTGCCAATGCACAGAATGCTAGCATAACAGACAGTCCACAATACATACTTCTTAGTTTTCACTAGGAATTAGGATTCTAAGTGTTAAGAGTCTAATTAATATGTGTAATTAAAACTACTAGAGTTAAAAAGGGAGATTTCTCTATGCAAGGAAAGTAGGATGTGTTTTTGGTAAGAAAAGGTATGAGGTACGGAGAGGTGTTTTTGTGAAGGGGAAAGAGACTAATTTTGTCTGAAAGTAAAACAATTGATTGTTCCAGAATGAAAAAAGAGGAAAAAACATATGACAAAATCTTAATGGATTTACAGTAGTTGTAAAAGGTTTGTGGAAAAGGAATCCTGGAGAAGGAATTTTATGTGTGGTCAAGCTGGCTAAGATTAGAATAAATTTATTTAATTAAAAAAGTTTTAATATCAAAAGTATATTGGTACAAAATTAGAATTTGTTTTTCTCTCTGATAAAAGGACAAAGTTTATTTGGACTATTGGTCTGCCCTTGATAATAGACTGTGAAAAGTGGTTTGTTTTTGTTTGTTGTTTTGTTTTGTTACCTTTTTGGTAATCTACCTGGAAAGCGAAGATTTTGTGTCTTACCAAAATAATTTACTGTGCTTCACAATTGTCTTTATCGGGTCTTTGATAACTTAAAACAACCCAGTCTTCTCAATATTAAAAGAGTTGTTTTGTTCACAACTATGTACCTTTCTGTATTTGCCTTTAAAAGCTTCTATTGTCTCTTTGGTTAAATAGATAATTCAGTATTATTTTATAATGATCTGTGATTCTATTTAATCAAATGTTCAAACCTTTCAACATTTTCCCAAAGTGAAATTCTAAAGGGAGTCTTTTTGACCTCAAACTAACTTTAAGATTTCCCAGAGGGCCCCTGGAAAATTCGGAAGGATTTGTCTCTCATTTGGTAAGATGTTTTGTTGTTCTAGTCTAGGAGAGACCATCCATCAGCTGGTCAATGTCTTTCCACCTGCATTGAAAACTTTTGAGAGAATGCAGCATATTATGGAGACAATAATCATTATTAGCAACAAAACAGTGCCCTTGTTTTGGAGAGCTCTCCTGAGCCAGGGTCCCTGTGAATCAAACCAACTAGAGTCAAATAAGTCAAGATATTATCCTGTTCAACAAAAGAGAATAGAAGAATGTAACTGAAACAGGAGGCTGACATTGTCTCTTGTGAATACTTCACTGACATTCAAAGAGGCAGTGGTATCTGAGAGTCATGCTAAGACCAATGTTTTTGATCAAAACTCTTGACAGGTCAAGAGGCTGACCAAAAGTGGGAAGCTGCTGAAATAATTTCCTAGGCCCAAGATGAAGCCAATCCTGCCCAGGGTGCCATATAAGCAAATCAAAACTTAGATAACTTTCATGATGCTGTTAATGCTCTGCTTGACCAGAAATCCAGTCAGTCAATCCCCAAACACCAGAAAGTAATGCTGAGCTCTGTAGTTACTTCCTTGTTCCTTTTCACCCCAAACAAAGTTGACTATGTGGCCCCAGCCAATTAGATATTTTCTATTTTTCTCTTCCTTCCTCTTTATTCTTTTTCCTATAAGAGCTTCTTGCCTTCTGCTCAATTTTGCAGTTCTCTGAAAGGAGACTGTCCACTTCATGAAGTGTTAGATAAAGTTTTTTTGTGTCACCTAAATTGTCCTTAATCATTTTTTAACACTGTAATATTATACGTTTAGAAATGACCACATAGAGGGACATCATGGTTTATCATTGTTGAATTTCAAGTTTGACTGTTTGAGATTTATTATTTTCCTGCCATTTCCAAGATGTGCTTCTTACACTGGGGGATTTGATTTGATCACAATCTATCACTTCTTCACTTGGCAAACTCAGAAGCGTTCCTAAGAAAGTAATTAAATGCATTTCCTTGACATGTATTAAGTCATAAGAGAGAATAAACTGTGAACTACTGATTCAGTGTCAAAAAGTGAATTTTCAGAGAGGCATAATCCATTTACTTACCTATGGAAAATGAGGCCAGTCTTTTATCCATATCATCTTGGAGAGAAAAAATTATCATTTTAAACCTACTTTTACGAAAGAGCCATGGCTTCCTTTAGATATCATAGAGAAAATCATATCTGAGATATTCTTGATGATGGTACACAATTTTCACAAAAAATTTGTGTTTGGGGGAGGGATGTGGAGGTATAGTAGATTTTTGGTGTTTATTTTCTCTCTTTTTTCTTTTCAATGTTAGTGACTTTTGTTCTTTATTATTTCCTTCCTTTTCTATTCTTTGGGTTTAGTTTACTCTTTTTTTACTTTTTTCTGTCTTCTTAAAGTAGAAGCTTAACTTATTGATGAAAAAATCTTGCTTTCTAATACAAGCATAATGTTATAAATTTCCCTCTAAGCCACCTTTAGCTATATCTTATAAATGTGGATATGTTTTCATTTTTATTCAATTTAAAATATTTTCTAATTCTTCTGTGACGCATGAGTTATTTAGCAGTGTATTGTTTAATTTATAAATATTTGGATATTTTCCATATTTTACTACTGATTACAATTTTATTTCTGAAATGGTCAGAGCATGTACTTTGTTTTATTTCATTTAAAAAAATTGGTTGTGGATTGTTTTATGGCCAGAATATAATCTGTCTTAGTGAATGTTACATTGTGAAGGTGAATATAGATTTGGTGAACTGGGAAGGAATATTGTGATCCAAAAGGACTGCTTTTATGTCAATAGCCTAAGACAGACTAAAAGCAGACCTTTTTGTTTCTCTTTCTTCGTGCTGTTCAGTATGATAGCCATTAGCCAGATGTGGCTATTTAATTGTTAAAAATTAAAGATTTTAAATTAAATAAAATTTAATTTTTAAAATTAAACAAATGTAAATTCAATTTCTCAGCCACATTTAAAATGCTTCATAGCCACACATGTCTAATAGCTACTGTACTTGGCATTTCCATTATCATAGAAGGTTCTCTCGGGCAGCAATATTTTGGTTCACATCCAGATGTTGGCCTTTAAGATGTCACCACCACTAACAAGATGAAGGATGGAGAGACCAGTGTGAGAGTCAGGGAAATGAGCTTCTTCTACATAAGCCTTAAGTTGTCCACCCCAAGACTTCTGGAAAGGGTTTTTATCATGAAGGAGGAGGAAGCCACAGGCCTGTCTTGATGGGAAACATTCCAAAGAAGGAGCTATATGACAAAATAAATTATTTCATTTGAAATAAAAAAGATTTTTACTCTTTTTGTTTGTGTCACCAACCATATAGTGGCTAAAATAGTGTTTTAATCAGATTCTGGCATTGGGGGTGGATGGTGTTTGAGGTGGTGCTGGTATGATGTGAGCTTCTTAGAACGTAACTTGGGAGAAACTGAGAGTACAGGTGGGAAAGGTTTAATACTTTTATTCTTGATATATGTTTTGTGCTTAGTTAATGTCTATCTCTCTCACTAGAATGAAAAGTCCATCCTGGTACAGAATGTGTCAGTTATACTCACCTTTTATTCTCAGGACCTAGTATTCAGTAGGCACTTGAAATATTTGTGAATGAATGAATGAATCCTATTTTGGAAGAGGTTTATTCTTATTATTTGATACTATATTAATCTGTATCAAATTAATAAAATTTGATCTATTCAATAAATAATGTAAATCATGTTAGCACCTATAACATTTATTATATTCTGCTTTCAAATTTTTCACTTCCCAAATGTTTGGATCCCAGAATTTTGTGTGTGTTGTAAACTGGCCTGGAGGTTCTTACACTGAGTCCTAGGTAATTCATGCTTGAGCTTCAGGGACATATGTGTATGTGCTTGTGTATATTTTTCTGGGGAATGGGTTCTTAGATCTTATTAAATGTTCAAGTAAGTCACTAACTATCCCTCTTCCCAATGTTAATAACAATTAGATTAGTCAGTTCTGGGCATATTTATGATATAACTGAAATGTTTTTCAGTTCTGTAGCATAGTGATGAATAAAGAATGCTTAATTGGGATCTAGGAAAACTGAGTTCAGTTGCGTTGTTAAAGTCCTTAGTCTGATTGGGTCCCAAATTATTATAATTAAAATGAAAAAATTAAAAATGATGAAAGATGACCTCTAGGCCCTTGTAATTCAACTGTTCCTATGTTTTACCACCTGAGTCACTGGTTTCCCAATAAGCTTGTGGAACCTTGTGTTTGAGAGTTTGAAGCAAGTTTCCACTGTTAGGTGAAGTTCAACTTAAGGTCCTTTATGAGCTCCAGACTATTATCTAATGCACTTAAAAAAGTTATGTTATTTGTCAACTTTTATTTCTGTAGGCATTTTTTATTTCTCCCATGTACCCTTAACTAAAGAGATACTTTTTCTCTGACTTCCTTGTTCTACCACAGGCAATTTGAATTCTCAATCTTGTTTCCATGGTACTGGACTTTGTGTAGAGTAGTAGTTCTTACAAGGTATTGCAATGACACTTGAGAGACCCTAAGATTCCTGTAGGGTTTATGAGGTCAAAACTATCTTCATGATAATACTAAGAGCTTATATGCCTTTTTTCATTCTCAGTCTCTTATGAGTATATGGTACAGTTGGCTATAACAACTGATGGAATGCAGAAGCAGATGTAAGGATCCAACTGTCTTTTATTAAGCCAGGCATCGAAGAGATTTACAAAAATGTAAACCAAGGCACTCTTCTGACTAAATAGTTTTGGGGAAAATATAGTTATTTTTCATAAATATATAATTTGCATTGATATGCAATGGGTTTATTATTGTTTTAATAAATTAATAAATATTTAAAATAATATGTCTTAATTTTGAACACAGTCTGTAAATATAACTCACAATAAGCAAAAGTTCTTTGGGGTTCTCAATAGTTTATAAGAGTATAAAGAGGTCCTGAACAAAAAGATGATGTGGAGGAACTACAGTAGATAAGAGCAACATTTCTACTCCAAGCCTTCATCTTACTCATATTGTCATTTAGAGGAGAAATAATTATTTCCCTTGATTCCTCTATTTGAGTTTTAAAAAGATAACATTTTATGGTTAAATATTACTCAACCATAAAAAAGAATAAAATTTTGCCATTTGCAACAACATGGATGCACCGAGAGGGTATTTATGTTTAGTGAACTAAGTCAGATGGAGAAAGACAATTACTGTATGTTTTCATTTATATATGGAATCTAGAAAGTAAAACAAATGAGTATAACAAAACAGGAAGACTAACAGATACGGAGAACACACTAGTGGTTACTGGAGGCGAAAGGGGTGGGGAGAGGGGCAAGATAGGTGAAGGGGGTTAAGAGATACAAACTACTAGGTGTAAAATAAATAAGTTACAAGGATGTGATGTACAACACAGGGAATTTAGCCAATATTTTATAATCTTTTATGAACTATAATCTGTTAAAATATTGAATCACTATGTTGTACACCTGAAACTAATATAATATTGTAAGTGACCTATGCTTCAATTAAAAAAAAAAAAGATAGTGCAGGTCACCAAAGTGCAATGGCCAAGTTAACAGAAGAGGGCTTTAGGTAGAGAACTTGCTAGAAACTCACCTTGCAACTTTTGAGGGTGTAATTCTCCTCCTACAGCAACATCTACCCTGTCTCAAGATAATGAGTGGGCTCAGTTTAAAAACTCTGTATGGAAGTCAGATTACCAAGTAGCTACCTATAGCCTATAGAATGGTACCATAAATTAGTCACCTTTTTAGGACAGTTACTAACCCAAAAGGGTTTATACCATGGAGACTATATAGTCTCTACACGAGACTATTTAATTTATTTTATTCCTGAAACAGCAGCTTGTCTCTCTCAGGTAGTTTCTGTGAACAGAAAATATACCTGGTCTTTCACAAATGATTCATTGAAGGATATTTGAACCATTTTTATGTAATCATCATTTAAGAAAAAATAAGCCCTAGAGGCTTTTCTGCCAGGCGAGACCCATCTATGAGCAATTATTTTTGGATTCTGACTACTAGCAATACCCAAGGGCTTGTTGGAAGCAACATTTCTATTATTGTTAATGATGAAAATGTTTGGCCAAGGGAATATAACCATTTTCCTCTTTGTCATTTATAACCGATTACTCACGGTAACCCTAAGTGGAGAGTATATTTTTTTGACAGTTGTGCTTCAGAAAGAGAATAGAAATTCTGAATTATTGGTTATTAAGTTTTGCCTATCTGTAACCTGCCCATTTTCAAGGCAGCTGTGAAAGTAGAGGTATTTTTAAAACAGCATTTAGATTCTTTGTCAAATTATTTTTACTGTCTTAAAATGAAGAAAAATCTGGAAAAAATGTGTTACTACTAGATATTGGAAATGCAAAGCTTCAATAAGCTATATATACATGTATATACATATATATATACACACATACACACATATATGTCTACATAAAGCATATCAAACTGTGCTTTTGAAAATTACACATGTTTGAGGTGACACTGTTTTCATTTGGAGATCTACTTGAGGAAAATACAGAAACTTACAACTATCTTTTCTATATTTTCAAGAAAATTTAAAAAGGGATAATGAAAAATTAATACACTCAATTGCTTTTTGGTCTGACATCTCAAGCTTCTGAACTCAAAGTATCAATTAGAAAATTTTTTCTTTGTGGATAAAGGATGAGTATTAACACATGTGACACTTCCAGAGGATAGGAAAGAATTAAAGTCTAAAAAGAAGAGGGGGGAGCTTCAAGATTGTGGAGGAGTAAGACGTGGAGATCACCTTCCTCCCCACAGATACATCAGAAATACATCTACATGTGGAGCAACTCCTACAGAACACTTACTGAACGATGGCAGAAGACCTTAGACTTCCCAAAAGGCAAGAAACTCCCCACGTACCTGGGTAGGGCAAAAGAAAAAAGAAAAAACAGAGACAAAAGAATAGGGACGGGACCTGCACCTCTGGGAAGGAGCTGTGAAGGAGGAAAAGTTTCCACACACTAGGAAACCCGTTCACTGGCAGAGACAGGCATTGGCAGGTGGCGGGGAAACGTTGGAGCTACGAAGGAGCGCGCAGCAACAGGGGTGCAGAGGGCAAAGCAGAGAGATTGCGAGGATCGCTTCGGACCAGCACCGAGGATCGCTTCGGACCAGCACTCACCAGCCTGAGAGGCTTGTCTGCTCACCCGCCGGGACTGGTGGGGGCTGGGAGCTGAGGCTCTGGTTTCGGAGGTCGGATCCCGGGGAGAGGACAGAGGTTGGCTGCGTGAACACAGCCTGAGGGGACTAGTGCGCCACAGCTAGCCGGGACAGAGTCCGGGAAAAAGTCTGGACCTGCCTAAGAGGCAAGAGACCATTGTTTTGGGGTAAGCGAGGAGAGGGGATTCAGAGCACTGCCTAAACAAGCTCCAGAGACGGATGTGAGCCACGGCTATCAGTGCGGACTCAAGAGTTGGGCATGAAATGCTAAGGCTGCTTCTGCAGCCACCAAGAAGCCTGTGTGCAAGCACAGGTCACTATCCACACAGCCCCTCCACGGAGCCTGTGCAACCCGCCACTGCCAGGGTCCCGTGATCCAGGGACAACTTCTCTGGGAGAACACACAGCGTTCCTCAAGCTGTTGCAATGTCATGCTGGCCTCTGCCGCCACAGGCTCACCCCACATTCTGTACCTCTCCCTCCCCTGGGCCTGAGTGAGCCAGAGGCCCTTAATCAGCTGCTCCTTTAACCCCATCCTGTCTGAGCGAAGAACACGTGCCCTCAGGCGACCTACACACAGAAGCAGGGCCAATCCAAAACTGAACCCCAGGAGCTGTGCGAACAAAGAAGAGAAAGGGAAATTTCTCCCAGCATCCTCAGGAGCAGCAGATTAAATCTCCACAATCAACTTGATGTGCCCTGCATCTGTGGAATACCTGAATAGACAACAAATCTTCCCAAAATTGAGGCAGTGGACTTTGGGAGCAACTGTAGACTTGGGGTTTGCTGTATGCGACTGACCGGTTTCTGGTTTTATGTTTATCTGAGTTTAGTATTTAGAGTTTATTATCATTGGTAGATTTGTTTACTGATTTGGTTGCTCTCTTCCTTTTTTAAAATTATATATATTCTTTTTCTTTTTCTCTTTTTGGGAGTGTGTATTTGTATGCTTCTTTGTGTGACCTTTGTCTGTATAGCTTTGCTTTTACCATTTGTCCTAGGGCTCTGTCTGTCCATTCTTTCATTTTTTTTTAGTATAGTTTTTAGCACTTGTTATCATTGGTGGATTTGTTTTTTGATTTGGTTGCTCTCTTCTTTCTTTTTCTTTTTCTAAATTACTTTTTAATTTTTTTTATTTTTAATAATTAAAAAAATTTTTTATTTTAATGACTTTCTTTCTCTTCTCTTTTTTCTATCTTTCTTTCTATTGTTCTTCCTTTTATTCTGAGCTATGTGGCTGACAGGGTCTTGGTGCTCTGGCCAGGTGTCAGGACTGTGCCTCTGAGGTGGGAGAGTCATGTTCAGGACATTGGTCCACCAAAGACATCCTGGCTCCATGTAACATCAAACAGTAAAAGCTCTCCCAGAGATCTCCATCACAACGCTAAGATCCAGCTCCACTCAATGACCAGCAAGCTACAATGCTGGATATCCTATGCCAAACAACTAGCAAGACAGGAACACAACCCCACCCATTAGCAGAAAGGCTGCCTAAAATCATAATAAGTTCACAGACATCCAAAACACACCACCGGACGCGGTCCTGCCCACCAGAAAGACAAGAACAAGCCTCACCCACCAGAACACAGGCACTAATCCCCTCCACCAAGAAGCCTGCACAACCCACTGAACCAACCTTACCCACTGGGGGCAGACCCCCAAAACAATGGGAACTATGAACCTGCAGCCTGTGAAAAGGAGACCCCAACGCAGTAAGTTAAGCAAAATGAGAAGACAGAGAAACACACAGCAGATGAAGGAGCAATGTAAAAACCCACCAGACCAAACAAATGAAGAGGAAATAGTCAGTCTACCTGAAAAAAATTCAGAGTAATGATAGTAAAGATCCAAATTCTTGGAAATAGAATGGAGAAAATACAAGAAACATTTAACAAGGACCTAGAAGAACTAAAGAGCAAATAAACAATGATGAACAACACAATAAATGAATTTAAAAATTCTCTAGAAGGAATCAATAGCAGAATAACTGAGGCAGGAGAACGGATAAGTGACCTGGAAGATAATATAGTGGAAATAATTACTGCAGAGCAGAGTGAAGAATAAAGAATGAAAAGAATTGAGGACAGTCTTAGAGGCCTCTGGGACAACATATTCAGAGTAATGATAGTAAAGATCCAAATTCTTGGAAATAGAATGGAGAAAATACAAGAAACATTTAACAAGGACCTACAACATTTGAATTATAGGGGTCCCAGAAGAAGAAGAGAAAAAGAAAGGGACTGAGAAAATATTTGAAGAGATTATAGTTGAAAACTTCCCTAATATGGGAAAGGAATAAGGCAATCAAGCCCAGGAAGCACAGAGAGTCCCATACAGGATAAATCCAAGGAGAAACATGCCAAGACACATATTACACAAACTATCAAAAGTTAAATACAAAGAAAAAATATTAAAAGCAGCATGAGAAAAACAACAAATAATATACAAGGGAATCACCATAAGGTTAACAGCTGATCTTTCAGCAGAAACTCTGCAAGCCAGAAGGGAGTGGCAAGACATATTTAAAGTGATGAAAGGTAAAAACCTTCAACAAAGATTACTCTACCCAGCAAGGATCTCATTCAGATTTGACAGAGAATTTAAAACCTTTAAAGACAAACAAAAGCTAAGAGAATTCAGCACCACCTAACAAGCTTTACAACAAATGATAAAGGAAGTTCTCTAGGCAAGAAACACAAGAGAAGGAAAAGACCTACAATAACAAACCCAAAACAATTAAGAAAATGGTAGCAGGAACATACCTATCGATAATTACCTTAAATGTAAATGGATTAAATGCTCGTACCAAGAGACATAGACTGGCTGAATGGATACAAAAACAAGACCTGTATATATGCTGTCTACAAGAGACCCATTTCATAACTAGGGACACATATAGACTGAAAGTAAGGGGATGGAAAAGATATTCCATGCAAATGGAAATCAAATGAAAGCTGGAGTAGCAATTCTTTTAAAACCTTTAAAGACAAACAAAAGCTAAGAGAATTCAGCACCACCTAACAAGCTTTACAACAAATGATAAAGGAAGTTCTCTAGGCAAGAAACACAAGAGAAGGAAAAGACCTACAATAACAAACCCAAAACAATTAAGAAAATGGTAGCAGGAACATACCTATCGATAATTACCTTAAATGTAAATGGATTAAATGCTCGTACCAAGAGACATAGACTGGCTGAATGGATACAAAAACAAGACCTGTATATATGCTGTCTACAAGAGACCCATTTCATAACTAGGGACACATATAGACTGAAAGTAAGGGGATGGAAAAGATATTCCATGCAAATGGAAATCAAATGAAAGCTGGAGTAGCAATTCTCATATATGACAAAATAGACTTTAAAGTAAAGACTATTACAAGAGGCAAAGAAGGACACTACATAATGATCAAGGGCTCAATCCAAGAAGAACATATAACAATTGTAAATATTTATGCATCCACCATAGGAGCACCTCAATACATTAAGCAAATGCTAACAGCCATAAAAGGGGAAATCGACAGTAACACAATCATAGTAGGGGACTTTAACCCCCCACTTTCACCAATGGACAGATCATCCAAAATGAAAATAAATAAGGAAACACAAGCTTTAAATAATACATTAAACAAGATGGACTTAATTTCTATTTATAGGACATTCCATCTGAAAACAACAGAATACACTTTCTTCTCAAGTGCTCATGGGACATTCTCCAGGATAGATCATATCTTGG
>NC_041220.1:47629120-47696369 GCF_002837175.3 Physeter macrocephalus | reverse complement strand
TTGGGTCACAAATCAAGCCTTGGTAAATTTAAGAAAATTGAAATCATATCAAGTATCTTTTCCACCCACAATGCTATGAGTCTATATATCAATTACAGGAAAAAAAAACAAACCCATGGAGGCTAAACAATACACAATAACCAAGAGATCACTGAACAAATCAAAGAACAAATCAAAAACACCTAGAAATAAATGACAATGAAAACACGATGACACAAAACCTAAGGGATGCAGCAAAAGCAGTTCTAAGAGCAAAGTTTATAGCAATACAATCCTATCTCAAGAAACAAGAAACATCTCAAATAAACAACCTAACTTACACCTAAAGCAATTAGGGAAAGAAGAACAAAAAACCCCAAAGTTAGCAGAAGGAAAAAAATCTAAAGATCAGATCATAAATAAATGAAAAAGAAATTAAGGAAACAGTAGCAAAGGTCAATAAAACTAAAAGCTGGTTCTTTGAGAAGATAAACAAAATTGATAAACCATTAGCCAGACTCATCAGAAAAAAAGGGAGAAGACTCAAATCAATAGAATTAGAAATTAAAAAGTAGAAGTAACAACTGACACTGCAGAAATACAAAGGATCATGAGAGATTACTACAAGCAACCCTATGCCAATAAAATGGACAACCTGGAAGAAATTGACAAATTCTTAGAAAAGCACAACCTTCTGAGGCTGAACCAGGAAGCAATAGAAAATATGAACAGACCAATCACAAGCACTGAAATTGAGACTGTGATTAAAAATCTTCCAACAAACAAAAGCCCAGGACCAGATGGCTTCACAGGTGAATTCTAGCAAATGTTTAGAGAAGAGCTAACACCTATCCTTCTCAAACCCTTCCAAAATAAAGCAGAGGGAGGAACACTCCCAAACTCATTCTACTAGGCCACCATCACCCTGATAACAAAACCAGACAAAGATGTCACAAAGAAAGAAAACTACAGGCCAATATCACTGATGAACATAGATGCAAAAATCCTCAACAAAATACTAGCAAACAGAATCCAACAGCACATTAGAAGGATTATACACCATGATCAAGTGGGGTTTATCCCAGGAATGCAAGGATTCTTCAATATACAGAAATCATTCAATGTGATACACCATAATAACAAATTGAAGGAGAAAAACCATATGATCATCTCAATAGAATGAAAAAAAGCTTTCAACAAAATTCAACACCCATTTATGATAAAAACCCTCCAGAAAGTACGCATAGAGGGAACTTATCTCAACATAATAAAGGCCATATATGACAAACCCACAGCCAACATCATTCTCAGTGGTGAAAAACTCAAAACATTTTCTATAAGATCAGGAACAAGACAAGTTTGCCCACTCTCACTGCTATTATTCAACATAGTTTTGGAAGTTTTAGCCACAGCAATCAGAGCAGAAAAAGAAATAAAAGGAATCCAAATCAGAAAAGAAGAAATTAAGTTGTCACTGTTTGCACATTACATGATACTATATAGAGAATCCTAAAGACTCTATCAGAAAACTACTAGAGCTAATTAATGAATTTGGTAAGGTAGCAGGATATAAAATTAATGCACAGAAGCCTCTTGCATTCCTATACACTAATGATGAAAAATCTGAAAGAGAACTTAAGGAAACACTTCCATTTATGACTGTAACTAAAAGAATAAAATACCTAGGAATAAACCTACCTAAGGAGACAAAAGAAGATCTGTATGCAGAAAACTATAAGACACTGATGAAAAAAATTAAAGTCGATACAAATAGATGGAGAGATATACCATGTTCTTGGATTGGAAGAATCAACATTATGAAAATTACCATACTACCCAAAGCAATCCACAGATTCAGTGCAATCCTTATCAAACTACCACTGGCATTTTTCACAGAACTAGAACAAAAAAGTTTCACAATTTGTATGGATGCACAGAAGACCCCGAATAGCCAGAGCAATCTTGAGAAAGAAAAACGGAGCTGGAGGAATCAGGCTCCCTGACTTCAGACTATACTACAAAGCTACAGTAATCAGGACAGTCTGGTACTGGCACAAAAATAGAAATATAGGTCAATGAAATAGGATAGAAAACCCAGAGACAAACCCACACACATATAGTCACCTTATTGTTGATAAAGGAGGCAAGAATATGCAATGGAGAAAAGACAGCCTCTTCAATAAGTGGTGCTGGGAAAACTGGACAGCTATATGTAAAAGAATGAAAGTAGAACACTCCCTAACAGCATACGCAAAATTAAACTCAAAATGGCTTAAAGACCTAAATGTAAGGCCAGACACTATAAAACTCTTAGAGGAAAACATAGGCAGAATACTCTATGACATAAAGCACAGCAAGATCCTTTTTGACCCACCTCTTAGAGAAATAGAAAGAAAAACAAAACTAAACAAATGGGACCTAATGAAACTTAAAAGCTTTTGTGCAGCAAAGAAAACCATAAAAAGACAAAAAGACAACCCTCACAATGGGAGAAAATATTTGCAAATGAAGCAACTGACAAAGGATTATTCTCCAAACTATACAAGCAGCTCATGCAGCTCAATATCAATAAACCAAACAACCCAATCCAAAATTTGCCAGAAAACCTAAATAGACATTTCTCCAAAGAAGATATACAGATTGCCAACAAACACATGACAGGATGCTCAACATCACTAATAATTAGAGAAATGCAAATCAAAAGTACAATGAGGCATCATCTCACACCAGTCAGAATAGCCATCATCAAAATGTCTACAAGCACTAAGTGCTGGAGAGGGTGTGGAGAAAAGGGAACCCTCCTACATTGTTGGTGGGAATGTAAATTGATACAGCCACTATGGAGAACAGTATGGAGGTTCCTTAAAAAACTAAAAATAGAACTACTGTATGACCCAGCAATCCCACTATTGGGCATATACCCTGAGAAAACCATAATTCAAAAAGTGTCATGTACCACAGTGTTCATTGCAGCACTATTTACAATAGCCAGGACATAGAAGCAACCTAGGTGTGCATTGACAGATGAATGGATAAAGAAGATGTGGCACATATATACAATGGAATATTAGCCATAAAAAGAAACGAAATTGAGTTATTTGTAGTGAGGTGGATGGACCTAGAGTCTGTCATACAGAGTGAAGTAAGTCAGTAAGAGAAAAACAAATACCGTATGCTAACACATATATATGGAATCTAAAAGAAAAAAATGGTTCTCATGAACTTTGGGGCAGGCCAGGAATAAAGACACAGATGTAGAGAATGGACTTGAGGACATGGGGAGGGGGAAGGGTAAGCTGGGATTAAGTGAGAGAGTGGCATGGACTTATATATACTACCAAATGTAAAATAGATAGCTAGTGGGAAGCAGCCGCATAGCAGCATAGGGAGATCAGCTAGGTGCTTTGTGACCACCTAGAGGGGTGGGATGGGGAGGGTGGGAGTGAGACACAAGAAGGAGGAGATATGGTGATATATGTGTATGTATAGCTGATTCACTTTGTTGTAAATTAGAAACTAACACACCACTGTAAAGCAATTATATTCCAATAAAGATGTTAAAAAAATTAAAAAAAAATTAAAAGAATAGAGGGGAATTCTCTTACGGTCCAGTGGTTAGCACTCTGTGCTTTCACTGCCGAGGGCTTGTGTTCGATTCCTGGTCAGGGAATTAAGATCCTGCAAGCTGTGCTGCGCAGCCAGAAAAGAAAAATAATAAATAAAAAGAAGAGAGAAAAACCCCGAATATAAGAGGTAAAAACTGGCAACACATCACCTAGTAATGATGTTGTTTTAAGTGGTTTAAGTAGAAGGTAAAGGAAATGGAAGTGTATAATGTAATTTTGGAGCACATCATCAAGACTGGCCACAGGATTTCCTGGAGTTTTGGGGTATGAAATCTGATGATAAGAAAACTTTAAAAATTGAGTATTGAATCAGTTTAGTGAAAGTTGACGTTAGTTGAAATGAGATTGAAATCTAAGGACAGATGCCCTAGTTAATACTCTGCTGGTGACAGAACACTCATTTCAATATGGTTTATATTAAAAAACAAAACCCAAAACCTTGTTATATAGAAAGAAAACCTGGGAGAAGAAATATTATAGATATTTAAATGTTATCCTGATTAGTAATGTTGTCTTTTGGAAAAATCTGTCGTTTTTCTCTAAGGTCTTTGCTTTTAACTCTGTGTGTGTGTGTGTGTGTGTGTGTGTGTGTGTGTGTGTGTGTGTGTGAGAGAGAGAGAGAGAGAGAGAGAGAGAGAGAGTGTGTGTGTGTGTATTGTTATTCTTATATCAATACTAGTAGCAAAATTGGAATCTGATAGTGGTTGACCTGTTTTCACTAAAATCCAATTTTAGACCTTTGTAGCAGACATAATCAATTCTCCTGTTAGTAACCATAACAAAGTAAAATAGCAAATAAAAGAAATATTTGTATAGAAACAGAAATAGACTCACAGACATAGAAGACAAACTTATGGTTCAAGGGGAAGGAGGGGAAGGATAAATTAGGAATTTGGAAGTAACAGATACACACTAGTATATATAAAATAGATAAACAACAAGGACTTACTTTATAGCACATGGAACTATATTCAATATCTAGTAATAACCTATAATGGAAAAGAATCTGAAAAAAGAATATATATATGTATAACTGAATCACTTTGGTGTACACCTGAAACATTGTAAATCAAACATATTTCAATAAAAAAACTAAAAAAGGAATATTTGTGTAATTAATAAAGGTCCTCTTGTTGTCTTCTTATATAGAACTATAATTCTGAAAAGAGTTAACAATATTTTACTTAATTCAGTGATGAACAAACAAGTCTAAAAAATACAACTTTAAGAAAGCATTTTCCAAAAACCTGAAGAAAATGTTGGAAGGTGTTTATGGGAAGATATAATAAAAAGAAATGAAGGGTTCTGAAGCAAGGTTTTTTGACTGTACAGTCATAGATGATCTCAGGAAGGAAGTTGAGGAAACACTGAAAGAGATCAATGTGTCTGTATAGAGAGCTCTTTGAGCTCAGACATAAAAAGATCATGTATAAATGGGGCACATGCCAAGGACAAACACAAAAGAGTGGCACATATCTAAAGAACAGGGTCAGGAAGGCTAAAGTCCAGAAAGACCTTGTGAGAAATGCTAATGACTACAAAAGTCCTGAAAGCTATGTTTGCAGCAAGCTAAAAACAAGAAAGAGATAGATTCAAACTCAGGGAAAATAATCTGTCAAGAGAGGGCAGAGAGAAAGCAAAACTTTCTAATTCCTTCTCTGCCTCTGTGTACTCTGTCAAAGATTAAAATTTATTTATTTGGCATCAACTTAATGAGCATAGTCATAGTTATTTCAGAGACCAACTGAAAGGATTTATGGAATGATGCTCTCTAACCAGTAAAATTACTATTAAAGTATTCATTGCTATGAATATTATTATTAACTAAACTGGTCTACCTAAGAATTTTTACATTTACTAATGTTTAGTTAGACTCATCGCACCCATTGAAGATTAATACCTGTTGCTCATCCCACACAGAATTTTTTCTGAAAGAATGTCACAAACATCACACATTCATCTAATCAATCAGCATATCCTTTAGCTTTCTCTTCAACATATATCCACATTTTGACTACTTCACATTGTCATTGTTATCACTTTTCACTATGCCCACTGCTACCACCCTAGTCCCAACTACCATTATCTTTCACCTGAACCATTCTCATAGCTTGTTAACATTTTTCACCTCTGCTCACCTCTACAACTTGTCCTCCATATCCCCCAACACACACACACACACACACACACACACACACACACACACACACTTCTCCACACAGCACCCAGTATAATAATTCTAAAACATAAATCAGTTCATGTCACTCCTCCATTCAAAACCTCCAGTGGATCATAGAGACACATACAGGGAGAAAAAGGTTGCCAATCATCATGTTCTTTTCTTCTGCTTCTGCACCCTTGGCTGGTTCCTCACACTCTGCCTCTCAGAGGTCTCTTTTAACTTCTATATCACTTGCTTCACCGCTTCTCTACCAATATTGATGCCAGTGATTCACCACAGGGTCAGAGTGCCTTGCTGAACTTTGATCTCCTGACTTTATTTTGCTACAAAAGCAGATGAATTTCGGTATGGTCTTCTTCATTTATAAACTCCATGTACTAAACAACTGTCATCATGATATATCACTACAACTCCATTTTTATAGTTTCATGTGAGTTTATAGTTAATACTACCATAGTAATGATGTATATAACCAATTTGATAAAAAGCCTAACTGTGCATATGATCAAAGCATGACTTTATTTTTTTTATATATTTTTTTTATCTCTCACTGCCCCTTTAAATTTTTTTTTTTTATTATTTATTTTTGGCTGTGTTGGGTCTTTGTTTCTGTGCGAGGGCTTTCTCTAGTTGCGGCAAGCGGGGGCCACTCTTCATTGCGGTGAGCGGGCCTCTCACTATCACGGCCTCTCTTGTTGCGGAGCACAGGCTCCAGACACGCAGGCTCAGTAGTTGTGGCTCATGGGCCTAGTTGCTCCGCGGCATGTGGGATCTTCCCAGACCAGGGCTTGAACCCGTGTCCCCTGCATTAGCAGGCAGACTCTCAACCACTGTGCCACCAGGGAAGCTCCCCTTTAAATTTTGTTTCTGGATGAAAACTTGGTGATGTTCCCTAGCTTTTCTTGTCTATCTAGGGTAATAGACAGTTTTACCATCTCTTTAAGTTGCACTCATGTCAGAAATTAGAATGTCCTGCCCTTGATAATAATTAAAACTTTGAACTTGTTTAAAGTCAAACCTTTTACACTCCTGAGCCAGACCCACATGAGCAGGTCATCTACAATAGGAGAAGAACACAGCCCTTCTCTCTCTTTTCCCAGCTGAGTAAATAAAGTTTAAGACCTCTCTGGCTTAGGTGCATGGAGAGAGAGGAGAGGAAACAAGGGTGTGTCAGTTTTAAAATGTGGCCACAAATTCTTTGCTGCTCTTCCCATTCTGAGGTAGGGTGCATATGTAATACATTAGGATCTTTTTTTTTTTTAATAGATCTTTTTTGGAGTATAATTGCGTCACAGTACTGTGTTAGTTTCTGTTGTACACCAAAGTGAAACAGCCATATGCATACCTGTGTCCCCATATCCCCTCCCTCTTTCTTCTCCCTCCCACCCTCCCTATCCCACCCCTCTAGGTGGTCACAAAGCATGGAGCTGATCTCCCTGTGCTATGCTGCTGTTTCCCACTAGCTAACTGTTTTACATGTGGTAGCGTATATATGTCGATGCTACTTGCACTTTGCCCAAGCTTCCCCTTCCCACCCTGTGTCCTCAAGTCCATTTTCTATGTCTATGTCTTTATTCCTGCCCTACAACTAGGTTCATCAGTACCATTTTTTTTTTTAGATTCCATATATGTGCATTAGCATACAGTATTTGTTTTTTTCTTTCTGACTTACTTCACTCTGTATGACAGACTCTAGGTCCATCCACCACACTACAAATAACTCAATTTTATTTCTTTTTATGGCTGAGTAATATTCCATTGTATATATGTGCCACATCTTCTTTATTCCTTCATCTGTCGATGGACACTTAGGTCGCTTCCATGTCCTGGCTATTGTAAATAGGTCATCTTTGATTTCTTTCATCAGTGTTTTATAGTTTTCTGCATACAGGTCTTTTGTCTCCCTAGGTAGGTTTATTCCTAGGTATTTTCTTCTTTTTGTTGTCATGGTAAATGTGATTGTTTCCTTAATTTCTCTTTCTGATTTTTTATTGTTGGTGTATAGGAATGCCAGAGATTTCTGTGCATTAATTGTGTTATCATGCAACCGTACCAAATTCATTGATTAGTTCTAGTAGTTTTCTGGTGACATCTTTTGGATTTTCTATGTATAGTATCATGTCATCTGCAAGCAGTGACAGTTTTACTTCTTCCTTTCCAATTTGTATTCCTTTTATTTCTTTTTCTTCTCTGATTGCTGTGGCTAGGACTTCCAGAACTATACTGAGTAAGAGTGGCGAAAGCAATCTACAGATTCAGTGCAATACCTGAGGATCTTGGTAGGTTTGTGACTGTATTGGTCAAGAGGGTGTAGCAGAAGTGATGTTTGAAACACCCCCAGTCATTAGAATCTTCCCAGCTGAGGGTCCAGATAACATGGAGCAGAAATTATTGTCCTTACTGTGCTCTGTCTGACTTCCTGACTGACAGAATCCCTGAGCTTAATAAAGTCACTGTTGTGTTAAGTCACTAAGTTCAGGGTAACTTGTTACATAGCAATAGAACAGAGGGCAGGAATTTTTTACTTGTACTGAACTTGTACTTGTTACTTAAGTTATTATTTTTGTGGTCTCTGGGGTTGGTCAATGTTTAGACTTGACTCTTTCCCTCAAGTCATGTTTAGAACCTCCCTTTAGATGCTTTCTAGTGGCAACTCCTATGATGAGAGAAGAGGGTGGGGCTCACAACACAGTCGTCTCCAAAGAATTCTCCCTCACCAATGCCCCTCTCCTCCACTTCTCTCTCTTGCTTCTTTTCCTGGAGTGCATGAAGGGTTCATGAGTAAAGGGCACATGAGTTGGGAAACAGACTCTGAACATTTCCTTGTAAATTCCACTTCACAGAGTCGACTCATATTCACTTTGCTAAGTGCGGGTATTTCTATTGAAATTGAAGTCCCACTTTAATATCCTATTAAACAGAATATAATTTATTAATTTTATTTTACTTACAGAATTCATTGGTAACCTTATATTTATAGAATGATTATTGATCTGCAGGCATAATTTAAAATGTTCACTTATACTTGATGCAGTTTAATTTTTGCTTTAGCCGTATTTGAGAATTTGAGGATCTAATAAGGTGGTATTTCTCACAAATCTCAAGGGCTTTTATATCTTGGATCAAGTATGGAAACAACAATAGTGAAACCATTGCTCTCTCTTCTATTTATGGCCTGGTCTGCCTACAGTACCCTTAAAGGTGAGGAGTATCAAGATGAGCAACTTATTGATGTGTCAAGTGTTTGGAGTCAAGAGCATTCTTATTGTTGTTACTTTTATAACTTGCCTGAGTGGCTAGGAATAGTGCCTGGCAAAGTGCCTGGAACATAACAGACACTCAGTACATATTTGTTTAATGGTTATGAGTGAGGGCTTTAGAGCAGAGGTGGGCAAACTTTTTCTGTAAAGTGCCAGATGGTAAATATTTTATGCTTTTTGGGCCATATGGTTTGTGTTGCGAGTATTCAACTCTGCTGAGGTAGTGTGAAAGCATACATAGACGATATGTAAATGAATGGGCATGGCTGCGTTCCTATAAATCTTTGTTTACAAAAACAGGTGGTAGGCCAGATTTGGACCATGAGCCCAACCCCTACTTTAGAGTTAGACAAATCTTGGTTTTCAAATTCATCTCTACTGTGTGCTAGCCCATGGAATTTTAGCAGGTCATTTAATTTATCTGTGCATGGGTTTCCTTATCTGTAAAATGAGGGGGAATCATTTCTTCTTCATTGTTACAAGGAATTTATGAGTTATGTACAAGAGGCAGTTAGCATAGTATCCAGGACATCCTAAGTATAAGTAAAGTATAAGTAAAGTATAAGTAAAGTGGTTGGTACTATCATCATTTTTTCTATACTTCTTCAAAACCATGAAGTACTGGCCATTTCTGTAGACCAGATTTCCATCATTCCTGCTTTTCCCTGAATTAGTCCTGCTCCATGGGGAACTGGGAATGCTCTTCTGTAGAGACTTCTGGTCTACCTGAGTTACCCCATTCCTGATTTTGAAAGATGCCTCAATCTCTTTAAACTTTACTAGACACCCTCACCCCTTTAGGAATGTTTTTCAAACGCTTCACTCCTCCATTCTCCCTGTCATTGATCTAATTCAGTTCCTTATCACAAGAGCTTCCTTATTGTACTTTTGTACACTGAGCTCTTAATTCCTCAATTTACCCTCTACCTTTCTACCTAAATTATCTTTTGAAAGCATACCATGACATCACTCCAGTAATTAAAAGTATTTGATTGCTCCTAGATGACTATGGTGTAAAGTGGAAATCTCCTACCCTGGCATGCAAGATCCTATATCTGGCTCCATTCTGCTTTTCCAGGTTCATCTCACATTTTTCCTCATGATGTAATCTGTATTTTGGCTTTAACAGATTACTCACATTTGCCTTTTCATCCTGAAAAAGTATTATGTTTCTTCCTTGTGCTTTTATATTTCTTTTGCATTCATAATTATATTATGATTAGTTGTAGGAATCTCTAGCTAAATAAACTGTGAGGTTCTTGAAGGTAGGGGCTGTTTTCTTTATCTTCAGATTAGTTTTGGACTGTCAAAAAGGTAAATGGAACAGTCAATTTCAATATTCTCCTTGGGAGAGCTCTTTGTGAAGTGCTACAATTGTCTTTTTTTTTTTAGATGTTGGGGGTAGGAGTTTATTAATTATTTATTTTTGCTGGGTTGGGTCTTCGTTTCTGTGCAAGGGCTTTCTCTAGTTGTGGCAAGCGGGGGCCACTCTTCATCACCGTGCGTGGCCCTCTCACTATCGCGGCCTCTCTTGTTGCAGAGCACATGCTCCAGACGCGCAGGCTCAGTAGTTGTGGCTCTTGGGCCTAGTTGCTCCGCGGCATGTGGGATCCTCCCAGACCAGGGCTCAAACCTGTGTCCCCTGCATTAGCAGGCAGATTCTCAGCCACTGTGCCACCAGGGAAGCCCCTACAACGGTCTTTTTAATCTTCTCTTCTAGAATCTCGTTTTTCCAACGTCAGAGTTGAATCTTAAGTGATGGGCTGAAAAACACAGAATCTTTATATCAGGGCTGGGGTGATATACCTTTATATCAGGTATGTGGGGTGGGGAAGTACATACACAGGTTGAGTTACTACATCTAAAAACCTCTTAACAATTCCTGTCAACATTGGTGGAATTTTCATTCCTATTTCCTATGCTATGTACAAACCTGTAACAATATTTCTCAGATTTCATTGTAATTATTGTTCACATATTTTTTTTCTACTAGATTTGGAATTTTTAAAGGGTAGGAATCATGTTTTATTGTCTTAGTATTGTGTCATAGTTAAGTGTTCAAAACATTTTGCTGAATGGATGGATGGATGAATGGATGACTGAATGGTTAAGCCCCCAAGCAGTATCCTTTTTAATTAAATCTATTAAAACCACAGTGTTTAGTTACTATGTTGAAATTTCTTTCTGCTTCTAAGTGTTAAACAAGTGAAAAAAGGAACTATTTAAGATGACAAACATCTTCAAACATTGCTTCATACTATGAATGGCTTTGAAAAATCCTGGAAACTAAACAAAAAAGCAATTAAGGAAAGCAAATTCACATGAAAGGTTGAATCACTAAAGAAATAATGGGAGAATTATTTTATTTGTGTAGATGTTTAATGCATAAATGTCAGTCAGTGTCAGTAGCTTACTATTCTGCTTAACTTGGAGCACTTGTGATGCTGAGAAGTACAAAATGTTGGGGAAACAGGAGATGGACAGATAAACTGATTTGTTGTTTCAGAATGATGTTCTCAGATTAGCCAAATGTGAAACTTCAATTATCATTAGCCATGTTCACTTCACATTTGACAGAAGTAACACATGCTTCAGAAATGTCATTTCAAAATCTACTTGCCTTTTTTTTCCCCTCTGAAATGCTGAATGTTAATATCCTATGCAATTCAATCCATAAAGAATTGTCTTTGGTCATAAGTGTTATTAAAAAATAGAACTTTTTTTGTTTCAAGTATATGCTGGCCTTTAACCCATGTTTTTAATAAGTCTGTTTTTCCTTAACTAATAGACACACTATGATTAAAATATTATCATCAATTAAAGAATTTAAAATGTTCATTGTATTTCTTTCTAGCATAGAAATATCAATAAATACGCTTTTATAGATTTTGTGTTAAAGATTTTAAACAAGTTGAAACAAAGGCATTTTGCTACCATTTTTTTTGTTCATTATTGGGGATAGTTCTTCTCCAAGTTTAGAAAGTTAGACTTTCTAAAATAAATGTTTCTAGCAGTTTTTGAATCTTTAGTAGTTCTATACCATTTATTCTAGGCAATTCAATTTTTTTCTTTTTTTCTAAAGAAATTCAAAAACACTCGGGACTTCCCTGGCAGCCCCTGGCAGTCCAGGGGTTAAGACTCCATGCTTCCATGTATGGGGTGCAAGTTCGATCCCTGGTCTGGGAACTAAGATCCCGCGTGCTGTGTGGTGGGACCAAAAAAAGAAAAGAAGTATTGATACAAAAACACACATAGCATTTTGCACATCAAACGGTGTTAGTTAAAAGCAAAAACAAAAACACAAAAATGGCAAAAAAAAAAAAAACCCCACATACACGCCAAAATTCTTTGATGAGCATGCTGGAGAGATTTCAATAAAAGATTCTTTATAAGGCCCAGGTTGTATGGTTTGACATAGATAAACAAAGCAAAAACCCACAAACTGAGTTTTGCAATGGAACTCCTGCCTCATTTACCAGTTAAGTGCTCTGCTGAATTGCACGCCCTTGCCTTGTGACTGAAGCTACATAAAAGCATTGAAAACACTATTAATTCTCTCAAAAAACTGAAGAGAGACCTCTTTGTGGTCTTTTAGGTATTACTATGGAGATGATCGTCATCATGATTCAGGAACTAAAATTCCAAGTCAAGGGTTGAGGTTGCCATAAAGAGTGGGAGAGAAGAATATGCTGTGGGAGCTCTCGGCAATGACTGCTAACTCTTACACGGAGCTTCTGTTTGTCAAGGCACCATACATACACTAACTTTTTGATCCTTACCACATCTTAACAAATAATTATAATTTTCCTTTTTTAAAAATTGTGAGGAACTACAGTATAGATACTAAGCTATTTTTCAAGGCTTCTTAAGGAAGCCTTGTCCCTATAAAAACAATTAAAAAAACCCCTATTTTCTCAATTAAATGGCAGAAGGAAAAATAATGATGTTTTTAGTTGTTCATAAGGAGCTGCAGATAAATTATAGCTGAACTTGAAAAACAGTCATAAAGACTGGGTAAGGACTATGTTGTGAGAGGTGTAATTTTCTTTAGTGCCTTCCCACATCATCTCCCCCACCTCCCTTCCCGCGGCATGTGGGATCTTCCCGGACCGGGGCATGAACCCATGTCCCCTGCATCGGCAGGTGGATTCTCAACCACTGCGCCACCAGGGAAGCACTCTCCCCTCCTTTTTTAGCAAGTCTTTCCCTACACTCGGTCATTATCTCCACGCTAGTGAATCCTGACCTCAGGCTACCCTCAGATTCTGTTTGTGCTAAGCAGTATGTAGTAATGGTTAGGAGTTTGGATCAAGGGTCAGATAGATCAAAGTCTGAAAACTATCTGCCTCTTACAAACTGGGTGGTATTGCCAAGTGTCTTTCTTGTCCTCTCTAAGCCTCAGTTTCCCCATCTGTCAACTGGGGATAATAATAGTATTTACTTCAGCTCATACACATGAAAGACTTGGCCCAAATGTCTGAGAAATATCAAGTATGGAATAAATTCTAGTTATTTTGTTGCCTTCTTTCTCTTTTCCTATTTCTTATCTCTATTTTTTCCCCAGTTATTATCTCGCTTTGATAAATAATTCTTACCTAGCTGTTAACAAAGATTTAATGTCAGATATCCAAAGATATCTTCATTTAAAAAGAAAGGCTTTATGGTTGGCCATGCCTTACCCCATTAGTCCTTCCGAGCCTTGAGTGCAGAGGTTTGATTTAATTATAATACTGAATTCATTACACATGCAAGGTCTCTCTCATTTACTTATTTGTTTCATCTTTTTCTATTTCTATTTCCCATACACCAGTGGTAACCACTCTAGTGTATTTAATGTGTATCTTTCTTTTTGTATTTTTGTATAATATGTATTTTTGTTTTATTTGCAAGTATTTTAATTTGTGTAAAAGGTATACTATGTACTAGATCTCATTTGTCTTCATGCCTTTTTCACTTATGGGATGTTTGTTAAGATTCAGCCAAATTGTTATGTGTATTCTAGTGCCTCATCTTTAACTGCTGTATAGTACTCAGAGGTGGACATCAATCTAATCTTTTCAAACATTTTCACCAAAGAACTACTTAAGATTGAGGAAAGTGAACTTATACCCTCATAGCGTCTCCAAGTGGAGCCCAAAGCTCTAGGATTAACCTCCATATTTCTTTGAAATAATTTGATTTATCATTTAAAAAGAAATCATGTGGATTTTTCTTTCTATTTTAGGGTATGTCCATGTTTGTTTACTATAAAAATAATATAATATTATTATTATAGTAAAATATTTTTGGATTACAGTTAAATTGTTTAACTTTTATCTTCACTAAATCAATGAAATTGGCTCTCCAGAAGATTCACCATTTTTTCCCCACGAGTTTCCATACTCTCTGCACATTGCCATGTAGTCCAAGTTTGAGAATTGTGGTCTTAATTTAAAATAAACAGTTTCTAAAAGTGGGATTTCAGATAAAAACTTGCTTAAGTAACAGAAAGTAATACTTAAATCCCTTCTTATTAGGGAAATGCAGCCCTGATAAATATACTTAGCACTGAAAAGTTGAACTATGCCATTTCCCACAGTAAACTGCTGAAGCTATAACTTCAAAGGATAACTCATTGTGTTCCTAAAGGAACACTCTTTGAAAGAAGCCAAACCTTTAGAAGATTTGTTATGAGGTACAGAGTGGCACCAAGAGATGCCTTGGTTTGGCAAACCTCCCCTCCGTTTCCATTAACAGTTCCCCAAGCCACCCAGAATAAACATATAACCTAAATAATAACTTCAGTTGTCGCCTCCTCCAACCAGATGGCTTCCCACAACTATACTTCTTTGTCAGACATGATAAAGCCACCACTGCATTTCTGCTTTCATATCTTTGCTAATGGTATCCTAAGCTTTCCCTTTCTCTTTTGCTGTTCATTCTTTGTGGTTCAGGTCAAGGCTTATCTGTTCTCTTGTACTCTATTGGATTTCATTCATCATTCTGTTTCTCTGAAATGCCTTGTCACTTAAAGTCTCCTAAATTTAGCTCTTTTTATTTATTCTTGTTTCATGTGTGTTTATCTTGATTGTAAGCTCCCTGTGGGAAAGGATTATATTCTCTGTACTTTTCTGAATCTTCCTTGGCATCTAGTACAGAAGTGGATAAGTAGATCTTCAATAAATACCTATTATTTGATTTAATTGCCTTACCTTAGACAATTTGGTTGAATTTTAATTGTATATCTTCTAAGCCTTGCCACTCAAAGTGTGTATCATGAATCAAAAGCATGGGCATCACTTGTTAGAAATGTAGGATCTGGGTCCCACCCCAGACTTACTGGATCAAAATCTGCATTTTAATAAGTTCTCCAGGTGATTCATATGCACATTAAAGTTGAGACATACCTAGTATTTTTCTAGGCCCTATGTGTCAGTAGGTTAACAAATTTTATAAATACTCAGCATTCTGACATTTTATAAATGTCAGTATCATTAAATGTTATCTAAAGCTTGGAGAATTTGAAACAAGATTAAGGTTCAGAATATCTTTTTAAAACTTGATATCTAGACCACACGCTTAGACCTAATCAGGCTCACCCCCTCTTTTTATATGGCCTATGAGCTAAGCATGGTTTTCACGTTTTTAAATGGTTGAAAAAAATCCAAAGAATGTTTCATGACACATGAATGTTATATAAAATCAAATTTTAGTGTCCGTAAATGAAGTTGTATTGGAACAAAGCCACACTTATTTGTTTATATAATGTCTATGGCTGCTTTTGCACTGTAAGACCAGAATTAAGTAGTTACAACAGAGGTCTTACAGCCTGCAAAACTGAAACTATCTACTCTCTGGTCCTTTTACAGAAAAAGTTTGCTGGCCCTTGATCTATCAATAGGTTCATGATGCTTGTTTATATAGAAGGAACTCCAGATAGATCTAGTTAAACTTGTGGGAAAAGCAACCATAAACTTTATACATTTGTTGGCTTTAATATTCTATGTGTATACGACATACAGGGAGGCTCACAACTGTATTATAAAATTACATGCTGTGAAAAAATTGTTTTGAATCGTTGTAGGATTATTATTTTGTGGGATAATAGCTTTCTTTTCTAACCAGTCAGGAAGTAAGAAAAATAAAAGTGCTTGAAAATACCCAGTATATCATTGTCATTTGAAATTCAATAAGCTGTTACAGTTTTGTCAGGTTCAGTCCCTAAGGAGGTGAATGAAAATATATATCTTGGGCAATGTGACCCCTATCAACATCGCGCATTGTGGTTACTCTGACATCTGAAGAAGAGCAATTCTGCTTTGTCAACTTGGAGACTCAAGGTTGCTGGTAAAGGTCACTCATTCCTTCACCTTTAGCTACTAGATATCAGATTGAAACTAAAGTGAGGAGATAAGGAAAAGGTGTCCTACATCTTCTGTCAAATTAGCCTAATCCTCATGAAGTTGTACTGCTAATTCAGCATGTTCTAAGGTCTCCTGACACTATGAGAAGTGTCACCCTATGACTTTAGAGGGCTTAAAGGATATGAGGCTTCTTGGTTTGAATCAGTTCCTCCCTGAGACATCCCAGGGCTTAGAGGGTGTGTGCACCTGTCTTAGCTGCCTGCAGGATCTCTGTACATCTTCATATTTTAGGAATATAGAATGTCAGCCAAGTTGCTCGACAGAGTAAAATATAAGGCAGGAGAAATCCGAAGGCTGCCTGAAGTATTTGTGCACTTTCATTCCTTACAGGCAAGATTGATTAGAGCAAATGAGTGATTTGCAAACATAAATGTAATGTAAAAGTTAATAAATTACCAGAGGTTGCACCCTCAAAGTTAACAAACAAAATCCCACCAGAGAGAGCTAATTGCTGAGTTTAAGTTCCTGCTTAAAACTATTCATCTTGAAAATCTGTACTGTTTAGTTGACAGCTTGCTGTATGACAATCAGAAAAGCATGAGTTATGCTCTTCTCACTAGTAAAACACTTTGCAAGCCACTCCATTTCTTGGTAATTCAGATTCTTTGCTGAGTAAAATAGACTGTGAATTACCTGGCTTTTTTAAAAACAAAATTCTGTGACAATAAACAACAATTGTACAACAGCGTTTGGGGTACTTTAAATGAAGGGCTAGACAACAAGGTTCTACTGCATAGCACAGTATATCTTTTCCATAATGGAAAAGAATATATATTAAAAAAAAGAGGGCTTCCCTGGTGGCGCAGTGGTTGAGAGTCCGCCTGCCGATGCAGGGGACCACGGGTTCGTGCCCCGGTCTGGGAAGATCCCACATGACGCGGAGCGGCTGGGCCCGTGAGCCATGGCCGCTGAGCCTGCGCGTCCGGAGCCTGTGCTCCGCAACGGGAGAGACCCACGTACTGCAAAAAAAAAAAAAAAAAAAAAAGAATGTCTTCATGTGTATAACTGAGTCACTTTGCTTGTACAGCAGAGATTGGCACAAAATTGTAAATCAACTATACTTCAATTAAAAAAAAATTTAAGAAAGGGGCTAGAAATTTAATTAGCCATGTAAACAAAAACTCCCCAAATTAAAAATGGAAACCCTCAACGACTTTACTTTTCTTCTCCTCCTTTTCTGGGGGAGAAGATTTAGAGTGAATAAATAAAGGGAGAATTGACAATGGATATAATACCAAACTTGAAGCACATTGGACAATATCATCCCAATTTACCCAGACTTCACCAACCTGGGGCTAGAGATGGGGCTATAATAATAGCAGTGATAGCCAGAATGTTATTATCTCTTGCTCCAACCTTTAATATAGAAGTTCCAAGCAAAGGCAGATCCTCAGCCCGGCACTAGTGTCCTCCTGTCCAGGTCTGCTGCTTTTCCACCAGACCCCAGGATTTCAGGGGATGCTGTCACTGTTTGGTCAGGTGCTGTGACTGATGCAGTACAGGCCTTGAAGCACCCAATTGTGCAGGGTCCTTGGTGAATTGGGAGGGAAAGTGTCTTTCCTCTTTGTTAGACTGTTTCAGAGTTTCCATAGTGCTCTTGTTAATCACCATTTTACAATGTCAAAAAACCCTCACAGTTTTTACTTAGAGATTTTTCTCTCTTTAAGCTAGAACCCAAACATGTTCATGGGTCCAGTCTACGGATAGGTTTGATTGATAGCTACAGTGAATCAACACTCCTGTCCCTGGCTTTGTCACCAGGTCAGTTCATTGTGCCTTCCTCTTTGTCCCGTTGGAATTAATGACCATCCTTGAATTTCTCCAACCCCCATGCAAGTTGACCGGACAGACCTCCTTTACCAAGTTAACGCATATTCATCCCTAGGCACATCACAGCCTTAGCAATGAGCTACAGCTCCCATATAAACATATCTTGGTTGTGCCACCCTTCTGGTCCATTAAACATGTCCAGACACATCTGACTTTCAGCAGTGGACACAACCTTAGCTCAAGCCAGTTGGTTTGTGTGGGCTAGAGAATCTCCTATTGCTCCACATTTGCATGCTGTTCTTAGATGGAAAGCAGGATCAGTGTTTCTTCCCTCTCCTTATGAAACCTGGGAATCATCAGATATATTAAATTGAGGCAGGTAGTAGATATATTTGAAGTGGTGACACAGAAGGTTCTCTTGCTCATTGAGTGCCAACTATAAATTATGTGTTACCTAATTTAATTCTCACAACAGTATGCTTTGTTTTTACAGTTACATTATTAAACCAAAACAAACACCCCCCCCCCAAGACTGAGAGATTCAATAATTTGCCCAAATTTATACAATTAGAAAATGGTAGCTATTTCAAATGTTGGTCAGTTGGACTGCAGAGCCCATTCATTTTTTCACTCTAATATGCTGAATATATTTGTATATCCTTCCTATTTATTTTGAAAATTCACACTAAATTCCTCTATATTTGGATTCCTTTTACACATTTTCCTCCATTGCATTACTCTGAATATGATCAAATTTTTTACCAGAAACTTTTTACAGTTACCTTTTTCCAGAAGAATTGTTGCAGTATGTTCTCACAATAGAGAAGGAGCCACATTAAAACAAACAAGTCTAAACAATACTATCATTCCCAACACCTTGTAGCTGACAAAAATTAGCTACTCATATTCCTGGAAGGGTAGGCCTGGACATCTGCCATTTCCAGTAGCAGAAGATGCTTCTGCCCAGTGATGAATTGGTTCCAGTTGTCTTACAGGATTCAGGAATCTACCATGTCCAGCCAGGAAACCATCAACTCCTTTATCAAGTTGAGAAATAAGAGCAAAGTTAATGCCAAAAAAAGAACAACACGGTATGCAGTAGGTTCATTGTACTCTAAGTCTGTGGACCAGTAGGATTGTGTCACAAATACGCTCCTGACATGCTCTGCCTGGGACTTCAATTGCAGAGACAATGGGTACATCTCCAGCACAACTGCTCTGTGTATTCCTGCATTGTTCTATGTGTTGTAACAAAGAAAATAAGTAATTAGTGGCTGTTCGTGCTAAGTGCTTTAACTTTAACCGCAATTTGGTCGACTTTTTTGAAATTTAATTGTTTCAGTGTCAATAAAGTATTTTTTGGCAAACAATACTTTAGCAACTAAGGAGACTCTTGATAGAATGGATGAGTCTACTCCAGGTTTTCCTTGTAACTGTGACTATTTTCTAATCCATGTGTGATCAGTCTTAAGATATTAAATATAAGATTCTTTTCATATACTTTATCATATTATTTGAAATGCAAGAAATCAGTTAATGTGACTGATAAGAAAATTGAAGGGTTTTTATTAAATATAAAAATAGATTTTAAAATTTTGGCACTGTACATGTTTGTCTCTAAAAGTTTCTACTTATATGCATAAATAATGTAATATATATTTTTTCATAGAAAATGTTTTATTTGCTCTGTTAAATCTAAATAGTTAAGAAATAAGGTAGGGCTTCCCTGGTGGCGCAGTGGTTGAGAGTCCGCCTGCCGCTGCAGGGGACACGGGTTCGTGCCCCGGTCCGGGAGGATCCCACATGCCGCGGAGCGGCTGGGCCCGTGAGCCATGGCCGCTGGGCCTGCGCGTCCGGAGCCTGTGCTCCGCAACGGGAGAGACCACAACAGTGAGAGGCCCGCGTACTGCAAAAAAAAAAAAAAAAGAAAAGAAATAAGGTAAGCAAGAAATGCAGTATTAGTAGTACTCTTACATGAATATGTACATGGCTAAAGATGACAGGAGATTTTTATTCCTTTAATATACAGTGTGAAATAGTTTTCATAATTCTTTGATGTCAGATATGGAAAATACTGGTAATTATTTGATGGTCTCTTCTGCTGTGGGAATGCAACATACATTGTTTTATTGGTAGAAATTAAGTTAAATTTCCTAATAGTTCATTTCACCCAGAGGAGTTTTGTGTGCCTTCAAAATGAAACTATCTTACAAACTATCTTAAACATTGGGATTTGAAATTCTGTATTCTGTGGTTTACACACAAAAATTATTCATAAAGCAATGCACAGTTTCATGAGTAAGAGACAAAACTCCATCATGTAACAAGGTTACCTACTCTGAACAAAACTTTGGTCCAGGCAAGGAATATTCAACATTGAACCTGTAGAAGTGGCCTCTGTTCTCAAGGAACTTTTGTCTTCTGACTCAGATGGTTCAAGATTAATTCCACTAGTCTATGTTTTGATAGTTTTTGGAATTAATTTTTAAAGGTTTTATATGACTTTGTGTTCTAAGAATTCATAAACTGGATACCCTAGTAATCTATACCTACTTAAAGAAATAACTCATATATATATGTTAACTTTACCAAGGAACAAAAGCAGTGACAACTGTGCCTGCACTTTTACAGGCTGACAAAACAACTGTTAGCAGTGAAGAGGCAAAGGAAGAAAAATGTATGTTCTCAGTTCACACACACACACACACACACACACACACACACACACACACACACAGGCACACATATAAAATGCTCCTAATAAAGTAACTTAAAAAGACAGCTCAATCTCTTCTTGTAGTACTTCTCTTTTAGTACTCAGATAATCAGCCTTGTGAAATAAATTTTTAGAGAGCAGATCATGTGGATTAAATTGGCTCTAACCTTTAATATTGAGAGCAACCTCAGAGGCTCAGAAAGCTAAAATGCCTTTAGAAATAGGCACTAAATAAAAATATATGTGAAGTGGCTGAGTATAACATAATAGGGAGTGTTGGGGCTTATAGGGGGCTTGGTGAAAAATGGAGTCTAAGAATTGCTTAAATATATCAATATTCCTTTTAAAAATTTTGTTTTCTATTGGCTAAAAGAAAACATTTTGATTTGAAACCCTTTCTACATTGTTAAACCTAATTTTTCCCATCCCCTTTCTAAAGCATCAATATTTAAATAGCTTAAAGTTAGCTTAAATAGCTTAGATGTGACAAAAAAAAACTACTAATATTTTCTAGTTTTGAGATGGAAATCATTAATTAAGGGAGCAATTTCTCTTCGGAACTGTAGGATTTGACACCAAATCCAGAGCAAGTTTCACCAGAACAAGGCATTTCTTCTATTGGGAATCGCTTAGTTAAAGCATGCCTTATACACTTTCAATTACCTAGACAAAAGAAAATGGAAGATAATCTGTTATACCTAAATAATTAAAATTTGTACAAAAAATAAGGAAGATCATAAGATCATATCAGAGACTGGCTTTTATATTTATAGGAAAGGAATATTTTCTTCCAATTAAGGAATTTGGAGTTTCATGTACCCCACAAGTGTCCACAGCCTTTCTAAAATCACAGAAAACCATGCCTCCTCAACCTGGCATTAAGAATTTTGTATTTGAAAATGTGTTATTTTAAAACCTTTTTGCCTTTATGAAACAGGAAATATAAGACAGAAGAATTACTCATGCTACCAAACCTTTTGAAAAATAATACTGGAATCTCTTCTTGAATCATTAAGTGAATGCATTTATCCTAAAAAATAGATCATCTCTTTGCTATAAATTTTCATTTCCTTAGAAAATATAAAGATCAAAGCATTTCATTTTGTAAAGCATGCATTAATGACTACTATGGTTATCAAAAAAGATTTTAAACCACTGTGTCCTTGCCCTTGACAACTTACAAAGAACCGCTTTATATGATGTGATTCTCCTAGGAATCTGTGATACAATCAGTAATTGATTTTGCTGAGAGATCTAATTGTTTGATAAAAGCATTATTTCATCCTTTAGAAGAGTAACCTTGGAGGAAGAGGTCTTGACTCTTCTTCTTTTACAGTCCTGAAGAGATATGTCTCTAGATTGAATGGTACTGCTTGGTTGACTGTTTAGAATTAATTGATTGGTCAGTTCAGCCAAGTAGCCAATTTACCATATTTTCCCCCTTTCAGTTGAGTTGATTTTTGCTTGAGCAGACTGAAGAACTAAGCTTCAAGTAGATCAGAACCAGTTTACATTTTCCCCAGGTGGAAGTAAATTGCTGAAAGCCTTAGAAGCTCTTGATCAGAATATTTTTCATAAAGGCATATTTTAAGGGTGTGAAATCTCCCTTAAAAACCATCTGTGATTTAGCATATCCTAAAGTGAACTTCTCTTGACCTTCAGATCTGCTCCTTCCACTGCCTTTTACCATCCACAACTCCCTTGGTAGAACTGAGCTACGATCCTCTGCTCGAAAATACCATTGGCTCCTCATTGCTTGTGAGTCAGAGTCATTCTAGGATCTTTGAAATCTGGTGGTGATTTGCTTATCATCCACTAAGAAGCTACTTTATGCACCTTCCTCAGCAACCCATTTAGACTTCTTACTCTTCTCTGTAGTTTCCCTGCCTCCATGTCTTTGCTGACCTGGTTCAGCTGATGCAAATGCAGGTCTTCTGTGAATCATCCTGACAGTTAACTCAGTGCACATTCCTGATTTATATATTTGTAGAGCTTCTCCAGGCTACTCTCCGGGAGAATCTCTTTTCCTTGTCTTTTTTCCTTCTCTCTTTTCCCCCACTCTACCCCCAACCACAAGGTCACACCATAGCCCAGTTTTTTTTTTTTTAATGTAGGGATTCAGGGCTGCTGCCTATGTATAAACCTCTGTGTGTTCACTAGGAAAAACTCAACTAATCTTGAACTTATTCATTATTTCTTCCCTACAGGATTTAATATATTTTTTTTCTGCATTGCTGAGAACCCTGTGGATATGTGTTAAGTGTTAAGTACTCACATTATTAGCAATGCCAAAGAACTGCAGAGATGGAAATTCTCTGCTGCAAACTATGCAAGTTCTCAGGGATACTAGCCTTAACATAAATTGAGATGCAATTGTCATCACTGCTAAGATAACAAATCTACAGTGGTCGTTATCTTGGGCATGAATAAACTAATTTCTCTGAATCGTTTATGCCTCTGGGACACAGTCTGGAGAACAGAGGAATATTGGACATCTACAGAGATCAGAAGTATGTATACCATTCAGAAAAAACAAAAATGACTCTTTTTTACTTGAATGCATCATGTGGCCTTGACTCAACATTAGATTAACTCCAAATGTGCAAGTGTTCAGAGCCTTTGTGTTCAACTGCCTTTTTTGTTGTTGTTTCTCAAAAGGGAAAATATTTGATTCTGCACAATGTTTTACTTATGCCCAAGGCCCAATCCTACCCGTTGAGTATATACTTAAACTTCTGCACCCGATGGTTGAAATTATTTCCCTGTTATCTTAATGATTCACTATTAATCCTGTTTACAAGTGACTTAACTAGGTTGAGAATGTAATTCTAAGGTCTAATGCATCAGACAATTGATCTCAGAATATTTAATAATCTGGATTTAAATCAGCTATTACTTAACATGAGACTGTATATAAGACAATGATATTTTTAGTGTCAAGTAAAAGGTCTCTAACCTATTACATTAGGGTTAACTTAGTGGTCCAGAAAAGTTAGCTACTACTGAAAGAACTTGATCTAGGCAGAAGTTTCTCTTACTGTGGATACCATCACTTTGAAGCAGTAGAGAACTGAGCCTCTGAGCATTTGCTTATTAGGCATGCACTAAAAGGATAAATGAATTGTACTGAGTCGATAGGATTTTGTGTGACTTTTGAGAAGGCATGTTTCCAGTTATTCATAACTTCTAGTCTACCAGTCTCAGAATGTTTTCAGGCTTACATTAGGAGTTTTAGATATTCTGGGTTTGGGTAAACTGGACTTTGCATGGTGCACTGGGGAGCATTTTAATTTTTTCAACTTGGTTTCTGCTTATTCCATATGTGTATCATTTTAGCTGAAAATTGTTGGGGAAATTTAATCCTGCAGTCATGAGATAGTGAAAGCGTTATGAAATTTAAAATTACCAGGCCATAAACAATTTTGAGAAGTTTAATTCTGAATTTTAAAAACCCCAAAGCATTATTTTGGTCTGTTTGACTTGTTGCATAGAAACAGAAGTTTGTAACCTGAGAAAATAACATCCTCCTCTGAATAAATAGTTTATATCAAAATCTATTTAGCCCTCAATAGCTGTTGTGTGTTGAGGCATCTTATCTTGTCATTGGGTTGATTATCAGAGGAATGCCTCATGGTATTTGGGTTAATTTAGGTTGCTTAGAAGGAAGAGTTCTTGACCACTTAGAAACAGTTTAAGAAATGAGGTATAAAAGTAAAAATGCATAGAGAATTATAATACACTGTAGTAATATAAAGTATGATTATTTTAATGGACATTTTATGATTTTACTACACATGGTGCTTATATACTTTTCCATAGTTTATATTACCTTGGTAGAAAAAAAAATCTATATTCATGATGAACATAAGCCTGGGAAGTTCTTATTTGCATAAAACATGGTACAGAACCAGAATTATGTTTCAAAGTGTCAAAAACTGTAAATAAAAGCAATCACAGAGCTGTGGCAAATTTCACTAGTCATATATCTACACACATGAAAATACTATTATGTGCATTAGAGGAGCTTCCAGTTTCCTCTGAGGTGTGACAGTAACATGCTGTCATCATTTTCTCACTTTCTACTCACACCTCCACCCTCAAGAATCTTGCTCATGTCCCTGCAGTGCTATAGAAATTGCTCTTGTTTTAGCTTCTGAAGATCTCTTCTTGCTCATTCCCAGACGTTTGACTTCTCTGCAACATTTTACACAGAGCCTCATCTTGAATCCCTTTCTTCTCGTGGCTTCACTAGAACATATTCTCTTATGAAAATTCTCATATTCTTTTGGTCTGTCTCCTGTCCCTTTAGTCATTATTTTTCAGTCTCCATCAAGTCACCTTTTTCTCTCCTCATTGTCATTAATGTTAGACCTTAAAGCTCTTTTCTTTTAGCCTTCTTGTCCATCTATGTACATTTTCTCTGAATGTTCTCCATCTTCTCCCATGGTATCATTACCAGCCATAGGCTGATGGCTCCCAAAGCTGACCTCTCTCCTTAGCTCAGACTTAGATATCTGTAGTAAGCATCTAAGGGATTATCTGAAGAGGATCCATTTTTTAACCATATGTTGAAGTTGTGTGATTATGTGACCTTTCCATGTACCACAGCCAGTGTTTCCAGGGATGGGTGTTTGATCCAAGCTTGGACCATAAATTTGTGTCCTGAGATATTTGGATTTGAGACTGGGAGTCAGGACAACCTCTCTTGGAGATCCAGGGCTGGAATCAGGGTGGTTGTCAGGTTGAATGCACCAGTGTCATATAAGGGCCCCATCAGTTCTTATTTGTTGTTAAATATTTTAGACATCACCTCTAATCGTATGGTTCAAAGTTTGGGAGTTGCAGGCAACTGTGTGTACTCTCCTGTAGACCATATATGTAGAGGTGGCCAGTCTGTAAGTCAGAGATTATGAAATTTATTCTATGTGAAATATATCTCAATAATAATGATTTTTTAAAAAGTTTTAAAAAATGAGAGATTTTAGAGAGAGGGGAAATCTGAGAAATGTCCAGTGTCCTGAAGGCGTTAGGTCTCTGAATCCTCTATTTGCTGAGGTAAAGTTACATCCCATCCCAATACATTTGCAGTAGAGTCTGCTGTTTGTAAAAGCTAGCTTGATTGACATCTGTCACCTTTTACAAAACTGGTCCTAGCTAATAAAACATCCTTATGCTTACTGGACATTTCTACTTCTATGTCATGTACCTCTAATTCTCTCCTCAACCCGCACTGCACCTGTACTTCTAAGCCTGCTTCTCCTGCCATAGCCCAGTAAATAGCATCTTTACTTATTTAAACGACTGAGCTGGTTATTATCTTTGATTCTTCCTATAATGTCTGGCCCTCCCATCCAATCAATCAAATCCTGTTATTTATCTGTCCATTTATTTCCATTGCCATTCTACCACATTAGTACCCCCTGCAATTTCTTTGTATGATCACCTTGTAACTGGTTTTCTCCCTTCTAGCCCTGCCATCTTCCAATGAATTCTTACTCCAAAGAAGACTCTTCTTTGGCTTCATGATATCTTTAGATTCATATTCAGAGCTCTTGATGATCAAGTTCATGGCTGCCTTTCCAGCTTTATCTCCTGCCACCACCTTTGTTCATATGGATCATATGGTTCAATATACATGAATCACACTAAAATGCAGATAGTTCCTCTACACTAATCCCTCTTTCTGAAATGACTTCCCTTCCTTTATCACTATCAGAGCACCCTGAACTATAATTGACTACTTACCACTAGTCTGTAAGCTCCTTGAAGCCAGGGATAATTTTCTGCAGTTGCAGTGCTATTGTGTCTTAACATAGTGCCTGTCTTATGGTAGGCATTATATAAACATCTATTGAACGAATATATGTGTTAGAAGAGTGGAATGCTGCTGGATACAAGTACAGAACATGGAAGTAGAGATTTGAACTTGTAAGTCAAGGACAAAGTCCTTTTCCATGAACTGAATATAGGGAGGAAGCAAGACTGTAACTCTGGGTTCAGTGTTTTGTGAATTATCACTTAGCAATCTTAATAATCTTGAACACGCAGCTCTTCACGCACTAGTTCATGTTCATCTCTCGAGACAGGCATTGATTCTTTGACATGTAGCTAGTCAGGTAGAATAGATTTTACTATCTACAGCTGGTGGCATTTTCTCTGTGCTTTCAGTTCTTAGTTCCTTGACATTTTTTTAGATATTGCTGCTTTGATTTTTCCCAGACACTGCAGTATGAGGACTATTAGATTATTAATGGCCACAGCTGTGCACATCCTAGAAAAATTAACTGCTTAATTGCATGAATATGAGCCTCTCGAGGCTTAGTGCTTGGTTCATATTGGAGTGATTGGATGGGCTGGATGATAATATAAATGTGGTAGGTCATTACAGGTTTATTGTACTATTGTGCTTGATTTCAAACTACTCAGGCTTAAAAATAGGAGGGTTCAGAGAGATGTTTGAAAGCAGATGGTTAGAATTGTAGAAAATCCCAACTCTTGATAAGGCTCATGAGTCTTTGGTTCTACCAGTTGCATAGCGTGAGTAATAAATTTGTAACTGAGATGTGAGTTGGTGTCACCTTGCCCCTTAGGATTTAGGCAAGGCTAGCTCATCTCCTCATTCTTTGTCTTGTGGAAAGTCTTCTGCTTTTTCAAAGACTTCTGTCAGTTCCAAAAGGCTTATGCTTTGATGATCACCTGACTCCAATGTCCTGCCTCTTCTGACTTCTTTTTTTTTTTTCATAACATCTTTATTGGAGTATAATTGCTTTACAATGGTGTTTTAGTTTCTGCTTTATAACAAAGTGAATCAGTTATACATATACATATGTTCCCATGTCTCTTCCCTCTTGCATCTCCCTCCTTCCCACCCTCCCTATCCCACCCCTCTAGGTGGTCACAAACCACCGAGCTGATCTCCCTGTGCTACGTGGCTGCTTCCCACTAGCTATCTACTGGCATCTTGTCATTAGCTCTATCTTATAGTTGTTCCTTTAACTCTGATCTGCCATTGTTGCCACTGTCCCTATTTGACACATAACGCCTTCTTGGTACCTTATCGAGGCAACCAGATACTAGAGATTTGTACATAGTAGAACTAAGTTATTGAAAATGTATTGTTGGAAGTTAGTCATCCTTGCTCTTAATTCACTGTGGGGCATTCTCACTGGCCACACTGCCTGCTGAGGGTCCCACTCCTATCATTCTTCTGGATTGCCTCTGGGAATTCAGAATTCTCACTCAATTGTACAGCACAATTCAGCTCTCTTCAGTCTCCCTTCCCCAAATCTACCTCCTTTGCATCTGAAAACCTAGTTATTCAGGAAAATAAAAAGACAGGGACTTATTTAGAAACACAAAGAATGTCCTGCCATTTCACTTTTTATTTATCAGTATTCTTCCTCCTTAGAACCCTTGTGGATTAAAATCATCCTTTCTTCTATCTCTTACATAGCACATATATTTCAAGGTGAGTATAGAGAAGGGAGTTTCTGGTTTGTCAGCAGAGAAGTGGGAACTTTTCAAAAGTTAGGCCTCTCAATATCTCTGGGGGATTTAAAATGAGATGTCACAGACTTTATCCCTGCTGATCCTTAAAGAACAGAAGAAGCAATGTGACTTCATTATAAATCCTTTCACTCTGCAAATTAGAATCAGTTGAGAGACAAAACATTTTTTCCTATGGTATTCACCTTCTTTAGCAAGGACGGATGGCACATAAAAAAGCTTGTTTGTTTTATCTTTATGTCAGTTTCTTGGTGAGGCCTTTTCTGATGTGAAGAATTCAGGCAAAGGCCAAGGAGAATGGGGCATGTAACCAACAAACACTCAAATACATTTATATCTATGGAAAGATTGTTAATGCCTGTCTAGACATGTCTAATGTTGGTTTACTCCCTCTCTTCTTTAGGGTGATCACTGTTCTCTATTATCATCTCATTTTGAGGGAAATTTGCTCATTTAGCTAAGATTTAACAGTGTAGTAATTTTTAAGCTTTTGCTAGGGGTTACCAACCAAATGACTTACTAAGGACGGGAAGATAACACAAATAAAAAAAGGAGTTGGGTGTACATAGCGAACAGACGTAAATAGGTGAGCTCCTGGCATGTCTAGAAAAGGCAAGAATAGGTGCTGAGCAAATGCCAAATGCTGAGTGTAGCACACAGGCTGGGAACACTGTGCTTTCCTTTGCATATTGAAACCCAGACTCGGTGGCTCAGTTCAAACAAAGAGTCACCTTTTAAAATGCATTACCTGGGGGCTTCCCTGGTGGCGCAGCGGTTGCGCGTCCGCCTGCCGATGCAGGGGAGCCGGGTTCGCGCCCCGGTCTGGGAGGATCCCGCGTGCCGCGGAGCGGCTGGGCCCGTGGGCCGTGGCCGCTGGGCCTGCGCAGGGGGAGGCCCGCACACCACAAAAAAAAAAAAAAAAAAAAAAAAAAAAATGCATTACCTGTTAATAAAAATAAACAAACAAACAAAATATGCTGTGATATCAACACTGAGTTTCAGGCAGCACAGAGGGACGGTGGAATCTGACCTGAGGGTCAGGACTGTTTGAACTTCACTTGTTCAAACTTTGGAACTTCTGTAGATACTCTGTTTTTCTTTCCCTCCTTTTATTTATAACTTCCTTCTCCAATAGTGAGAAACCTGACTCCCATTTTCTTTGATATATTTACTTATTTGTTCAAGCCTAGAATGCACAGAATGTAGTTTCTGAATTACTAACCCAGATTGGAAAAGCAAAACTTTGCATGCACACATGTACCCATTATCAAGATACAGGCCATTTCCATCACTCCAGAAAGTTCCACTGTGCTTATCCTCTATAACTATATTATTTCTTAGTATATTTCAGCATACTTCCTTTCTCAGGGTTTTTTGGATCTGGGTAATACACAAAAGTGCACTGATGTGCTTCCATTGAGCTATTGCAGGATTTTAGATCAGAAGAATCTTCAGAATTAAGGGACATTTTATAAAATACCTGACCAGCACTCCTTAAAACTGTTGTGATGATGAAAAATAAGGAAAGTCTGAAAAATTTTGAATAATTTAGTATAATTTATTAAAATGTATTAAATTATTCAAAACATTGAGTACATTAAAAACTCATGTAGATTTTGGAGGTTAAGAAACCGGGATCTGGGGCTTTCCTGGTGGCGCAGTTGTTGAGAGTCCGCCTGCCGATGCAGGGGCCGCGGGTTCGTGCCCCGGTCCGGGAAGATCCCACATGCCGCGGAGCGGCTGGGCCCGTGAGCCATGGCCGCTGAGCCTGCGCGTCCGGAGCCTGTGCTCCGCAATGGGAGAGGACACAACAGTGAGAGGCCCGCGTACCGCAAAAAAAAAAAGAAACCAGGATCTGATTAAGACACATCTGAGGTCAAATATCAGCTCTGTCTAAGACTTGTAAACATAATTGGGGCTGATTTTGACCAAAGTCATAATCATCTGCTTTCAAATAGCTCTCTGCATCCTTTTTAGTAGGAATAGCTGTTTTAAGTCAATCATGGCAGAACGTGGACAGGCTGGGACTATCTTGAACATATTAACCTCTCTGAGCCTTTGCTTTCACATCTGTGAAATACAATAGTAATCTTTATTTCATAGGAAATTTGGGGGCTAAGTGGAGAAAATCCGTGTAGAATGTTTAGCCAAGAACTGGATACATAGCAACTGTTCAATAAATGGTAGCCAATATTATTATTATTGGTTAGAAGGTGTCGCATGTGTCACATACACATCTTTATCCTAGGATTTATCACAGTTTATTATTTAATTGCCCATCTCCCTCAGTAACCTATGACCTTCTTAGGGCCAAGGTTGCTTTCTTGTTCACCATTGTCTCTAACTAGCAAGACTGCAAATAATAAATACATAATGAAAGTTTGTAAGTAAACGTCTTTTCTATGAAATGAAAACCTCTCACAAATTACTTTTCTGGAATCTTTTGTCATTATAACTGTTCTCTTCTGATTGTGACATCTCTGCAGTATAATGGTATATGTGGGCCATTCAAATCTGCAGTATTTTGATCTCCCATAGGTATAAATGCAGCTGTGCTGTGTATTGGGAGATATTTTCATAGGCTCTGGAGGCAGCTTCCTGACCCCGCATAAGTATCATTTTCATATTAATTTCTTGGTGCAGGGTGATTCTGCTCTGCCTTCTTAATGACAAAGGTCATTTGGGCTCTACTACTAGGGACGTTTTAAAGTTACTGTGTCTTCCTTCAGAGTTTAGGCTTGAAAACTTTAAAACATATGGTGGTACCTGGAGAGTAATTAATTTTCCTTTGGCAAAATAATCGCTTTTCTTAAAAATAAATAAATGCCTCTTTTTTCCAAGAGGTAATTGTTTAGTAAATTGAGCAATGAACTGAGCTGCGCTTGGCCAGGATTTAGGGGAAAAGGAGAAACCTTCAGTGATTCTGCTCATGTCTGGTTGTGTGAATTTGGGAGCCTCACTTTCTTGGGTGTTTGGGAAGATTAAATAAAGCAGCATTTTTAAGCCCTTAGCACATGCCTGATGCAGAGTAAGGCTTTAGAAGTTCGTGAATATAATTCTTAGAAGTAGAAAGGGGACATTATTAATTGATCTCACTGACTTCGTATAGACACTGAGAGTCTTATCAGAGTAGTACATATAAAGTACCAAAAGGTTCTGCTATACCTGCTCCATTTGCACAGGTGGTATTTTTAAAATTAATTATTGACTAATGACCAAATTATTCTCCTTTTTCATGTTATAGTAAATCAATTGTGAAATAGTTGAACTTTCCTCTTCTTTTTGGACATTAATGTACAGCATGTCGCTGACTAACGGATGTCATCAAATGCAATCTTACCAGGAGCCTATGTTTTAATTTTTAGAGAAAGTTCTTAATATATTTTTAAAGGCTTACTGAAATAAAACTTTCCATGTGTTTATATTTCCAATTTTTCATATTCCCCAACTTTGAACTTCCAGCAAGTCTTTGATATCAGGTATTCTGTGAAATGATAGCATCTTTTGTTTTGCTTTGTATGTAGCTGTTTGCCATTTGAATTTTCACAGTTATTTAAAGAAATGTAATCTGATGATACTGGGTAGAAAGTTATTACGTGAACATTCTCTTGAGAGTCTTCTGGGTTAAGCTTCTGCCAGGGGCTTATTTATTGGGTAGAAATTATCATAGTATCCATATTTTAGCATAACAGGAGATGTATTTTAATATTTCATTCAAGACAAGAAGTGATTGTTTCTGCCAAAAATGTGCTTTAAGCTCACTTTCCCTTACCACGGTGTGGAGAAGAGTACTGACCCCCACAGAGAGAGTGCACTGGTAAAGTGACTACAGCTAAATGCAGATACTGCTCAGTACAGTTGCCCAGGGCTACAGGAACAGCAGCGCTAATTTGCCTTTTGCAGAGCATTAGAGGGGAAAAAATGCATTCTTTCGAAATTGTTTGACAAAGACTGTTTAAAAATTTGCTCAGTCAAGTATATAAGGGAAGCCAGACTTAGGGAGCCAGAACCAAGAAGCAGAGCTTCCATTACAGATCATTACTGGTACTTCTAGTACTGTATAGTGTCAACCTGTGACACAGAGGAGAGGACCCAGGATGGAGCCAATTTATATCTTTCAGCTCATTGATTAAGGCATATCTTCCCTAGGAGGGTGAATTGGAGGTTGATGTCAGATCTCATTGAATATCCTTTAGAGTTCATTTGTATATTGGTTTGGAGAGCAAACTGAGTCCAATTCTTTTTCTAAGTAATTCTCAACACATAGCACAATGTGTCAATGATCAAAATATCATTTGTTATCTAATGAAGTTCTGAATCAAGGAGCCCTTTCAGATATTGTTTTCTAAGGGTAACTAATACCTTGACCAAAGAAAACTTGTAGAAAATAGTCAAAACTCAATTGTTTGTTTGTTTTAATTTCTTCTGCTTCTTTACAATGTATTCAGTGAGGAAAGTCTTGCTGGGCTTCTGGATGAGAGTTTAGGCAATTCCAGAACTTTTCTGAATATTCTTAGATAATATAAAATCCTGTGATCAGTTTAATATGGAAAACACAGCCATGGTTTAGGAACTAGAATTTCTAATTGACTCTGAAAATTGAATTTTTCTGCCAGTTTTTTCTTGGTCAGTTAAAATTGCCAGTTTAACATCATGGGTTACGTGTAGGTATCTGGAAATCATGAATCCTACGTACCTATCAAAACCGTGGTGCTAAAGCAGATAAAACCAGGTAACAAGAGTCCTTACAGAATTCTGTTTTCAAGAGGCCTTTTTCTTGGTGTTGTACATATTATAATTTTCAAAGGAGCTGCTCTTTTGTGGTGCTTGTCTGGACTTAGCAGTGCAGCTCTGGAACTCTGGCTATAGACGGCCTACTGCTCATGGCAACCTGTGCTCTTCTTGTCCCAGGTGGATGCACTCTTATCCTAAACTTTTTCCTTCAGTGAGCCTCTCCTCCAGGTAAACTACAGCTTCTGGCTGCTGCAGCAGAAACATTGTGCCTCCCTTCCCAGGTTCCTCTGTGTCTCAGCCTTCCTCAAGGCTGGGTAATACTAATTTATGGTTGTACAGGAAACTCAGCAGGCCCTTGCTGGCTCTGGGGCAGTTGGAGGAAGACAGCAAAAACTGCCACTACCTGCGAAGCTTTCTTTCTTCCTTGTTGACAGGGAAACAAGGAGCAGTTTCCTATGAAGAGAGGCACCACAGGGGAAAGAGCTCATGGAAAGTAGAAGAATTGTGTCTACAATGAGGTGTTGGGGAGTGCTCTTAAGTAGCTTGACTTATTCCTAATCTAAACATCAGGCTTAAAATATGAAAATCTATAATGAAACAGCTTAAAATTGCTCTCCACTGTCAACTTTAGCTGACTTGCTTTCTTTCCATGTGTATAAACTCATGTTGCCATTTAAAAATATGTGTTGGTAAGCTGGGACGAAGTGAGAGAGTGGCATGGACATATATACACTACCAAATGTAAAATAGATAGCTAGTGGGAAGCAGCCGCATAGCACCGGGAGATCAGCTCAGTGCTTTGTGACCACCTAGAGGGGTGGGATAGGGAGGGTAGGAGGGAGATGCAAGAGGCAAGAGATATGGGGATATATGTATATGTATAGCTGATTCACTTTGTTATAAAGCAGAAACTAACACACCATTGTAAAGCAATTATACTCCAATAAAGATGTTAAAAAAAAAAAACTACATTAAAAAAAATATGTGTTAACACAACATCAACATTCTTAGGTATTCTTAGGCCTTTGGAAATCTTACCACCTCCCATCTCTCTTGGAGGTTTCCTATCAACAATCTACAAGTGTGAGAAACAATACCCAAATCCAGACAAAGTTCTCTCTTGGGTCAGCTGACATTGCTTACTTAGGCTCAAGCTTTACATAACTTTTGCCCAAATCTAAATAGCAAGCCATTCTCAGATACATTTATCACATCCAAGCAGGAGTGCAAAAGAGAAAGATAATCATAATTTATCAAATTGCAAAGCAGAGTTATCTAGGTCACTTCTAAAACCTGGTCCAATGAAATTTCTATGTTTTGACCATTAATATTTCCAACTCCCTTCACTGAGGTAGAGCCAAGGGTATTTTACTATAGATAGGAGAGGATATAAGGGTAAAAGTATGAGAAGGAAAATAATTGTCTCCCTTCACGATTATTAATGCTGTTTCCCAAAATCTGAGTGCTGAAGTCCCCTGGAGTCACAGAATATCACTTGCTAGAGATTTCACCTGCTGAGGCAGAAAGATTAATTCTTACTATCAGAGATAGTGTCATGGTGTAATGTGGAGAACCAGCTTTGGATTTAGTCAGGCCATGGCATGAAACCCTTTCAACCGCTGTACCTAAGGGGCTTAGTAACATTTCTTAATCTCTCAAGAGTCTCAGGTTCCTCTGTAGAGTGAAGCAGGGATAATATCTGGTAGAGTTGAATTGGTAATTACATGATGTGGTAATGCATGAAAATGCATGTAAAATGTGTGTCATGGGTAGTAACTCGATCCATGATAACGTTATAACTGTAACTTTATAATAGATGTTGGAATGCACAGCCTTCATGTTCCCAGTTGCTGTGCTACTTCCAGGAAACTCATGCCTTTCCTTCTCATACCATTTGGCAGATTTCCTATTATGGGATTTGGTTCTAGTTAGCCCTCCCTTTGTCTTCCTGGAAACTAATTTTTTCCCCTTCTTATACAGACTCATCATTTCTCTCCTTCCTTTCATGCAGGGAGAGTCTGCACAATAGCTGTGGACTGAGGACAGAACCGTAGGGAACCATAATGTTTAAGAGGCAGTTAGAGGAAAAACATCTCATGAGGGATTCACAGAAGGACCAAGAAGTAAGAAGATATCTAGAAAACAAAACAAAAGAAAACCAACAGAGCAGAGTTTTAAGGAGGCTGTAATAAAGAGCAAAATATAGCCTAAAGGTCTAGAACGAGGACTAAAAGAAAACTGTTCACTCAGACCTATAGATGCTTTCCTGCCCGAGCCTTCTGAGACTAGTCACACATTTATGTGCCAGCCGGCTGGGGCCAGAGGAGTCCTTTTCACAGCAGAGACTGCATCTAAACAGTGCCCTGAGATGAGACTGCAGTGAGCACAGTGAGGGTAGTGGCTCAGCCCTTGTAGACTGAGCAATGGAATACTGGTATCCAATAGTATTTAAGATTTGGCTGTTTGTAGCACTTGTAGGATGGCATGGGCAATGCCAGTAGAAAGCCTTCTCTCTATGGGGGAAAGCAAATCCGTGCAAAAAGTTCACCAGGGCCCGGGATTTTATAGGTCCCAGAGCTCATGGAGATCCACCCAGTAAGGTATGCTGTAAGAGGGAAGTAGGTTACTTTTCTACTTTTCAACTTGTTCAGTAAAGACTTTAAGTTCAAACCCATTTATCCTCCTCTGAAGAAGATCATGTACTCCAGTAATCCTAAACCAGTGCCTCAAGTGAAGCATCTATCTTCCATACAGGTTTATAAAATTGAATTTGGCCATGCATTCTGCCTTTTAGGCTGTAGTCTCCACCAATCTCTACCCACTTTGCATTACTCATTTATGGCCCCTATAAACATTTAATCAATTTACAAAGCTTGACCTAGTCAAATCATGTGGTACACCTTTGCTTCAGCAAGCTGCAAATGAGGTCTTTTCTTACACACTTCAAGGCTCCCTCAGATATTCATTTTAACCTGATTTCACCCGGATAGAATTTTGCCCTTACAAATTGTGATTGACCTTAGGTGAATACATCCTCCCTCTAGGGAGCGTCACATAGAGAAGTTATAGTGCTTCCTTCTCTTAGGCAAAAACATATCTGAATACCAAATATTTTTCCATGAAAACATGTTGGCACAAGAATCTCTTCTGTTTTAACAGGAATCTTGCCTTGCACTTTTTATGCTGTTTTCTTTCTGTTCCCCTTTCTCATAAATGCCATGGTAACGTGCGTCTGACTATTTCTTCACATTAAGTTATGAAATGGTTTTCTTGACCTATTGCTTTTTATAGGAGGCAGCGCTTATGACCCAGTTTTGATTTACACAGATTCATCGGGAGATGGAGCAGAACTTCAGTGTCTTTATTTGTTAAGCAGTGAACCATGCCACACATGCTGTTTGCAGCCAGGGGTAGAGGCTAGGAAAGCCTCTGTAGAGGCATCCCTGGGCCTTCCTTCTATGAAACAGGATGAGAGAGGAACTAAGCCTATTTCTCCAGGGACCAGACTTCAAGTAATGCAGCAGCTCTGTGCTGGGGTGGGGTGGTGCTGACTCACACTGTTACTTAAAGACGGGAATTCCTTGTGCAGGAAGATGAAAACAGTCAAGGTGGAAACATGAGGCTCTTTTGCTTTTCCCCCAAAAGACATCAACGGCTACAATTTATACATAAATTTCAGTGTTAGCATGGTGCCTGCCACGTAGAAAGTTTGTGAATAAATGGACTTATTTCTGATGTTTTCGTTGAGGAGATTCAATATATGAAGGAGGGGTGAGATGTGATGTCAAAAAGGATCTCTCTTTTACCAAAAGAAAACCAATTCTAACAAAGTTACTGGGTAGTAGATCAGGAACTCTGGAAACATGACATGAGACTCAGAAAACACAAATGTTTCTGCAAATATCTTCCTTTCCCAACCCGATAGCCAGACTGGCTTTAGTAAATCCCTCGCAGAAATATATTTAAATTTGCTGTCAGCTTCCTTCCCATTAGACCCATGATTTTTGTTAATAAAAACATGAAAATACATAGTTTGCCAAATTATATATAGAAATGTTCATATTCTTTATTTGTTTAATGTTAGTTACCTGAGTTTTCAAATAATTTTGTCAACCTGTTACATATAAGACAAATTACTTCCCCTGGCTATTAACATTTTCCCCTGTAATACATAGATGCATGTTAAACAGCCATCTTAACTGATTAGTTTGTAATTTTAACATCTTTGCATGTACATTTGATATTTCAATAATCATGATCCAATATGGGTGAGCTATATAAGACACCAACTTGGATCCTGAATTGCTTTTTTCATGCTGTTAAGTCAATCTTGCTGCTAGTAACTGGTCTCTTTCTAATACCTTACTTTTCTCTTTTTCCTCTTTGCTTCCTTCTCTTCCTGTTCCTCCTCCTCTTCTTCCTTCTTCTTCCTCTCTCACCTACTTTCTGCTTCTCCTCCTTCTCTCCTCCCCCTTCTCTTCCACTTCCTCCTCCTCCTTCTCTCCTGCTTCTGCTTTTTCCCCCAAAATTGTTGATGCTTTGTTTAAATTGTCGAGATCCGTGGGAACCTCATACATCTTAGAAATTGTGCTTTCATTGATAAGGAAATGCATATGACAAATCTCCTGTGCTCTTAGGTAAGTGCTTCTGTGATCCATCTATCTTCCTCATGTAGATACCCCTGGGGAAATAACACTCCTGCAAACATAAAACACCTCTGTAGCATTATAGATGAGAAAGAGAGAGAAGACAATTTATTATAGAGGAAGCATTAGCTGAGTTACATGCATGTAAGATAGCATAAAAGTGACTACAAAGTCTGCACAAAACTTCTCTTTTCTCCTTGAGAGATAAATGGGTGCCTCTTGTGAGTGTTCCCTGTAAAACTTCTGAGAGAGTTGGTTTTGGAGGTACATGTTTATAGTTTCAAAGGTCCAAAGGCCTGTGACCTCACACTATGAAATCAAGAGAGAGGGCCTCTTATTGAATCCATTATATTCTCAAGGAGCACTGTAAGGCAGCGGCTTTTCTCCTCCAAGAAAATGTTATCATTTTAACCTTCTATTGCCCAAGTTAGGCTTGCAAGGTGCTTTTTTAAGTGACTTCCATTTGTCACCAAGGTAAACCTTGGCACAAGTGGGATGATTTAGAGAATGCCCACATACTGCATGCTGCGAGTTTCAACTAATTAGCTGTGATGGTGTGTGTCTGCCTGATGATGTGGTTTTCAGAGATTTAGATTGAGATTTATTCTGATAACATTTTAAGAAGAAAGATTACTACAATGTTAGGTTGTGGTGTGTATAGATTCATCTAGTTGTTTACCTACTGAAGTTTTCTTGGCAGAAGTTTACCTCTTGCCATTCTTGTAGTACCATTTTTATACATATCATTGACTACACCAGTGATTACCTTGCTATCAAGTCTCAGGAAACTCAGGGCCTTCTCAGTGTGCCAGGATTTATCTTGGAATATTTAGGCCAAATGATCTAATCAAAATTCTTCAAAAGAAAAAAGATATAGGAATGGTCATATGTGATTACTTTACAGGTTGAGTCTTTCTTTGGCTTACAAATACTAACCAGAAAATCAAAAGAAGTTACTAGCATTCATCATTCATTCATTTTGTAAGATGTTGTAATGATGGGGAACAAAAGTGAAATATAATTAATCCCTATTTCAAAAAAGCTTATAATTTAATAGTGAATGTGTTCCATGTAGAAATAAGTATAATATAAGAAAGTCTGTCAAAAGTCAGTGACTCAGTAATGCTACATGAGTGGTCAGATGGTGAAAAGATGACATTTGCCCGGACATTGAGAAAGGCTTTGTGGAGAAGGAGGCATATGGACACTGGTCTCTGTAGGTGATGACAGCGGGTATGGAAGGACTCACAAGGACGCAGTCAGGGAATGGCACAAAGTCATTTTGGCTGGAGCACGTTCAGGGTACCCTGGAAGATGAGACTGAAGGTGTATTTTAGAGCTGTGTTATGAAGAGTCATAGGCTAGACTAAGATGAAATATCATGTATCAGTGTCATTTCTAAAGAAAGGCAGTGAGAAGGGCATGGGCTTTAGAGTTATAAAGTCCTAGGTTCGAATTTTGTTTATTTCATTTTCTATCTATGGAGTCTTGAGCAATTACTGTGTCGCAGCTTCTTCATCTTTAAAATTGGGGTACAAATGCTTACCTCGCATCTTACTTTAAAGTTTACAAATTACTGCAATTTAGAAAACACTGCTTAAAATATGTTATGATATTTAGATGTTATCTATTTGAGACTTTCTCCATGTACAGATTCATCCCTGTCTTTTATCTGAGAGGGCAGAGCTTGTATGATTTACTGATTTGAAAGTGAATCATATCAGAGATTAGCACTTAGCAGAGATCATTTAACTAACGGTGTCTGTTAGGAGACGAAATTAGTTTTGAGTTGTTTCCCAATTCCAGCTAACATCTTACATTTGGTCCAGGATATTTCATTCTGTTGCTTAATACTGCTCTTGCAATGCCTCAACTAATTTTACTTCTCACTGTTAATCCCAATGTGGTATTACTTTTTGTTTTTCCTACAAGTAGCTGTTTGAATGCATTGACTTTGGAGCTTGTCCAATTCCTTTATTTACCTCTTAATCCTTTCATGTCACTCTGGAAGTACTGCTTCAAGATGAGTCCCTGCAGAGATGGCATTTCAAGCAGCCTATAAGGATCAGCTTTTGGGTTTGTTTTTTTTTTTCCAGCACGCAAACCCAATTTGGGGAATTATCACCTCAGGCATAAGGATGATAGTTCTGGAAATGTCGGTCAGAAAGGCATGTGGAATAGTCCAGCTCCCTCTTACAAGTAGTTTGGTGGGGAGCAAAATATCAACTCCATCAACTAGTCAGTGGGCGGACAGACCTTTGGAAATGTCTGCAAAACCCTCTGCTACCTGCTAATCTTTTCTCTGTAATTTCACTGACATAAGCAATAAACCTTGTAATTATATTGCACTAATCAGGAATACTGACAATAATGGAATATCAATCACAGCACTTAAATGGAAAACCAGTGAGATTCAGAGCCTAGTTTTGGCATCACTTGTAGTTTTACTTATAACCTAACTAAAAGCAGCCAATGGATGCAAGCTGGCTGAATCACATGTAGCTCAACTATTTCTCTGTCTATTTCAAATATGCTTTTCAAAAGGCGTCATTCATTAAGTTAAATTTCTTGTGCCAATGTTTGAGCCTGTGCAGTTTCCTTCATTTAGAGTTTATAACAGCAATAACATCTTCGGCACGGGGCATTTCCTGAGGATTAATGGCCAGCTGGGGTTAATGGCTGAAGGTAGAGCCAAAGACCATCAATTCCTTCCCTCCAGTCATTAATTCTTAGGAGATGACCTGTCCTTTCATCATTATCACTTGAGTCTGACCTTTATATGAAGTGATGTGGCACCATAGGAATTAATCCTGTCATGGGGGCTGCAAAAGATGCTCCTGCCAAGCTGGGAGATTTTTTCAACTAAATTTGCTTTTAGGACAATTGCCATTTACTTACCAAATCACAAGTCATATGCTCTATTTCTGTGTTTCTCCAATAAGTCGTTTTTCTAGAATCAGTCATTTCCTTTTTCCTAGCTTCCAATGAGTGGTCAGAACTGAGATTTCCCTATTGATTGTTTGTTTTTAAAATGTTCATCTCTGCCAGGCAGCTCTTTTTTTGGAGAAGTGTCTCATGACATTACGTTTCTGTCATTGTGTAGGAACTATTACATGTTCTCCTCAGAACTCTGAATTCAAATGTGCACAAAGAGCCTTTGGACGGGGTCTGTGTGTGTGTTTGTCTGGGCTGAAGAGGCAGAGGGAGTGATCTGTGAGGAGTTAAGGGATATGAAACATGAACCATGCATCCAGCAAAATCTCAGGAAAGATTTTCTTTTTTGCAGGGACAATGAGGCTTCTTTTTAATCAGCTCTTCATTATTGTCTCCCTAATTATCATGTTCACTGAAGATTTTCGTTCTTGTATTTTCCCTTGAAAGAATAATAATGGTTAAATTATTTAATAATGTTGCTTTGTCTTTGATCTGGTCTCTCACCCAAGAATCTCCAGGTGCTTTGCAAAGATTAATTACGATTCACAAGGATCGCAAAAGGGATCTTAATTTAAAGCATTTTGAGAGTTGTGAGGCCTCAATAAATTAAGGAAATAGAAGCAGAAACCTGAAGTTGGGGTTCATTTGTTTGACTGTAGGAGAAAGAGATTTCCTTCTTAATAATCCTGTGACATTTTTTGCTCCAGAATTAGGATAAAGGATGTAAGGCTAGATTCATGAAAGTGAATTAACTTCTCTTAAGCACTATGAGTTAACTTTTCCTACGCACCCTACTGGTGCTATTTATTACTGGGGGAACAGTGCGGCCTATTTAGAGCAGTGCATTAATCAGGATTCTCTGGGTCAAAAGTGACCCAACTAATAGTGGCCTAAAAAGAAAAAAAAAAATAGCTGAAAAATCTAGCCATTGTCTGCCCTCAGTTAGACTCAATGGCTCAAATATGTCCATGAACATTCTACCTCTTGGCTCTGCTTTCCTGGCTGGACTTCAGTTTTAGGCTGGCTTTCCCCAGCAGCCTCAGACTTACATCCTACAAGTTGAACAACCCTGGTTAGAGGAGTTTTTCTTTCCCAAAAATTCCAGCCAAAAAATTTAAGTCAGCCTGACTTCAATCATGTGATCACCCTGAACCAATTTCTGTGTCTGGTAGGCTAATATATGTTGATTAGCTGGGCTCGTTCATGGGACTGTCCTTGAAGCTGAGGATAGAATCAACCATATTTAAACCGGATGCATTGATCTGGTGGTAAGGATGGTTCCCAAAAGGAAAATCAAGAAGTGATTTCGAGAAGGAGGAGGAATGGGTGTTGCAGAGGCAGAAACAACAGGTGTCCACAGAAGGTAGCGTGCTTTCTGCATTCATATTTGCTGCCAGCACAGGTAATTGAAGCCCTCAGAGATAAAACTCAAAATCTCTGACCTTATTACTATAATTTTTCATTAACATACCACTTTCCAAAGCATGCACTCTGAAAACTAGTCTCAAGCTATTTCTTGAAAAAAAGTACATAATGATTACATAAATTTAAGAAACACAGAAAATTATAACCATCCTCGGATGTATATTAGTATTAAATGAAGTCAGTGTGCCCTTATCATACATACAGATTTTACTGTATTTACACAGTCAACAAACTCCTCGTTCATTCACATGTGTATATATATTGTATATGTATTTGTGTGTGTGTTTGCTTCCAAAATTTGTGTTGTCAGAGATCAGAAATGTGATATAAGGTGTGGCGGTCTCTTGAGGCAGAGTGGTACTAGAAGAGAGAAGACAGGGCCATTAAGTGAAGGTGGACTGCGGCTTTTGGGGAACTGCAGAAACTAACATTGGAGGTTCATTTGGCTATGCCAGGAAATGTCCACAGAAAGTTACACTTCCTAAAATTATTATCACTGGATTTCCCATTAGGAGAGCACAGAGTGGCAAAGAATCTGCTGATCAGTCTATGGTTGTCTGTCAGGAGAGAATGTGCCCAGTACTGTGAGCTGTGAAAAAAATATGTCTGAGAAGACCTCAGGTATTTTTCAAGGTCCTAATTCCAGGGAATTGGATTAGCATGAAGAGTAGCAGGACCCTCTGCTACGGGTAAGAAGTCCAGGGCTTCAGATCGGGGACTAGACCTGGAGGACAGAGTTAGGGGACAGAAGTTGTGAATGGAGGCTGAGGAAGAAGCCAAGAATAAAACTACTGGTAGTGTATGTTCAGGGTGTATATATGAGGAGATACTCATGAGAATGTGTGTCTCTCTGGGAATCTAACCTTGTACAAGGATGGAACTGAGAACATGTTGAAAATATTACCGTAACGTAGTAGATAAACTTTGGAACAGGAAACACTGAGTGTGAATCTCAAATTGCTGAAATTATAAACCGGTCAAGTTGTTTAATTATGTGAAAACTTGGTCTCATCTGTAGTGAAAATAATATTATTTTTTGGAGGGTAGTTGTAAATATAGTAGGTACAACATTTCACCATTACAATATACGGTATGCAAAAAACATCTTATTCTTTATCTCTTTGTGACTGAAATAACTGAAAAGCGTGTATTACTACTCATAAGTGAGCAAGATAATCAATGTTATCAATTCAAAATAACTCAGCCACTTGTTTAAAACAATCTATTTTGAGTAAACATTCAGGGCAACAAAAGATCTCCCCCCCTTGTCTCTTTTTCCCATCTCCACAAGTGATTCTATATTTGAGAGAAACATATACTGTGAAGGCATGCTGTTGATGGGAAGAGAAAAGTCTGGTTGGTAGCCTTTCTGGTTTCTGGCCTTGCTGGCATCTCTTGAGGTGTAACTTGTACCACCAGGTGTCAGGTGTTGCCTTCTGGGCCTACGTGTTTGCCTCTGACGTCTTTGGACATTCCATAGCCTCTGGTTTTGGAGTCTACTCACCCCTTATGCTAACTATGAGTGTCTTTCTGGTACACCAATGTTCTTTTCCATTTCTATGTCCCTCTAAGAGGTTTAGGAGTCCTCAGTTTCTCTCCCAGTTTCTTTTTTATAAGGTTCCCATCAGGCCCTTCTCCCTTCCTTCCCCTCCCTCCCTCTTTCTTCCTTCCTTCCTTCCTTCCTTCCTTCCTTCCTTCATCCATTCATTAATTCCACCTTTATTGGGGTTATAATTGACATATAATATTTCATAAGTTTAAGGTGTACAGGATATCCTTCCTTTTAAAGTCTGAATAATATTCTATTTCATGTTTATACCACATTTTCTTTATCCATTCATCCTTTGATGGAGACTTAGTTCCTTCTATGTCTTGATTATTTTGAATAATGCTGTGATGAGCATGGAAATGCAGATATCGTTTTGAGATCCTTATTTCAATTCCTCTGGATAGATATCCAGATATGGGATTGTTGGATCCCATGGTATTCTATTTTTAATATTTTGAGGAACAGTTTTCCATAGTAGCTACACCAGTTTACATTCCCACCTGCAATGTCCAGTGGTTCCCTTTCTCTACATCCTCACCAACACTTGTTGTCTTTTGTTTCTTTGATAATAGCCACCTTCTTAGACACCTTTCTCAGCCACTGCTACTCTCAAGGCTATGCCGGATATAGTGTTTCTCTATAAGGCTTAGATCCTCTCAGTGTATACTCTGAAAAGTAAGATAATTACTTAAAATTTAAAAAAAAATTTAATTGTGGTAAAATACATATAACATAGAAAGCATCTTTACTTTTAAGTGTACAGTTCAGTATTGTTAAAAATACATTCACATTGTTGTACAACCATCCATCTACAGAATTCTTTTTCATCTTGCAAAATTAAAACTCTATACCCACAAAACAACAACTCCCCATTTCTCCTTTCTCAAGCCCCTGGAAATCATCATTTTACTTTCTGTCTTTATGAATTTGACTACACTCAGTACCTCATATAAGTTAAATAATATAGTATTTGTCTTTTTGTGACTGGCTTTTTTCACTTAGCATGCTGTCCTCAAATTTCATTCATGTTGTAGCATGTGTCAGAATTTTCTCCCTTTTTAAGGCCAAATAATATTTCATTGTATGTTTGTACCACATTTTGTTTATCAGGTGATTATCTTTTATACTCTGTGATTTTTCAAAATAGCTGATGATCTATTGCAGTTTCTATCATTATATCACTTTTTCCACCTGAAATTAATTCTGAGTGGTGAAGAGATCAAGTAAGTGGATCTCCCACCTCATTTCAATCTCACCTCATCTAAATCCTAGGCATATGACCCTCATGAAATAAGGCTTTTATATAATTTCATATTTTATTTCCCTTTTAACCACTCTATGGTTAATGAATAAATTCTCATCTGTGAATTCTGTTGGATTTGGCTCTTGATAGGTAAAGCCAAATGATTAGAATTTAAAAAAAAAAAAAAGGAGGGACGGGAGGAAGGAGGGGAGGGGGGGGGAGAGAGAGAGAGAGAGAGAGAGAGAGAGAGAGACTGACTTTTTTTCCCAAGTACCTAGCTCCTACAATTGAAAACTGTGGGTTTCAATATTATTGTTTCTGTTAAATATTTATAAAAGCCTGTAGAAGTGCTTGGAAGCAATGAATTTGACTCATTTTTCTCTCTGTATCAAATGCTAAGTCAAGAGCAGTATGTTTAGATAAATATTGCTGCTGTTTGAATGGTAGGGGGACAATTATGGGTAAAAGGGATTAAACAAACAAAAACAAACAACCAACAACATATATCAATACAAAGTATTGCCCTGCTATATGATAATTGAAGCTAATGCATGTAAAGCATCTGACACAAAATAAGTATTCAGGAAATGGTGGCTGTAATTATAATATATTCATCCTTTTGGTGAGACTTTGAATGAATTTTGGCAATAGATTTTGACTTGGTTCAGGGTTATACCGTCAAGTGCAGGCTGGATGACTTGGAATTTTGAGCTAGTGGCTTAAGGATGTTTATGTCCTTTGAATAACAGAGAGTGATAATGGAAAAGCTGATGCTTTATGTTGAAAACTGAGAGAGTGGATATTCTGTTCTTACAAAAAGAAAGGGCTACCCAGTCCTACTCTATCTGAAAATTGTAATTTATACTTACATGTAACATCATACTTTGAATAATTGTTTTATGCAAATTATCTATCTATGATTATATTTAGTTGTATACCAATAATTTAAATTCCTCTTATGTAGAGAGAATACGGTTTTGCTCATTCTTTCCTCATTTAAATGGGACCCCAGGCTTTACTTAAGAGGCAGTAGTATACAGGTTGAAGGTATGGGCTCTGGGATCAGAGAACTGTGGTTTCAAAACCAGGCCTTGCTGCTTACTAGCTGTATGACCTAGGGAGCATTATTTAACCTCTTGCTCAATTTTCTTACCTGGCAATAGGAATAAAATAGGATCTACCTTCTGAAGTCAATGTAAAAATGAAATGAAATAATAATACAACATTTACTGAAGTATATGACAAATGGTAGGGGTCAAAGTTAGTTATTATTAACAGCTCCTACCCTTATTTGTGTAATCAGTTTTACTTTGCAGTACTTAAAAAAAATAGTATCTTTCTTGGCTGTTTGCTGTTATTTTCTGAGTATTGTGGGAGTTCTTATTTCCTGCCTAGAGCATCATCCTCAGTTTCTCCTGTATAATTATCCTTAGCTCAGTGGCTGAAGTTTCCTGCCCTTTTTTTTTTTTTTTTTTTTTTTTTTGCGGTACGCGGGCCTCTCACTGCCGTGGCCTCTTCCGTTGCGGAGCACAGGCTCCGTACGCGCAGGCTCAGCGGCCATGGCTCACGGGCCCAGCCGCTCCGCAGCATGTGGGATCTTCCCGGACCGGGGCACGAACCCGTGTCCCCTGCATCGGCAGGCGGACTCTCAACCACTGCGCCACCGGGGAAGCCCCTCCTGCCCTTTTTATGAGATACCATTGTTAGTGTCAAGTTCAAGGGCCTGTAAGGGGTGAGGCCAAGGTGATGCTGATAGCACTGTACTGCTTGAATTGATTTGCTTTGAAGGCCATTCCTAATGCTGGATGGCTCCCCTGCCTGGTACAGTTGTCTTGGTTGTGACCACTATGGGGTATGACTTCTAGAGAGTACTGGCTCTCTGAAACTAGAGGAGCATTCTGTGCTTGTCCTTTGTAGTATGGCTTCTTGTTACTTGGTTAGTTTGATTGGAACCTGCATTTTAGGATCTGGCTTTTTTTTTTTTAAAGGAATCTCTCCCTTCCACCTAACATTTAAAGATAATCAGACAAAATAAATAGACCAACAAAACAGTTAATATGTAGCATTTCTAACAGATTTTTTCCAGAAAAATAAAGGCTATTAAGGATCATAAACAATTTATTAATTCTTTTTTTAATTTTGGGGGAACTTTAAATTATTTAGGTCTTGTGGCAGTTTATCAAATGAAAAGAAAAATAACCCACCAGGATATAGCTTTTAATTAGGTATACAATATAGTTAATGGAATTTGTCATTGTTCAACAGCAGTCTTGAACATCCACCATTTATGTAGCATTGTGGCAGTTTCTGAGAACTGTTCTAGAAGAAAATAGAATTTGAGTTTCTGAAAATTTACAGTGATGGAAGAAAACCCTATAGTTGGAGAGATAGAACATTATGCATGGGCAGCAAGCCAGTATGTGGAGCTTTAGCTTTGCATTACTTCTATTTATTATACAGAGTAAGCAGGATTCTACTTGTCTTTGCACCCTCTTCAGGCTGTGAGAATACTAATGGATCAGCAAAACTTGGCTCTTTATTTTAGTATTAAAAATTTTTTTTTTTGCTGTATCTACAATTTTTTATTTTGGAAGCCAAATCCATTTTGCTTAGGTAGAAAGCTGCTATTCTTAAGTGTACCAAAAGATGAACCAACTGGACTCTTAACTGAGTAGAATTCAACTTGGAATAACACATTTTGAAGGAAAGTACTTGAAAAGAGAAATATGAAAAGATCTGGAAAATTCTGAACAAGATCTGATGAAGGAAGAAGAAGACAGATAAAAATTGACCATAGGGCATAGGGGTAAGGTTGATAGCAAGACGCTTCTAATCCTAATATCGTCTTTACATGCAGAGGCAGTATTATTAAAGGAAATCACAATGATAACCAGAGTGGTGTTTTATAACACTTGCTCCACAGAATGTTTCTGCTGTTTTTATAAAAGGAAAATCATGCTTATCAGTTTGAGTTTAACTTTTTAGTATGTGTTGTTCTACAGTTCTGTATATAATGATTTTCCGATGTAATGGTTCAAAAGCAGTAGCTCAATTTGATGCATGTAAAACATAGCCTGATATTAATCCTGAAAAGCAGTTCAATCTAGGAGAATCCTTCTCTATATGGAAAGCTAGTTTATTTCAAAAAGACCTCTAGGTGAGGATGAGGTTTCCAAAGGTATGGAGAGATACAGAGTTATCTCAGTTTAATGGGAACCTGGCATTTACCTCCAACCCCATTTACCTAATTATACCTTGTTTAAGGGAGAATAATAACAACGAAGAAAGAGTAAATAGTATAAGATTAAGATTTAAGACTTGAGTTTGTAATCTGTCTCAATGCTTAACAGTTGGGTGATTTTGTAAGAGCTACTTGATATCTGTGTTAGTTTGATTGCAAAATGTTTCTTATTCTTTACTCTCCACTCTATCCATGTGACTTTGCACCTCCTCCCAGTAAGAGGTGGTGTCTATTTCCTCAGTCCTTGACTCTGGATTTGGCCTTTTAATTGCTTTGGCCCAACATAATGAAGTGGCCAATAGAATGAGTAGCTGTGTGGCTCTTTGGAGCTCAGACCTCTCACTACATGTAAAGAGATTATGTGAAGGAGAGGGGTCCCCAGCTAATGACTGGCCACCCTCCAGAACCAAAGCCTCCCAGCTCACCTACAATGACAACAGATGCTTGAGAAAGCCCAGCAGAGATCAGAGACTATCTCAGCTGAACCCAGCCTCCAAAATCGACTTATAGACTTCATGAAATATAAATGATTATTGTTTTAAGCTAAATCGATTTAGTAAATCTCTGAGATTCACTTATCCCATCCGTGAAATGGAGATGATTATGTCTGCTTCAGATAGTTATTATGAAGACTGTATGATATGAAAGATGTTATAAGCCTGTCACCATGGCTGACACATAGCATGTGTCTAATTAATGTCAATTTCCTTTTCACCCCTTTTATCAGCCCCACCTCCCTTTTTACCCCTTCCTTCCCTACAACTTTTTCCCTTGGGTCAAAAAAGCAAATAGTCAACACTTCGAATAATTCGATTGTCACATAGATGGCTAAGACACTACAAACATGTAATTAAAGTGATGAATGCTCAGCTCCCATTAAAATAACAGGCATGGTGAATGCACCAGAACACATCTTGATTATCAGTTTGACCCATGTGCTTTCTCACTGGCTGCAGATCAAATACTGAGTGGAGCTGTGTGAGACTGACTGACAGGCTCTACATGACTTAGAGACGGATGATGCTGGAGGGGCTGGTTTCATCAAATGCCACCCATTCATATTTGGTATTTGTAGATCAGTTAATTACTGAAATTTGTTTTACAGCACAGCCTTTATTAATTTGCAAGTATACATTTGAGCTAACTTGGATATATTTTGAAAGTGAATGAACATTATTTGATTTAATCAATAAATATGTATTGAGAACCTAATATGTATCATGGCTAGAGATACAGTATAGACATATAACTTGTCCTTGTGGCGCTTGAGTATGTCCTGTTCCTAAATCTCTTTCCAAATGCAGGTCTCCTCATCCCTAGGGACTCTGGGATCAATCTTTTCCTTGGAAGGAAAGACTGAAGTTCATTGATTCGACATTGACTCAGTCTGGTTGCTAGACCTGTTATAACTGTATAACCAAAGTTGAATATAACAAATATAATCTTCTTAAGACTAAATTACAATGAGATGAATAATGCCTCCAGGGGCTGAATAATACGTATTGTTCAATGACTTCATTATACTGATGTCCTTTATTAAACAAATTTATCTGCCTGCACTGCTGATTGCCCGTTGTTTGGAATTTTGTCAGATGCCCTGAATCTTTTATTTTCATTCTTATTTTTTGTAGTCATCCATTTTCTCATTCATCAACTTATCAAACACATGTCTTTGATATGCCAGACATATGGTCTTTGCTCTACAGGAAATTCTGGTCCAGTGGATTGAGGCAGACACATAAACAAGTGACTAGAACAACAGAAAGAAATCTTCAGCTGGAAGTTTTACAGGGGACCAAGGAGCAGGGACAAGGAGTCAAGTTGACTTTAACCTGGGACAGCTTGTGTTGATCTCAGACAGACTCTCCCCCATTGCAGAAAATTTATCATCCCCCCAGGAAGCTAATCCTACAGCCAGTTCTTTTCTTCTTTCCATATCCCAGTCCTGAGCTTTTCTGTCTTGCAGCACTCTGCCTGGGGTTCCTGAATGTACCAATTCTGTCCCTCTGAGGCTGTGATGGATCTAAAGGCATGAAACACTTGGCCAGACTTAGGAAGAAGACACATATTCAACCACAGAGTGCATTAGTTTCATTTTATAAGAAATTCTCTGTTATATTTCCATTTAGTTGTGAGTTTTATTTATGGAAAAGTGATCTTTGTAATACCAGAATTTGTATTTAGGAAGTGCTTATTGCCATGACTTTAGGAAGTTAGTAGTTATATTAGTCTGCTCTGGCTGGCATTACACAGTACCATAGACTGGGTGGCTTAAACAACAGTAATTTATTTTCTTATCTCCTGGAGGCGAGAAGTTAGAGGCCATGGTATTAGCAGGGTGGGTTTCTTCTGAGGCTCCCCCTCTTGGCTTGTATATGGCCAACTTCTCCCTATGTCTTCACCTGATCTTCCTCTGTGTCCTAATTTCCTCTTCATGTAAGGACACCAATCGTATTGGATTAGGGCTCACCCTAATGACCTTGCTCTAACTTAATTTCCTCTTTAAAGACCCAATCTCCAAAATACAGTCACATTCTGAGATATGAGGCATTGGGACTCCCACATATGAAATTTGGGGTAACACAGTTCCGCCCATAACAGTAGTTTGCAGCTAAATAGTCATTAAAATCTGAACATTTGTAAACAACAAATAAGTTGCCACTTTATATTTAACATAGTTCATAAAGTATATTCAACTACTTTAAAGAAAAGAGACCTGCTGTTTCATGGAACTTGATATGTGTTTATATACAAGCTCAGTTGGCTCAAGTGTGAAGGAGAGAGGAGTCTAAAGTTTTGGAGAAGCCAGAAGTGGTGTGAAAGCCTTCAGTTTGCTCTGAGCCTCTACATATTCATTTTCTTAGTTCAGTAATAAAATTATGGCATATGATTTGAAAATAATTTCCTAAAGAAGTCTTTTTTGAGTTGGCAATTAGCCAGCTTCTTTTTGGTATACTGTCAGGGGCAATTTTTTTCTTCTCTTTTCTTTGTTTTATGAGCCCTCAGTTTGCCTTCTGTTCTAGCAGTGCATCTGTTGACTAATGGTATTTTTCTTTGCCTGTGTCATGGGTGTGCATGCATGTGTGTGTGTGTGTGTGTGTGTGTGTGTGTGTGTGTGTGTGTGTGTGAGAGAGAGAGAGAGAGAGAGAGACAGAGACAGAGACAGAGACAGAGAGAACAGTGCCAGAGCAGGAGGGAGCAAGAAAGCACATTTGCTTTGGATTAACATATGTCAACCCTTGTTATCCATCCGGAAATTCAGAGAGAGAAGTATCTAAGGGAAGAAAAAGAGGATTATTCACTGAATTTATACATAGGATAAAGAATAGTTGTGTCCAACTCTGTTAACATTCAAAATTATACTAACATTACTAGCATTTGAAAGAAACTAGCAAAGCTTCAGTCAGAGGCAATGCTGATACACATAAAATAATCTTGTGTGAAGAGTTAGCTATGTCTTATTTCACAATTTAGTGGAATATTCATGAACTTAGGTTTGGGCACACATAAACATCTTACAGTTGCACATGCTCACTCTTGAAACTTACCTGTGATTGTTATTACAATTTTTTTAAACAAAAGAGATATTATAGATCAGATGTCTCATTATCAACTCAAATTGGATGTTGAAAGGCATTTACCTTCTTTTGATAGCCATATTCACAATCTATTGAATATTCTTTCTGTTGTTCAGCCCTCCACAGAGCCTTGTGGGTTCAAACCTCTTTCTCTTCATGCTTATTGTATTGGGTCATCTGGTGCCATGGAATCACAAAATGGTCCTGAGCTCCGTCTGGGTTTTAGATGTTTTAGACAAGGCATCATAATTTTACACGAATTTCATCCAGCCACTGTGACCCACACTGAAGTAAAGAAGTCCTTTTAAATGTCTTCAGCAGTGCCCACGTTCTGTGCTATCACTGATACTGGTAGTTTGCTGTCTTCAAGGAATTTCCTTGAGAAAAAAACAAAGCCCTGTCAATTTAATTAGCTTTCTTTTTGTAGAGCACTAGCAAAGAAATTCCTTTTATTTATTTGAAATACAGTTGACAATACAGTATTATATTAGTTTCAGGTGAACTACATAGTGATTTGGTATTTGCATACGTTATTAACTGATCACCATGATGAGTCTAGGAACCATCTATTCCCATATAAATTTATTACATTACTATTTACCATATTCCCTGTGCTGTGTATCATATCCCTGTGGCTTGCTTATTTTATAACTGGCGGTTTATACCTCTTAATTACCTTCATTTATTTCACGCCCCCCCCCGCCCCACCGTCCCTTCTGGCAACCATCCAATAGTTCTCTGTATCTGTGAGTCTGTTCTCATTTTGTTTTGTTTGTTTGTTTACTTTGTTGTATAGATTCCACATATAAGTGAAGACATGCAGTATTTGTCTTTCTCTGTCTGACACATTTCACTTAGCACAATACCCTCTAGATCCATCTATGTTGTTGCAAATAGCAAGATTTCATTTTTTTTTTAATGGCTGAGTAATAGTCCACTGTGTGTACTCATATCACATGCTTCTTTATTCTTTCATCTATTGATGCACACTTAGGTTGCTTCCATATCTGGGCTCTTGTAAATAAATGCTACAATGAACTTTGGGGTGCATATATCTTTTTGAATTAGTGTTTTTGTTTTCTTCAGGTAAATACCCAGAAGTGAAATAGCTGGATCATATGGCATTTCTATTTTTAAGTTTTTGATAAAACTTCATTCTGTTTTATAAAATGTCTCCACCAATTTACAGTCCCACCAACAGTGCCCAAGTGTTCCTTTTTATCCACATCCTTGCCAACACTTGTTATTTGTTGTCTTTTTGATGATAGCCAATCTGGCAGGTGTGAGGTGGTATCTCATTGTGGATTTGACTTGCAATTTCCTGATTATTAGTGATATTGAGCATCTTATCATGAGCCTGTTGGCTATCTGTATGTCTTCTTTGGGAAAATGCCTATTCATATCTTCTGCCCATTTTTAAATCAAGTTATTTTGTTGTCTTTTTTTTTGATATTAAGTTTTTACATGAGCTCTTCATATATTTTGAATATTAAACCCTTGTCAGTTATATCACTTGCAAATATCTTCCCTATTTGGTAGGTAGCCTTTTCTTTTAGTCAGTGGTTTCCTTCATTGTGCAAAGCTATTAAGTTTGACTAAGTCCCATTTGTTTATTTTTGCTTTTGTTTCCCTTGCTTGAGGAGACAGAGCCAAAAAAATATTGCTAAGACTAATGTCAAAGAGCATACTGCCTGCACAGATGTAGAGAACAAGCATATGGACACCAAGGGGGGAAAGGGGTGGTGGTGGTGGTGTGATGAATTGGGAGACTGGGATTGACATATATACACACTAACATGTATAAAATGGATAACTAATAAGAACCTGCTGTATAAAAAGATAAATAAAATAAAATTCAAAAATTCAAACAACAAAAAAGGGCATACTGCCTGTGTTTTCTTCTAACAGGTTATCGTTTCAGGTCTTACATTTAAGCCTTTAATCCATTTAGAGTTTGTGTGTGTGTGTGTGTGTGTGTGTGTGTGTGTGTGTGTGTGTAGTATGAGAAAGTAGTCCAGTTTGATTCTTTTGGAAGTAGCTGTCCAGTTTTCCCAACACCATTTATTGAAGAAGCTTTCAATTGTGTATTCTTGCCTCCTTTGTCATAGATTAATTGATCATGTAAGTATGGGTTTATTTCTGGGTTTTCTATTTTGTTTCATTGATCTATGTGCTGTTTTTGTGCCAGTACTCTACTGTTTTGATTACTGTAGATTTGTAGTATAGTTTGAAATCAGGGAACATAATACCTCCAGTTTTGTTCTCCTCTCTCAAGGTTGTTTTTACTATTTGGTGTCTTTTGTATTTCTATAGAAATTTTAGAATTATTTGTTCTAATTATGTGAAAAATGCCATTGGTATTTTGATAGGGATTGCACTGAATCTGTAGATAGCCTTGGTTAGTATGGTTATTTTAACAATATTAATTCTTCCAATCCATAAACATGATATTTCTTTCCATTTGTTTGGGTCATCTTCACTTTCTTTCATCAGTGTCTTACAGTTTTCAGAGTACAGTTTTCCTTTGAAAACATGGATTTGAACTACATGGGTCCACTTTCATGTATATTTTTTTCAGTAAATACATGCTACAGTATTACATGATCCATGGTTGGCTGAATCTGTGGATGCAGAACTGTAAATCAGAGTGCTGACTGTAAAGTAATACTTGGATTTTCAACTGCATGGGGCATCGGCGGCCCTAACCCCCCGAGTTGTTCAAGGGTAAATGTGCAATTCTTTGGTTAGATTTCCTTCATTGGATTTATTCCTAGGTATTTCATTCTTTTTGATGCAGTTATAAATGGCATTGATTTCTTAATTTCTTCTTCTGATAGTTTGTTATTAATGTATAGAAATGCAACAGATTTCTGTGTATTAATTTTGTGTTCTGTACCTTTACTGAATTCAACTCTTTCTAGTCCTTTTTGTTGGTACCTTTAGGATTTCTATATATAGAGTCATGTCATCTGCAAACAGTCACAGTTTTTCTTCTTCCTTTCCAATTTGGATTTTAAAATTTCTTTTCCGTGTTTGAGTGCTGTGGCTAGAACTGCCAATACAATGTTGAATAAAAGTGGTGAGAGTGGGCATCCTTGTCTTATTCCTGATCTTTGGGGAAATGCTTTCAACTTTTCACTGTTGAGTATAATGTTGGCTGTGGGTTTGTCGTATATAGCCTTTATTATGTTGAGGCAGGTTTCCTCTATACCCATTTGTTGAGAGTTTTTATCATAAATAGGTGTTGAATTTTGTCAAAAGCTTTTCCTGCACCTATTGAGATGATCATATGTATTTTATTCTTCAATTTGTTAATGTGTTGTATCACATTGATTGATTTGTAGGTATTGAACCATTCTTACATCCTTGGGACAAATCCCACTTGATCATGGTGTGTGATCCTTTTAATGTAATGCTAAAATTTGGTTTGTTAACATTTTGTTGAAGATTTTTCATCTATGTTTATCAATGATATTGACCTGTAATTTCCCCTTTTTTCTGGTGTCTTTTCCTGGTTTTGTTATCAGCATGATGTTGGCCTTGTAATGAGTGGAAATGTTCCATCTTCTTCAATTTTTGGAATAGTTTGAGAAAGATAGGCATTAAGTCTTTAAATATTTGGTAGAATTCACCTGTGAGGCTGTCTGACTCTCGACTTTTGTATGTTGTGAGTTTTAAAATTACTGATTCAATTTTATTACTGGTAATTGGTCTGTTCATAGTTTCTATTTCTTCCTGATTCAGTCTTAAGAGATTGTATGTTTCAAGGAATTTATCCACTTCTTTCTAGGTTGTCAGTTTTATCAACGTATAATTGTTTGTAGTAATCTGCTATGATCCTTTGTATTTCTGTGGTGTCTATTGTAACTTCTTTTTCATTTCTGATTTTATTTATTTGGACTATTTGGACACTTTTTTTTTTTCTTTCTTGATGAATCTAGCTAAAGGTTTATCAATTTTTTTTATCTTTTCAAAGAAGCAGCTCTTCGTTTTATTGATTATTTTTTCTATTTTTTTAGTCTCTACTTAATTTTACTTCTCTGAACTTTATGATTTCTTTCCTTCTACTAACTTTGGGGCTTTTTTGTTCTTATTTTTCTATTTTATTTAGGTATAAGTTTTGGTTGTTTATTTGAGATTTTTCTTTTTTCCTGAGGTAGGCTTGTATTGCTCTAAACTTCCTTCTTAGAACTGCTTTGCAGCATCCCATAGATTTTGGAATGTTGTGTTTCCATTTTCATTTCTCTATACGTATTTTCTGATTTCCTTTTTGATTTCTTCATTGGTGCATTGATTGTTTAGTTGCATATTATTAGGCTCCATGTGATTGTGTTTTTTACAGTTTTTTTCTTGTAGTTGATATCTAGTCTCATAGTGTTGTGGTTGGAAAAGCTGCTTGATATGATTTCAGTCTTCTTAAGCTTATTGAGACTTGTTTTGTGACCTATCATGTGATCTATCCTGGAGAATGTTTTGTGTTCACTTGAAAATAAGGTGTGTTTTGTTGTTTGGGGATGGAATGTCCTGTATATATCCACTAAATCTGTCTGGTGAATGTGTCATTTACTGATTTTCTGTAGGGGTCATTTGTCCATTGATGTAAGCGGGGTGTTAAAGTCCCCTACTATAATTGTATTACTGTCAACTTCTCCCTTTATATTTGTTAATAGTTGCTTTATGTATTTAGTTACTACTATGTTAGGTACATATATATTTACAATTATTATCTCTTCTTATTGAATTGGTCTTTTTATCATTATGTGAGGTCCTTTTTTTTCCTTTTATTACAGTGTTCGCTTTAAAGTCTATTTTGTCTAACTATTGCTACCCCAACCTTCTTTTTGTTTCCATTTGCATGGAATACCTTTTTGATTCCCCTCATTTTCAGTATGTGTGTTTTTAGACTCTGAAGTGAGTCTGTTCTATGAGGCATATATATGTTTTGTTTTTGTTTTTTTTTTGTGGTACATGGGCCTCTCACTGTTGTGGCCTCTCCCATTGTGGAGCGCAGGCTCCGGACGTGCAGGCTCAGCGGCCATGGCTCATGGGCCTAGCCGCTCCACGGCATGTGGGATCTTCCTGGACCGGGGCACGAACCCATGTCCTCTGCATCGGCAGGCAGACTCTCAACCACTGCGCCACCAGGGAAGCCCCCAATTTAAAAAAAAAATCTGTTTAGCCCCCCCAATTAAAAAAAAAATCTGTTTAGCCACTAGTCTTTTGGTTGGAGCATTTAGTCCATTTACACTAAAAGTAATATTGATAGGTAGGCACATGTTGCCATTTTGTTGATTGTTTTCTGGTTGTTTTTGTAGTATTTTTTGTTGTTCCTTTATTCTTCTTTTGTTCTCTTCCTTTGTGATTGGATGACTATCTTTACTTCTGTGTTTGGATTCCTTTCTCTTTTTTTGTGTGTGTATCTCTTATGGTTTTTGGTTTGTAGTTACCTTGGGGTTCATATGTAAAAACCTATGTTTATGTGATAATTTTAATTTGATGATCTCCTAAGTTCAAATGAATTCTAACAACTCTACATTTTACTCCTTACTCCACACTTAGTCTTTTTGACATCATATTTTGCATTTTTTTGTTTTGGTTATCCCTTAACTACTTATGGTGGATACAGATAATTTTACTACTTTTGTCTTTTAACTTTTGTACTAGCTTTATAGGTGGTTGATCTATTACCTTTACTGCATTTTCGCCTTTATCAGTGAGGTTTTTTTTCATAATTTTTATATTTCTAGTTGTGGTCTTGTCTTTTCTGTTTAGAGTGGTTCCTTTAATGTTTCTTTTAAAGCTGGTTTAGTGTTGCTAAACTCTTTTATCCGTTGCTTATCTGTACAATTCTTTATCTCTCCTTCAAATTTGAATGAGGGCTTCTCTGGTGGCACAGTGGTTGAGAGTCCGCCTGCTGATGCAGGGGACGTGGGTTCGTGCCCCAGTCTGGGAAGATCCCACATGCCGTGGAGCAGCTGGGCCTGTGAGCCATGGCCGCTGAGCCTGTGCATCCGGAGCTTGTGCTCCACAACAGGAGAGTCCACAACAGTGAGAGGCCCGCGTACCGCAAAAAAAAAAAAAAATTTGAATGATAGATTTGTCAGGTAGAGCATTCTTGGGTGGAAGATCTAAATAGACATTTCTCCAAAGAATACATACAGATGGCCAAAAAGCACATGAAAAGATGCTCAACATCACTAATTATTACAGAAATGCAAATCTAGTGTATTTTTTATTTCAGCTATTGTATTTTTCAACTCTGGTTCTTCTCTATATTTTCTCTTTGTTGAGACTCTCACAGTGTTCATCCATTCTTCTGAGTTCGGTGAGCATCTTTATGTTCATTACTTTGAAATTTTTCTGGGGTAGATTTCTTATCTTCAGTTTGTTTAGTTTTTTTTTTTCCCTGAGGTTTTGTTTTATTCCTTTATTTGGAAGATATTCCTGTTTCCCCATTTTTCCTAATTCTCTGTTTTTATTTCTGTGTATTAGGTAGGTCTGTTATGCTTCCCAATTTTAAAGAAGTGGCCTTATATAGGAGATGTCCTAAGGGTCCCAGAAGCACATTTCCCTCTGGTCACTAGAGTTATATGCTCTAGGGGTACTCCCTATGTGGGCTGCATGCAGCCTTCTTTTGTGGCAGGGTCAACTACTGTGTGCAAGCTGGTAAGTGGGGCTGGCCTCTGGTCTGGTTGGTTGTAAGACCCTACCTCATGTGGTGGCTGCAGGCCTGCTGGAGGGTGAGGCCAGGTCCCCATGTGGCTAGCTGTGTGGGGTGGGAGGCTGTGGTAGAAATTCTATTAATTAGTTTCATTCTATGTGTAGATATAAGCTGTACTCATTATTTCATACTTTAAAATACCTTTCTTACCGTATCTTGCATTGTCAAAAAATATATTTAAGTGTAGATATGACTTAATACTTGCATATTTAATTATATGTTAATAAATGATTGTGCATCCTAAAAATTTGAGCTCTGATGTTGTAAATGACCTTTTCATCTCCTGGATTCAGAATACTCTTGACTTGGGCAACTGAATGTTAAGTTTTACTTGTAAATTTAGGACATCATTAAGCCAAATTCTCCTCTTAGCAGGACATCTGTGGTGACATAGATTTACCTTTCTATTCTAACCTTAGGACTTCAGAATTAAAGATCCACTTATTCCAGTAGTAGGAGAAAGTCCTTTGTCTATTCATGTAGTATTTATTGAGAATATATTTTGTGTCAGGCACCATGCAAGACACTGGAGGTACAGTTCTGAATAAGATATGGTTCTTCCTTACAGCCTAGTGAGAAGTCAAGGTAAGAAAGGGGAAATTAGATGGAATATAAGTGGAACAGGGGAATAGGATATGTTATAGAATGGGCATCCAATCTGGCCTGAGGGAAGGAGAGACTTTGGAACTGAAGAAGTACCAGGAGGAAGTCTAGAGGTTTTGTATCCTTTTTCTTTAGGAGCTTTAATTTCTTCTGTTGTACCTACCCTGTGGTGAATACCTGGTTATTTGGATACCCACTAATCCCTGCTTTGATATCCTGGATTTTGAATCTTTTGACCTTGATTGATGATACTTGTGACATACTGGTTTAAATTTCTTGGATTGACCTTCTAATTTAAGATCCATTTTCTGAACTCTTATGCTAGATCTGCAGAAACCTGGTCATGCGTCTGGCCTTTGGCCAATCTAGCAGGGTTGCCTTGAACTGAGAGTTACTGCCTTGTCTGCCTTTTCCCCTTCTCCTTTACCTTAAGAATGATCACTGTTAAATTAAAGCAGAGAAGTAGGCTTGATGAGGGTGAAACCAAAACTGCTGGTGTCATTTTCTCTTTATCTAGAAAGAAGCATAAAATTTAGCAGAGACAGTCCATGTAGGTGTAGAAGAATGACAAAATGCTGTGGATTACATTTATTTAGGTGTCTTAGACAAATTCAGTGGAAGAGACAACATCTTTGATCTGGTCACCATAATCAGATCTATTTGATAAGAATTAGTTCACAAAATTTCATTAGCTTAGCACCTTAGGTTTTTGCTTAGGAGTATGTGCATTTGTAGCATAGGCATTAGCTGATGCAAAAAGTATTTGCATCTTCAGTTCTCAGGCAGAACTGAAGGACTGATAAAATGCTCAATAAGTGTCTACTGGCATGAAAGACTGAGTAATGGAATAGACATTATTTGGTTTAAGGAAGTGGGTCAATGCTAGAATATATACCTCAGCATCTTCATTTCTTCTTCCACTCTCTCTAGTAAAGAGAAATATTCCCTTGGACTAATAATTTACTTCCATTTTTGTCTTCCTTTAGTCTATTCTCCTTCATTCTCACCATAGTAGGGAGGTTGATATTTTTTAAAGTTAAATAGTATCACATCATTCCCTTGTTAGCTACCATTTGCTACCCATTGCACATCTAGTGCAAACTCTTTTACTCTGGCCTTTGGGTCCCTACATGATCTACTCCTTGCCTATTTTTCTAATTTCATCTAATTCATTCATCCCAAAACTCACTGGTTCCAGTTCTTTGGCCTTCTTTCTGCTCCTAGAATAGACCAAGTTCTTTTAACCTCAGGGACTTTGGACATACTCTTTCCTCTGCCAAGAAATATTTTTTTCTGCATCTTCTTTTTTTTTCACTCTCTGTCTCATACTTTTGAAGTCAGCTAAAGTGTCATCTCCATAAAAAGTCTGTCTCTAGCTTCTATAGAAGTGATTAAGTTGGATCTCCTTCATCTTGTTCTATCCCAGCATTCTACAGTTCTATAGATTATCACAATTTGTAGTTATTTCCTTTAAGTGTTTGTTTCTGGTCTGCCTGCAAGTTTTATGAGAACAGAAGCCTTGTCTGCCTTGCTTTCCATTGTACCCGAGTGGTGAGAACAGTGCCATTAAATAAATAAGTATTTGTTGAAGGAATGAATGAGAGAATATCATTCAGTCTAGGGTAAGAATATTTTATTTACAGTTATGTAGAGTATTGAAGGTATGGCTTACCAGTAGCTCCAGAAGGGGAGTTATTACCAAATCTTTTGTCCTGATATGAGAAGATGCAAAAGACATTGGACTTGACTAAATTACTACCGTTTGTGAAGATTTTAACACACTACACATTCAGAAATGAGCAGGCATCTGTAGCATCCTGTGGTGTACTTCAGTGGCAAAGATGTTAACTGCAGCATCAGTAATAGCACAAGATAGACCTTTACCAACATGAAGCAGGGAGAAAATGAGTAAGTTCTGTAGAATAGTGAAAAAAACTGGTCTGCTGAGAATCAGTCTCTGGGGATCCTTGGAACTACCTGGATGAAACTGAGGAAAGGTGTAGCTAGAAGGCATAGACCTAGAGATACTATTTCACTTAAAAATTTGTATGACCTTGTTTATTTAATCCATACGAATGTACTCTAGAAACTATGTTATCTGTAGGAATAAGTATTGTCCATGTATTGCATAATGTTTAGGATCCCAATATTTTCTCTGGCTGCTGCAGTTATATGTTACTATATGGAATTATTTTTGCATGCAGCATAGTCAGAGGTAAAGATAAGTCAGAGGTAATAAAGATGGAGCATGATAAGTGCTATGGAAAAGCACATAGGAAGATCATTTAGCTTGAAGTATAAGTAGAAGGTGACCTTTGGAAGTTTAATTCATTGACTTACCAACAACAACATTTAATCTGCTCAATGTTTTCTGCATCAGGAATTTGAGCAGGGCAGTTCTGAGCAGTTGTGCTTCATGTGGCATCAGATGAGGTGATGGGATGGCTAGAAGTCTAAGTGACCTCATTTACATGCTGGAAATCGGTGCTCACTGTCAGCTGGGAGATCCGAGGGGGCTGTCAGCCAGGAGGCTCAGTTTTCCATGTGGTCCTCTCCACATATCTACCTGTGCTTCCTCACAGAATGGTGATTGGGTTTCCAAAGGAGGCATTATAAGCAGTAAAGCTGGAATCTGTGCAGACCTTTTAAGGCCTTGCAAGAGAAGTTATACAGAATTGCTTCTAACATATTTTATAGTTCAAAACAGATCATAGGAGCCATCCATTTTCAAAGAGAGAGGAAATAGACTCCACCTGTGATGGGAAAATGATAAGTTCATATTGTAAAGGAACATGTTGATTGGGATTTTGCTGTGGCTATCTTTGGAAATATGATCTACCACACTGGTCTAAATTTCTTGGTATTTTGCCTGTTTTTTGGCCCTGAATTTGGAAGTCAACTAATGCTTTCCTCTTGATAATGACTTTTCACACCATGAAGTCATGAAGAAAATGATCTTTTCTTTTATCTTCTCTTTCAGCTCCTTCCCTCCAGGAATATTTGATTAAATCTTATTTCACAACTTAAATTAGTTCTTTTATATTATTGGAAGATGGCCAATATCCTAATATCTTTTTAATACGCACATTATGTAGGATACTTGACTCTAGATAGGAATTGATAAATGTTAAGCAAATATCAAAGGATGCAGTCCCTCTCTAGTTTGTGAGTAACTATGTACTAGTCAATGCATCCCACTGTCATTGTGATGTCTTAAAATGAATAATGTTCTTGTAGTTGGGGACCTGATTCAGGCACTTGGTCTCTGATCACTACTCTTTATTACTTTGAGCAAATCATGTATCTTTGGGACTCAGTTTCCTCTTGTGTAAAGTGAGTACTTTGGACTTGATATAAAAGACCCATTCTAACCTTAAAAGTAAATTTATTTTCAGAGAAATTTGGTGAAAGTTAAAAATTTTTGATGGCTACTTAAGAGAATTTTCTTAGTAATTCAACTTGGAAAGAAGTTCTGCCCTTCTTGTGTCTGTTTTAGTAAAATGACACAAATATTCAAAATGTTCTTTTTTTCCCCATTAAGATTTGGTAGCCAATTATTTCCAGTTAATGTTAAATTAACTTGAGACTGTGGTTCTTTGAAATTGTTACTATTATGTGTGAAACACATTGATTTTTCAAACTAAAAGTCAGTTATTTGCAAGTTGAGTTTGCGTTTAGTTAAGGAAGATTTCTAATGGCATATATAGGTGATAGAAACTCTCAGAGCTTATAGATCATTGCAAATAGAAATACATTCATGTGAATGTTGCGCTGTGTGATTATTTCAGCCATTTCTTTCTGTCCTCATTCATGAATTTATTGTGTGCCAGCATTTAATAGTCATGGTATGATTTATGTCTCACAGCAGCTCTGTGAGGTGGGTGACATTATTATTTCCATTTTACAGGTGAGGAAAAAGAAGCATATTGAGAGTTACCAAGTTGCCCAAGGTCACATATACCACACTTGGTAGACCTGGAATCAAACCCAAGGTTTTTGATTTCAGAGTCTCTTAACCTCTGTGGCATGCATTCTTTTCTAATCTTGGAATCACAGTATTTTTTTCCGAATTCCATCCATAAATTCAATACTGTGGTTCCAGGAATGAGGCCCTAACACTAGGGCACTAAGTCTAATACATCCTGGAAGTACTGAACCATTTGTGTAATGAATCCTACTCTGAGTGATGAGACAGATATCATGAGGTTTAGAGGCTTAATGGGCTTCATCTCCAAGATGTTTAAGAACTTTCCCTTGTACATCTGTCATCCTTTCATAGTCCTGTTAAAACATCATTATTCTACTTCTACTGCTACCCACTGCCTGGCCAGAGCTTTTCTTGCATTTCAATTTTTCATACTCAGTGTTGCTTCAAAGGAGTAGGATGATAAAAATAAAAGTCAAATAAAAAACCATCCAGTAACAGACTATTAAAAATAGTGCAAATTGCATAGGATTGCAAGGATGTTTTATCTTGAAAATTTATCTGGAACATTTGCTTAACTGGAACAGTTTTGCATATTCACTTCCATCTGCCAATGAAATATTACCTTGGATAAAACTACTCCTTGTTCTGAATATTTAATGTTAACTTTTTTTCTTGGCCCTTTAATAAATTCACATGCTTATTACAAACACAAATCAGGCAGTTTTACGTACTGTAAATATTACGTGTGTGTATAATCTTTTGTTTAATACATTTCTGAGTTAACCTGCCATTTATTAACGTATGTTGGAACTGCATATAATAACCCACTTGAAAACAGTTTCCAAAACACTGTAACCAATATACTTAATAATTTTGTGGACTTGTTCTGATGGTTTACTGTCTCTCATAATGCGGAGCTAGTGTAACATACTTTTAGTGTGCTATTGATTGCAGTATTTTTATTGGATGGATTCAGTTGAAAGACTGAGGTTTTAGTTTCTTAAAGAACACCTTTCAGTTTATATCTGTGACATTAAGTTACATTTTGTCTTAGGTTTAGTAAAGATGTAATGGGATCAAATAAGACATTGCATGTTGTTACCTTCAGAGTTGTCTGACCATCTTTATATCTTTAACAACTCCTCTTACCCCCTGGTTTTGAAACAGAGTGGCTCTTGTTCAGGTTTCCTGAAACTCAAATCCTAGTTAGGAGAAAGAGTTCCCTATGATATCACTTATATGTGGAATCTAAAAAAAAAAAAAGGAAAGCAATAAGCTTATAAGTGTAGAGAACAGGAAAACAGATTGGTGGTCACCAGAGGTGTGGGGAGGAGGGTGGGGAGGTGAGTGAATTGAGGGAAGGGAATCAAAAGGTACAAACTTCCAGTTTTAAAATAAGTCTTGGGGATATAATGCACAGCATGCTGAATATAGTTAATAATAATGTACTGTATATTTGGAAGTTGCTAAGAGAGTAGATCTTAAAAGTTCTCATGGCAAGGAAAAAATTATGTAACTATATGAGGATGTTAACTAGACTTATTGTGGTGATCATTTCTCAGTATATACAAATATCATATCATTTTGTTGTACACCTGAAACTAACAGAAAGTTGCACATCAATTATACCTCAATAAAAAGTTAATTAATTACAAAAAAAAAAGAGTTACAGTTTCTTCTTCCAGGGCTCTGATATAATGACTTGGTGTTCCCTTGACTTTCCTCTCTTTCTGCCTGTCCATGTCTTGCTTTCACCTGCCCCTGTGCTAAGACTCTTGGATTTAACTTTCTACTGGATTAACTCTGGGCTGTCTGCTCAAGCAATCAATTTTGGATTATCTCTTATGCTCCCCTTTGGCTCTACCTTTTCCTTACCTTTGGCTCTTGTGGGTTTGTCCCAGACCACCTGTGCCCTGCCTAGAATCTTAGAACTAGCATTACCATCTGAAAGACCAGGAAATGCTTATCTATGAGAAAGATAGGCTGGCACTGTGTCTGGTGCTGACACTACAAAGGGGATGCAGTGTCTGTCCCAAGAAACTTGTTTACCTGTTGCAGTGAGGGGAGCAGAAATATATAGACTTTTTTGATGTGATAAATGTAGTACAAGTCCCCACATAAAATTTTGTGAGAACACAGAAGGCCACAGAAATCAAGCCTCACAGTTAGGAAGGATCATTTGTAAGACTTGTCACTTGAAATGGGGCTTGATGATGTGAAGGCAGTAGCTAGGTGCGGCATGTGTATGAAAGGGAAGCTGTTTTTATTTTAAGGTAAATCAGGGAGTACAGAAACAACATTGAGTTAATAAAGAAATACAAGCACTTGGATATTGCCAGAATGTAATATGCAACGTAAAATGGCAAAAATGACACTGGAGAAGGCAGAGGTCAGATCGTGAAAACTCTAAGCTATAGTGAAAAGCAAGGGCTTATCTCGTACTGATAGGAAACCAGTGCTTATAATGCTTTGCTGTTTTATCTTGTTATATGTCAAGTGGCATCTATTTACTCTTCTCCTAGAATAGCACTTTAATTTGGTTTTGAAGTCCTCACCACTCTCTCATTTCCTTTCCATGGGGTTGGGTTATGTTGGGTCCACTCCAAATTCAGACACATTGTGCAGACCAGACTGGTAAGAACATTCCATCCATCTGACCATAGCTGGTCCCTTCTTCAGGTCTCCCTTTCTTTAATTCTCCTAAATAGTTGTAGTAATAGCAGTTACTACAGTATGTATGTGTGTAGAATGTGGAACAGCGATGGGTGAGCTGGAGGAAATGGAAGGAAATAACTATCCTCCAGGTGGTTCTTACAGGATAAGCAAAACTCCCCAATACGTGGTTGGTGATGGTTCCATGTCTCTAAACAAGTAAGAACCTTCCTACTTTTTTCCTACTTTTTTTTCAGTTTGTAGGTTTGTTTTGTTTCAGATGGATTAACAGGGATAGACCATCAAATTTTGTATTTTTTACCCTAACACTATTCATTGTAAAATTATTGCAGATTCTTCCAATATTCTGACAATATTGGAATTATGTCTTCCTTAATAATTATTTTCCTAGGAACTTAGATCCAGGATTCTAAATAGATCCTCTTTGAGTATTTCTCATGTAACTCCAAGCCAGTAATCTAACATTTATAATAGCAATTTACTGTTTGCCAATCAGTTTTCCCATACAAGAAATTTTTTGATTTGCATATCAATTCTGTGAACTATGTATTATAAGAAGTTTCATTTTACAGATGAGAAAAAAATTGACCTTCTCTGTAACTAAATGAGTGGGCTTCATTCACACAGCAGGTTGAGCCATGAATAGAAGATGACTTTGGAGACTGGAAGCCCTCTCTATACCATCCTGCCTCTCACTCACTCAAATAGTAAGTTTGGAAAATGAGTCTGGGAACACATTCCCCGCCTCCCTTTGCTAATAAGGTCGCTGAAGCATAAGAGAAAATAAAGTAGTGGCTGGAGTTGAAACAAGAGACAAATACAGGTCTTTATACTTCTTAAAGTATGAGCTGCCAACTTTATATGCGATTTCTTTTTGCATAACTGTATAGCTAATTTCTTGACATTCATAACACTGATGGGTTTTATTCCTGCTGGGCTGTTCTTTTTTTTTCCATTTTTAAAAAAAATTGTTTTACTTTGATTATTTATTTATGAATTAACACCTTCAACATTTGTTGATGTCCTAAGAAGGCTTCAGTTTTCAATGACCTATATTAAAATGACAGAATAGTAAACATTCCATTGAACCATTTTTTCCTATCTCATACCTTTTTTTTCTTTTCTTTTTTTAACATCTTTATTGGAGTATAATTGCTTTACAATGGTTTGCTAGTTTCTGCCTTACAACAAAGTGAACCAGCCATACATATACACACATCCCAATATCTCCTCCCTCCTACGTCTCCCTCCCTCCCACCCTCCCTGTCCCACCCCTCGAGGTGGTCACAAAGCACCGAGCTGATCTCCCTGTGCTATGAGGCTGCTTCCCACTAGCTATCTATTTTACATTTGGTAGTGTATATATGTCCATGCCACTCTCTCACTTTGTCCCAGCTTACCCTTCCCCCTCCCCGTATCCTCAAGTCCATTCTCTAGTAGCTCTGCATCTTTATTCCGGTCTTGCTCCTACGTTCTTCATGACCTTTTTTTTTTTTTAAGATTCCATATATATGTGTTAGCATACGGTATTT
>NC_041220.1:47628372-47628897 GCF_002837175.3 Physeter macrocephalus | reverse complement strand
ATTGGGTGGTTTGCTTTTTTGATATTGAGCTGCATGAGCTACTTGTAAATTTTGGAGATTAATCCTTTGTCAGTTGTTTCATTTGCAAATATTTTCTCCCATTGTGAGGGTTGTCTTTTCGTCTTCATTATGGTTTCCTTTGCTATGCAAGAGCATTTAAGTTTCATTAGGTTCCATTTGTTTAGTTTTGTTTTTATTTCCATTTCTCTAGGAGGTGGGTCAAAAAGGATCTTGCTGTGATTTATGTCATAGAGTGTTCTGCCTATGTTTTCCTCTACGAGTTTGATGGTGTCTGGCCTTACATTTAAGTCTTTAATCCATTTTGAGTTTATTTTTGTGTATGGTGTTAGGGAGTGTTCTAATTTCATTCTTTTACATGTAGCTGTCCAGTTTTCCCAGCACCACTTATTGAAGAGGCTGTCTTTTCTCCATTGTATATTCTTGCCTCCTTTATCAAAGATTAGGTGACCATAGGTGCATGGGTTTATCTCTGGTCTTTCTATCCTGTTCCATTGATCTATATTT
>NC_041220.1:47599788-47626935 GCF_002837175.3 Physeter macrocephalus | reverse complement strand
TTTTAAATTTTGGAGATTAATCCTTTGTCGGTTGCTTCATTTGCAACTATTTTCTCCCATTCTGAGGGTTGTCTTTTGGTCTTGTTTATGGTATCCTTTGCTGTGCAAAAGCTTTTAAGTTTCATTAGGTCCCATTTGTTTATTTTTGTTTTTATATTTCCATTTCTCTACATGGTGGGTCAAAAAGGATCTTGCTGTGATTTATGTCATAGTGTGTTCTGCCTATGTTTTCCTCTAAGAGTTTGATAGTGTGTGGCCTTACATTTAGGTCTTTAATCCATTTTGAGTTTATTTTTGTGTATGGTGTTAGGGAGTGTTCTAATTTCATTCTTTTACATGTAGCTGTCCAGTTTTCCCAGCACCACTTATTGAAGAGGCTGTCTTTTCTCCACTGTATATTCTTGCTTCCTTTATCAAAGATAAGGTGACCATATGTGCATGGGTTTATCTCTGGGGTTTCTATCCTGTTTCATTGATCTATATTTCTGTTTTTGTGCCAGTACCATACTGACTTGATTACTGTAGCTTTGTAATATAGTCTGAAGTCAGGGAGCCTGATTCCTCCAGCTCCATTTTTCTTTCTCAGGATTGCTTTGGCTATTTGGGGTCTTTTGTGTTTCCATACAAATTGTGAAATTTTTTGTTCTAGTTCTGTGAAAAATGCCAGTGGTAGTTTGATAAGGATTGCACTGAATCTGTAGATTGCTTTGGGTAGTAGAGTCATTTTCACAATGTTGATTCTTCCGATCCAAGAACATGGTCTATCTCTCCATCTATTTGTATCATAGTAAATATCTTTCATCAGTATCTTATAATTTTCTGCATAGAGGTCTTTTGTCTCCTTAGGTAGGTTTTTTCCTAGTTATTTTATTCTTTTTGTTGCAGTGGTAAATGGGAGTGATTTCTTAATTTCACTTCCAGATTTTTTATCATTAGTGTATAGGAATGCAAGAGATTTCTGTGCATTAATTTTGTATCCAGCTACTTTACCAAATTCATTGTTTAGCTCTCGTAGTTTTCTGGTAGCATCTTTCGGATTCTCTATGTATAGTATCATGTCATCGGCAAACAGTGACAGGTTTACTTCTTCTTTTCCTATTTGGATTCCTTTTATTTCTTTTTCTTCTCTGTTTGCTGTGGCCAAAACTTCCAAAACTATGTTGAATAATAGTCGTGAGAGTGGGCAACCTTGTCTTGTTCCTGATCTTAGTGGAAATGGTTTCAGTTTTTCAACATTGAGGACGATATTGGCTGTGGGTTTGTCATATATGGCCTTTATTATGTTGAGGAAAGTTCCCTCTTTGCCTGCTTTCTGTAGGGTTTTTATTATAAATGGGTGTTGAATTTTGTGGAAAGCTTTCTCTGCATCTATTGAGATTATCATATGTTTTTTCTCCTTCAGTTTGTTAATATGGTGTATCACATTGATTGATTTGCATATACTGAAGAATCCTTGCATTCCTGGGATAAACCCCACTTGATCATCATGTTTGATCCTTTTAATCTGCCGTTCGATTCTGTTTGCTAGTATTTTGTTGAGGATTTTTGTACCTATGTTCATCAGTGATATTGGCCTGTAGTTTTCTTTCTTTGTGGCATGTTTGTCTGGTTTTGTTATCAGGGTGATGGTGGCCTAGTAGAATGAGTTTGGAGTGTTCCTCCCTCTGCTATATTTTGGAAGAGTTTGAGAAGGATATGTGTTAACTCTGCTCTAAATGTTTGATAGAATTCGCCTGTGAAGCCATCTGGTCCTGAGCTTTTGTTTGTTGGAAGATTTTTAATCATACTTTCAATTTCAGTGCTTGTGATTGGTGTGTTCATATTTTCTATTTCTTCCTGGTTCAGTCTCAGGAGGTTGTGCGTTTCTAAGAATGTGTCCATTTCTTCTCGGTTGTCCGTTTTATTGGCATATAGTTGCTTGTTGTAATCTCTCATGATTCTTTGTATTTCTGCAGTGTCAGTTGTTACTTTTCCTTTTTCATTTCTAATTCTATTGATTTGAGTCTTCTCCCTTTTTTTCTTGATGAGTCTGGCTAATGGTTTATCAATTTCGTTTATCTTCTCAAAGAACCAGCTTTTAGTTTTATTGATCTGTGCTATCATTTCCTTCATTTCTTTTTCATTACTTCTGATCTGATCTTTATGATTTCTGTCCTTCTGCTACCTTTGGGGCTTCCTTGTTCTTCTTTCTCTAATTGCTTTAGGTGTAAGGTTACCTTGTATATTTGAGATGTTTCTTGTTTCTTAAGGTAAGATTGTATTGCTATAAACTTCCCTCTTAGCACTGCTTTTGCTGCATCCCATAGGTTTTGGGTCGTTGTGTTTTCATTGTCATTTGTTTCTAGGTATTTTTTGATTTCCTCTTTGATTTCTTCAGTGATCTCTTGTATTAAGTAGTGTATTGCTTAGCCTCCATTTGTTAACATTTTTTACAGATTTTTTTCCTGTAATTGATATCTAGTCTCATAGCGTTGGGATCAGAAAACATACTTGATACGATTTCAATTTTCTTAAATTTTCTAAGGCTTGATTTGTGACCCAAGATATGATCTATCCGGGAGAATGTTCCATGAGCACTTGAGAAGAAAGTGTATTCTGTTGTTTTTGGATGGACTGTCCTATAAATATCAATTAAGTCTATCTTGTTTAATGTATCATTTAAAGCTTGTCTTTCCTTATTTATTTTCATTTTGGATGATCTGTCCATTGGTGAAAGTGGGGTGTTAAAGTCCCCTACTCTGATTGTGTTACTGTCGATTTCCCCTTTTATGGCTGTTAGTATTTGCCTTATGTATTGAGGTGCTCCTATGTTGGGTGCATAAATATTTACAATTGTTATATCTTCTTCTTGGATTGATCCCTTGATCGTTATGTAGCGTCCTTCTTTGTGTCTTATAATAGTCTTTTTTTAAAAGTCTATTTTGTGTGATATGAGAATTGCTACTCCAGCTTTCTTTTGTTTTCCATTTGCATGGAATATCTTTTTCCATTCCCTCACTTTCAGTCTGTATGTGTACCTAAGTCTGAAGTGGGTCTCCTGTAGACAGCATATATATGGGTCTTGTTTTTGTATCCATTCAGCCATTTTCCATTCCCTCACTTTCAGTCTGTATGTGTACCTAAGTCTGAAGTGGGTCTCCTGTAGACAGCATATATATGGGTCTTGTTTTTGTATCCATTCAGCCACTCAGTGTCTTTTGGTTGGAGCATTTAATCCATTTTCATTTATGTTAATTATATGTATGTTCCTATTACCATTTACTTAATTGTTTTGGGTTTGTTATTGGAGGTCTTTTCCTTCTCTTGTGTTTCCTGCCTAGAGAAGTTCCTTTAGCATTTGTTGGAAAGCTGGTTTGGTGGTGCTGAATTCTCTTAGATTTTGCTTGTCTGTAAAGCTTTTAATTTCTCCGTCAAATCTGAATGAGATCCTTGCTGGGTAGAGTAATCTTGGCTGTAGGTTTTTCCCCTTCATCACTTTAAATATGGCCTACCACTCTCTTCTGGCTTGCAGAGTTTCTGCTGAAAGATCAGCTGTTAACCTTACGGAGATTCCCTTGTATGTGTTATTTGTTGTTTTTCCCTTGCTGCTTTTAATATTTTTTCTTTGTATTTAATTTTTTGATAGTGTGATTAATATGTGCCTTGGCGTGTTTCTCCTTGTATTTATCCTGTATGGTACTCTCTGTGCTTCCTGTACTTGATTAACTATTTCCTTTCCCAGATTAGGGAAGTTTTCAACTATAATCTTTTCAAATATTTTCTCAGTCCCTTTCTTTTTCTCTTCTTCTTCTGCGACCCCTATAATTCGAATGTTGATGCATTTAATATTGTCCCAGAGGTCTCTGAGACTGTCTTCAATTCTTTTCATTTTGTTTCCTTTATTCTGCTCTGCAATAGTTATTTCCACTATTTTATCTTCCCAGTTGCTTATCTGTTTTTCTGTATCAGTTATTCTGTTATTGATTCCTTCTAGAGAATTCTTAATTTCATTTATTGTGTTGTTCATCATTGTTTATATGCTCTTTAGTTCTTCTAGGTCCTTGTTAAATGTTTCTTATATTTTCTCCATTCTCTTTCCAAGATTTTGGATCATCTTTACTGTCATTATTCTGCATTCTTTTTCAGGTAGACTGCCTATTTCCTCTTCATTTGTTAGGTCTGGTGGGTTTTTTACCTTGCTCCTTCATCTGCTGTGTGTTTCTCTTTCTTCTCATATTGCTTTACTTACTGTGTTTGGTTCTCCTTTTTGCATGCTGCAGGTTCATATTTCCCATTGTTTTTGGTGTCAGCCTCCATTGGCTAAGGTTGGTTCAGTGGGTTGTGTAGGCTTCCAGGTGGAGGGGCCTGGTGCCTGTGTTTTGGTGGATGAGGCTGGATCTTGTCTTTCTGGTGGGCAGGTCCACTTCTGGTGGTGTGTTTTGGGGTGTCTGTGACTTTATTATGATTTTAGGCAGCCTCTCTGCTAATGGCTGGGGTTGTGTTCCTGTCTTGCTAATTGTTTGGCATAGGGTGTCGAGCACTCTTGCTTGCTACTCGTTGAGTGGAGCTGGGGCTTAGCTTTGAGATGGAGATGTCTGGGAGATTTTCGCTGTTTGATATTACGTGGAGCTGGGTGGTCTCTGGTGGACCAATGTCCTGAAGTTGGCTCTCCCACCTCAGAGGCACAGCCCTGATGCCTGTCGGGAGTACTAAGAACCTGTCATCCACAGAGCTCAGAATAAAAGGGAGAAAAATTGAAAGAAAGAAAGAAAAAGATAAAGTACAATACAATAAAATAAAATAAAGTTTGTAAGTAAAAAATAAAAATAAGTATTAAAAAAATTAAAAAGTAATTAAAACAAGAAAGAAAGAAAGAAGAGAGCAACCAAACTAAAAAACAAATCCACCAATGATAACAAGCACTAAAAACTATAGTAAAATAAAAAAAAAATAACGGACAGACAGAACCCTAAGACAAATGGTAAAAACAAAACTATACAGGTAAAATCACACACAGAAGCATACACATGCACACTCACAAAAAGAGAAAAAGGGAAAAAATATATATATATCGTTGCTCCCAAAGTCCACCTCCTCAATTTGGGTTGATTCGTTGTCTATTCAGGTATTCCACAGATGCAGGGTACATCATGTTGACTGTGGAGATTTAATCCGCTGCTCCTGAGGCTGCTGGGAGAGATTTCCCTTTCTCTTCTTTGTTCGCACAGCTCCTGGGGTTCAGCTTTGGATTTGGCCCCGCCTCTGCGTGTAGGTCACCTGAGGGCGTCTGTTCTTTGCTCAGATAGGATGGGGTTAAAGGAGCACCTGCTTTGGGGGCTCTGGCTCACTCAGGCCAGGGGGAGGGAGGGTTACAGAATGCGGAGCGAGCCTACAGTGGCAGAGGCTGCGAGATGTTGCACCAGCCTGAGGCGTGCCGTGTGTTCTCCCGGGGAGGTTGTCTCTGAATCACGGGACCCTGGCATTGGCGGGCTGCACAGGCTCCCGGAAGAGGAGGTGTTGAGCGTGACCTGTGCTTGCACAGAGACTTCTTGGTGGCGGCGGCAGCAGCCTTAGCGTCTCATGCCCGTCTATGTTTTCCACGCTGATAGCTGCGGCTCGCACTCATCTCTGGAGCTCGTTTAGGTGGCGCTGTTAATCCCCTCTCCTCGCGCACCAGGAAACAGAGAGGCAAGAAAAAGTCTCTTGCCTCTTCAGCAGGTCCAGACCTTTTCCTGGACTCCCTCCCGGCTAGCTGTGGTGCACTAGCCCCCTTCAGGCTGTGTTCACGCAGCTAACCCCAGTCCTCTCCCTGGGATCCGACTTCCGAAGCCTGAGCCTCAGCTCCCAGCCCCCGCCCTTCCCAGCGGGTGAGCAGACAAGCCTCTCGGGCTGGTGAGTGCTGGTCAGCTCGATCCTCTGTGCGGGAATCTCTCCGCTTTGCCCTCAGCACCCCTGTTGCTGTGCTCTCCTCCATGGCTCTGAAGCTTCCCCCTCCGCCACCCGCAGTCTCCGCCCACGAAGGGCCTTCCTAGGGTGTGGAAACCTTTCCTCCTTCACAGCTCCCTCCCACTGGGGCAGGTCACGTCCCTATTCTTTTGTCTCTGTGTTTTCTTTTTTCTTTTGCCCTACCCAGGTACGTGGGGAGTTTCTTGCCTTTTGGGGAGGTCTGAGGTCTTCTGCCAGCATTCAATTGGTGTTCTGTAGGAGTTGTTCCACACATAGATGTATTTCTGTTTTATTTGTGGGGAGGAAGGTGATCTCCACGTCTTACTCTTCCGCCATCTTGAAGCTCCCCCCCTTCTCTGTTCCTTTGTCTAATGCTGGGACACATTAGAAATGCCGTTTGCGTTGTTTTATCAGCTAGGATATGAATATGACTTCTTTAACCACAGAAGGAAAATGATAACTTTTTATTCGATTCAGACTCTGTATATCCATACTGTATTTTATCTGCAAGGTGCTTGTGATGAGCAGCCAAAATACATGTATGGCATGTGTAATGGTAGCAATTTGTCAAATAATTCACATATACAAAGCTTTTAAAATGCACTTAAATTGAAATGGTTTTGGAACTATAATTATAAGCAGAAGCCTCCCTGGCTTTCTGTTCACCCTGGGGTCATAATTTTCTTTTGAAAATTCTCTCAGGAGAGTATTACCACTGAATGGGCTTTCTTATTGGCTTCCCTGTTGATCTCTGGTGAGTCTAGAGTGTGTCAGGAGAATGTTTTTAGTCCATCATATTTCTGCTTGGCTAGAAAAAGCTTTTAATCTCTGGGAAGCTCACATTTTGTAAGTGTAGGTTGTAAAAGTAGTTTCTTTAAGAGAAAAAAAATGCCATTGCTTTCTAAATATGAAAAAAATTATATGGCTTTGATACATTTGGCAATTTTATATCAACACACCCATCTCTGGAAAGTGCTTATTATTGTATGAATACTGTGTCTTATCCCAGGTTCGATGTGCAGGTCCAATAAATAGATATCAGAATGTTGTGTACAATCATACTAAATATTATCTTTTAAAAAAAGACCTAGTATAATTTCTAAATATTTGGGGGTTTAAAATAATTATATTAATATTTATGATGATGATGTTGGAAGGTACAACTTATAATGAGAGCACATATAATTAAGCATGTTATGATCTCTGGAGAATACATGCTTGATATGTTATAAAGAATAATTCTACCTTTCCTGGTTTTTTTTGTTGCTGTTGTTAGATACTATGTGGTACTGATCTTGATTATTTAAAAAGTATGTTTATATTATAGTTCCATATTTAGAATATTTATTATTTTTTTGTGTGCATAGGAATGTTTCAAAAGGAAAGTAACACTAGCTGTCTTTGAATTTGAATCTTTTTATGGGGTATCATTAGGTTTTCCCGTTAGGATGATGGGTTTTTCTTCTATTGAAGAAAAGACGTCTTTAATTATGCTATCTCGGTTAATAACAAGAGACATAGAATCCTAGAATGTTAGAACTGGTAGAGACCTTAGTAATTGACCACACCTCACATTAAAAATATGTTTTATCTTGCAACCAAATGTACACAAGTGGACACTCATTCCTCTGCCTGCTCCACACAAATGTATGCATGCATGTAAACAAAACTGGAGCAAGAGTGTTGTGAAAAAAATATTTGTGCTTTGTGTGGTGTACCTTAGCAATTCTTCTCAATTCATTAAGAAAAGAATGCTTACCTGAACCCCTCAAACAGATCTTACCACCAGGACCAGCTATGTATTTTGCAGGGCCCAAAGCAAAATGAAACTATGGGTCTCCTTGGTAAAAAAATTATTTAAAAATTTCAGGCTGGCATTAGCAGATCATTAATCCAAGCATGGGTCCCTTCTGAGCATGGGGCCTTGTGAGACAGCACAGGCTTTACATCAGTGAAACCACCCTTGCTCACCACTTCTGAATTGATTGTGGCCAGCAGTTTCAAAACACTTTAGAGCAACTCTCATTTTATAACTGTGAAGACTGAGGCTCATTGCAGATGAATGACTTAGATGAAAAGATGATGAAGTGCAATACAAAGACAGGTCTCTGACTTCTATGCCAGTGTTCTTACCTCTAACCTCAATTAGATTACTCTGGGGATGGGATAATAGAGTTATAAAATTTCTGGCGTTTTGTAAGCTCTCCACTCCTCTGATCCCAGCTCTTTTTAGAATTCAATTTTATTTCAGATGTTGTTGAAAATGTTTTTAATATTACTTTATCACTTAATCTATTTTTATGTCTTGGTAAGAGTAAATCATGATTTTCTTTTTTTCTTCTTTTTACTTTGAGGCTTCCTGAACCACCAGCTACTATTATATTGTACTGTAGTTGTTTGAAGTTAATGAAGGAAAAGGCCAAACATAAGTTTCAGAATCTGGGTCAAAGAAGAAAGTCATAAAAAACAGGGACTAGTAATGCCCTACAGAAACTGAGAAGTGATACGGAGGAGTGAAATAGAGGGGTTATCTTTAGAGAAGGAGGGAAACAATTATTTCGCTAAGCCTGAAGGAAAAGATGAGAGGACAGCTGTGTATGCCGAATATTGCTTCTAAGTGTGTGGAGAAGAAATGTGTCCATGGTTTTTATGTCTACACAGAAATGGCACCCAGGGTCATCATGTGGTAAGGATGGTGTGGAGGTCAAACAGAATAGAAGGTTTAGAAAACTACTGGGTGAAGCTGGACAGCCTGAGGAATACTGGTTCTTCTGTAAAGGATCTGCAGCCTGAAGAATTAAATAATGTCTTCAAAGTCTCATATCTATTGATATATATCCAGCTAAATTTAATAAGATATTTTGTTAATTACAATAAATAGGATGTAAAATTATTAATAATTGCATTTCATTGATTATTAGGCTGAATCCAGATTGTTTTTTGTGTTTTTTTTTTGCTGTATGCGGGCCTCTCACTGTTGTGGCCTCTCCCTTTGTGGAGCACAGGCTCCGGACGCGCAGGCTCAGCGGCCATGGCTCACGGGCCCAGCCGCTCCGCGGCATGTGGGATCCTCCCGGGCCGGGTCACGAACCCGTGTCCCCTGCATCGGCAGGCGGACTCTCAACCACTGCACCACCAGGGAAGCCCAGATTGTTTTAAAGTAAAAGTGAATTTGAGCCAGTTAAACAAAATGGGCTATCTGAAATAGGGTCCCTGATCTGAACTTACAACATTTTTTGTGTGTATTTGTCAGTGAAGTTGATTAAACTATTTTTGTATTTAGACCTAGTCTTTAAGTCGGTGATTAATTTGGCAATATAAATTAGAATATTTTTTAATCCATCTTTATTTTTAACAGGAGAAGTCAAGGGAGGTGCAAATGGAGAATAACTGGAGCAGGAAAGTAAATAAAATTTTAAAAAATGTCATCTTATGTTGTTTTTTTTAATTGAAACCTGTAGTGTTTGATTTTGTACAATCAAACCATGAGGGAACACCACTTTAAAAACTGTGAGTGAATGTTAAACATTCTTTATCAGACTTCCAGGTATAATTCGATGTTACAATGGCTTTCATTTATTAACAGAAAACTTTGAAAAAGGCATCAGAAACATTCTTCCAGATCTGAAAGTTTTAAAGTATATTCATCCACATTCTAAGTTTTTCCCTCTCACCCCATACTTAGTTCTCTTACTCTTTTTTATTTACCTTTTCTTTAAGTGTTTGTTTTCCAATTTCAGGCAGGACCTAATTCAGAAACTTTAAGTCCTTTCATCCAGTGTTGTCCTGCAGGGCTTCGGTAACAAACATTATTAAATCAACACATATGGTACTTGTTTTTTTTTTTTTTTTTTTTTTTTTCCACGTGGCTGGCCCTGGAGAATTTGGAATCCCTTTTGCAGAAATATTTAATTTTGTGTTCTTAGCACATGTATCTGAAAAACTGTGCTTAGCTCAACCTGAAAGAGAAACTGTTCTATTTGTCTCTCCCTCAGGATCAAGTGAAGATCAAAAGTTAACAAGCTTTAGGAAGGCCTTTTATTCATTTTGGAGCCCCTTTTCATGATCAACTTTCAGTGGTGTACAGCTGTGTGGTGATTAAAGACCCTTAGCACCTCTTTATGGGACTTTTCAAATGTCAAATGCCCAGGCACACAGTAGGTATAAAATGTCTTCTCCAATGATCAGAGCAAAATGTAAAAATAAAAAATTGAAAGTTATCTTCTGATAGCCCTACTGAGATTTCAAGACACCGATTAAAAATAGTTTCTCCCAGTAATTTGCATATTAATACCATGAAATAGTCACCATATTAACTTTTTAATTAAATTCTGATCACTGTGATAATTAGTTTCAATAATTTTAGGAACAGCAGTCCCTTAAAAAGATCAATGGTGAACAATGTTTAAGAGCGAAATGACTGCCTTCAGTCTCTTGAACTATTTCTCAGTAGTTTACTTAATCTGAAAAATAATCCAATGGATTGCAATGGCTTGATTAAAATTAAGATGACTCAGAATTTCTAGTCTCCAGCATGGTTATTGTTGCTTGTAATATTAAAAAGTTTTTTTACTTTAAAAAAAGCCTTCTGAGTGAAAAACATAGTTTAATGTTTCACTTTGATGAGATTTCTAAGAGCCATTAAAATGCTGGTATTCATTGTGAATCTCTAAGGGAAGAAGGATAGAGAATACAGCATTTTCCACATTTGTCTGACTAATTTTTAGAAAAGACACTTCAGGGGACAATGCTATAGAACATGCTTTGGCAAAAGCTGATGATACAAAGGCTGTTTGAGTTTCTGTGTGAAGTGGATGGAATGTAAGGTATTTCTAAATTTAAAATAAAAACAAAAACTATGCCTTAAGTTTTCTGTTAGCTTGTGAGGTGATGTTTTAACTGACTATCTTTGAACAAAATTCCTCTGTATGTACTTTACTTAACATGGAGGATGAAAGTGGAAATTCCGGTCATCTTAGCTCTAAGGAAATCTGAAGTGACTCAGGAAGATGAATGACCATGGGGAAGAGGATGTGGGTTGGGCACCAAAGGAAGAGTTGTGCTTTTGGATTCTATATGTTGAAGCACATGGCTTCTGAATCACTGAGTTGCAGTTGACCTTAAAAAGATATGTATATCCCAAGCTAGAGTAAGATTATACCAAGTCATTTTTCCATTGAGGGAAGAGAAGACAGAAGACCTCCAGTGTGATGATGATTGATAATATTATGAAAAGTAGTAATCATAAATCACTCTTTTGGAGTGTTACATGCTTGCTGCTGTGCTAAAGTGCTTTATGTGGATCATTTCATATAATCCTCAAAAAAATAAAGTTAGTATAATATTCCCATTTTTAGATAAGAAAATTGAGGCCTGGAGAAATTGCATTATTTTTACCCACATCTCACAGGTATAAGTAAATGAGCCAGGGAACATGAAAACAGGAAGTCTGACTTCTAAGCCCATGTTTCTAAACACTAGAGGTTTGCCTTCTGTGTTATGTTTGTTTTCCCATCAGTAATAAAGTTTCCAATAACAAAGCATGTTATTGGCAGGTCTGTTCTTTATGAAATAGAGGCACCTCTGTGGCTACAGATGTCCCAACTTTCTCGGGCCCTTACTGTTTACTAGTTACTGTTTGAATAGGGAATTTCTTTTCATTTTCTTCCAAGATATGTCACTGTAACTTGTAGTTGTAATTAAGGTTTTGAGAGGTAAGGAATAATGTTAGGTAAACAGATAGAAAAAGTTTATGTTTGTTAAGAAAGTGAAGTCTTTTTTGAAAGAAAGCAGAGAAAGAAGTGGGAAAAAGTAAATGAATTTTAATAACTTCACGATATGCAAAAGAGCACAGTGGGATAAATGTTGCAATATGGGTATAGTATGTGATTTTAAAATTAAGTCAAAGACTGCATGGATGGTCCTGTGTAGTTGAATACATCCATGCAGATGGTGGCAGAATAAGCTTGCATTTGCTTCAGGAGTGGCTCCCAGGACCAACCAGTTCTTATGCTCTTGGAGACACGATGTAATAGAGTTAATGGAGGTGTCACCGCTGCTGTGATCGGATCAGTTACTGCAGGTGATTCCTAATGGGTTTGGAGCTCAGCGTTCTTTACTAATTTCTCGTTTCCATACCCGCTGTCATAGTTCAGGCCCTTATTACCTTTTGTCTGGACTACCAGCTGGTCTGATTACCTTTGGTCTCACATTTCTCAAAATCACCCTACAGAGTTTAAGGTTCTTGAAGCTCCCTTTTTATCATGCTACTCTCCTGATCAAAAGTCTCCAGTGGGTTTCCATCACTTACTGAATGAAGAACAGACTTTGTAACCTGGCATAGTCTCCTGAACTGTCTGTAACCCCCTGTCCTGCCTTATCCTCCTATTAACTTACACGTGTCCTTCATCCATGCCTACCAACAGCTGCCTGTAGGCTATCTATGCTTCCTCATGCCATTCCCTTTGCTTTTGCTTCTCTGTCAGCTAAAATCCCTTCTCCTCTTTTTCTTCCATCAGCATTCTACATAGGCACTATTTATTTTTTCTTTAAACTACTTTACTGAAGTGTGATTGACGTGTAAAACGCTGTACATATTTAATGTATACAATTTAGTGAGTTTGGGGATACATACATACCTGTGAAACCATCACCACCATCAAGGCCGTGGCCAAATCTATCATCTCCCCAAGTTTCCTCCCATCTTCCTTACCATATCATCATCATCATTTTTTGTGTATGTGATAAGAACACTCAACGTAAGATCACTCTTTTAACAAATTTTAAGCATATATTAAAGTATTGTTAGCTATAGGCACTATGCTCTATAGCAGATCTCCAAAACTTATTTATCTTGTGTAGCAGAAACTTTGTACCCTTTGACAATTACTTCCTCATTTCCCCCTTCCTTCAGGCCCTGGCAACCACCATTCTACTCTACTTCTATGAGTTGGACTATTTAGATTCCATATGTGTGAGATCACGCAGTATTCGCCTTTCTGTGTCTGGCTTATTTCACTTAGCTTATTGTCCTCCAGGTCCATCCATGTTGTCACAAATGCAGAGTTTCCTTTTTGTAAAGGCTGAGTAATATTCCATTGTATGTATATGCCACATCTTCTTTATTCATTCATCCATCAATGGACATTTAGGTTGTTTCACATATGCATTCATTAATGACATTACAAATGTCTCTTACTTCATAAAACTCTTTGATCATTTCAATGGTGAGGAACTTTTCATCCTCTGAACTTTACAAGTGAATTGGTGATCTCCTTGCATGAAGCTAACAAATTTTTCTTTAGATTATAGTTAGAGTACATCTTTATTACTGGATTTTGAGGTTATTAAGTGCAGAGGTCTCATTTTAATCATCTCTGTACCCCACAGTGACTATCCCAGGGACATAACATGGTAAATGCTTAAAAAAAATATTTGTTGCACCAGCACCATAACATAGTAAAATGCTTAAAAAATATTCTTGGCACTTATATGAGCTGGATCCCACCATTCTTGAGAATATTATCCATAAAATGCTAACTCTCCAAAGGTAGGTGGTTGTAATATTTCTTCTGCTCTATTTGCTCTTCTAGAACTCTCTGTTTTTCTTTTGAAAAATCATCACAATTGGAATAAAAATCTTAATTTACATAATTATTTATTGTTGGTCTTTGTAAGGATAGAGACTAAGTCTGCCTAGTTCATCATTGTATAACTAGCATAGTATCTGGAACATGGAAGTCGTATAATAAATATTAATTGAATGAGTGAATGAATCTCCTAACATAATCTGTTTTCCAAAAACCTGAATAATAGCTATTCATTCAAAGATACTTATTGGGTACTTGCTATATAGAATACATTGCTAGGGCTCATGAAACAAAAATTGAAAGAGAATTCCTTCATGTCCAAATGTGAATCCAGTCAATAGGCAAAATAAATTCAGCCAGCCACTTTGGCTTTAGTATGCCAGAAGATCAACCCTGCCCTAACTGGTCCATAAAAGAATCACAACATCTCTCAAAGTCTGGTCTATCATCCGGGTAAACAAATACGATCTGCCTTACTTGTAAGGGCTATTGAACACCTTAAACTTGATTTGTCAGGTAGAAGAAACCATTTCTTCTGTGTAGTAGATTTAACCCCATATGAATACTGTCAGTGGACATGTATCTACAGTGCATGACTCAGTTGACAATACAGAATGCATAAACTTCAGGTGCTTGATAGCATCCCCATATTTGAATGATCTGTCTCTGAGTCCTGCCAAAAGTGCAGCTGAGACCCTTAATATTTGAGTGGGTTACTCTAAGAAGCACATCATCCATAAAACTTTCTCATTCTAAGCTTTAAACCTGTATCAGGTTAGATCAGGATATACTGGGCTATGTACTATAGAACAACATTATAAAACTCTGTCCTTGTATTTTATTGCACTCATATGAGAAATGGTTCTATGTAGAAGATCTCCATATTGTCTTCATAAAACAGCAGTTAAGGGCTTCCCTGGTGGCGCAGTGGTTGAGAGTCCGCCTGCCGATGCAGGGGACATGGGTTCGTGCCCCGGCCCGGGAATATCCCACATGCCGCGGAGCTGCTGGGCCCGTGAGCCATGGCCGCTGAGCCTGCGCGTCTGGAGCCTGTGCTCCGCAACGGGAGAGGCCACAGCAGTGAGAGGCCCGCGAACTGCAAAAAAAACCAAAAAAACCCAGCAGTTGAGGATATTATGTATAAATTTATTCAGTATTTCTTATATGAGGACCCATGTCCTCATATATATTTTTTCAGAATTTAGAGTTAAGATAAACTTTGTCCACGGATATGATCCTTTTAAGTAGTTAATGAAAAATTTGCAGCTCATCATCATATATATATATGATATTCAGAGAGTTCAAAGCTAAGCCTTTTGCCTGGGTTCCTCTATCTTGAGTTTTATTCTATAATTCCTTTCCTTTCCGTCTTTCTTCCCACTTATTGTCTCATTTTTTTCTGTGCTTTTGAAAATAGTTTTATTGTATTGATTACTTGCACTGTGGTTTGAATCAGTTATTTTCAGATGTAGTTGGAGGCATAAATAAATAACGCCTAAATAAATAATAGACTTGTCTTTAGGCATCCATATTCTCTCTTACAAACATTCATTGCAGGAGTTAATTGGAAATGGAACTAAATATTAGTTTGATTAATTAGAGTTCATTAAGTTCCCTTTGGTGTACTTTATAGAACCCTCGAAGCTTCTGGTGTCTGCTCTAACACAGCTTGAACGGTGCTTTTGGGGAGACAGCATTGAATTTTTCTCATATTTTAATGAGTATTATATATACAGATTAATTATTTTTGTTCAGCATTCCATATTGTTCACTCTGCTTTGAAATGAAAATTGTAAATGCTTAAATAAATTAATTGAAAAGTTGTTTACCATAACTGAAACTCATATACGTATTTTCATGTCATCAGCTGAAATGAAATTTTCTAATGCCTGACACAGGTAATATGTTTAATGAATCACAGCTGAGTTCATTTTTGGCTTCTTTAGGGAAAAAAGATCAGAACTCTCTTCCATTGTTCACTAATATGAATATAAGAAATATAGAAATGTCCAAACTGCTCATGATCTAGAAAACAACCGGAGACTTCTTAGCACACCTGTTCTTCACATTACAATTAGTGGGGCATACAATTCTCTACAAACATAAATATCAATCTCATCTTATATTGAAACAAAAACGTCCTACTGATAGAAAGGAGTATTTGAATATACAGACATGGTTAGTCATGGACAAAAATTTGGCCCTTGGATCAGCAACTCTTTTGTTTTGGGGACACTGGGCTCTCAAAAAAAGGTATTATCCTTTAAAATTTTTTTAAAAGGTATCATCCTTGAGTTGTGTTTCCTAGACAGTAATTAGCAAAACACTTTTCCTGCAAAACACACTGTAGGAATGGGGATTCTTGATCAAATACATGTGAACATATAACATATCACACCTCCATCTTCCTGGAGAGTCATAATTTCTTTTTTTCTTTTTTTTAACATCTTTATGGAGTATAATTGCTTTACAATGGTGTGTTAGTTTCTGCTTTATAACAAAGTGAATCAGCTGTACATATACATATATCCCCCAATCTCCTCCCTCTTGCGTCTCCCTCCCACCCCTCTGGGGGGTCACAAAGCACTGAGCTGATCTCCCTGTGTTGTGTGGCTGCTTCCCACTAGCTAGCTATTTTACATTTGGTAGTGTATGTATGGCCATGCCACGCTCTGACTTTGTCCCAGCTTCCCCTTCCCCTTCCCCGTATCCTCAAGTCCATTCTCTATGCCTGCGTCTTTATTCCCATCCTGCCCCTAGGTTCTTCATAACTTTTTTTTTTTTAGATTCCATATATATGTGTTAGCATACAGTATTTGTTTTTCTCTTTCTGACTTAACTTCATTCTGTATGACAGACTCTAGGTCCATTCACCTCACTACACATAACTCAATTTTGTTTCTTTTTATGGCTGAGTAATATTCTATTGTATATATGTGCCACATCTTCTTTATCCATTCATCTGTCGAGGACATCCATTCAAGTGTAGATGGACACTTAGGTTGCTTCCATGTCCTGGTTATTCTAAATAGTGCTGCAGTGAACTCTTTTTGAATTATGGTTTCCTCAGGGTATATGCCCAGTAGTAGCATTGCTGGGTCTTATGGTAGTTCTATTTTTAGTTTTTTAAGGAAGCTCCATACTGTTCTCCATAGTGGCTGTATCAATTTACATTCCCACCAGCAGTACAGGAGGGTTCCCTTTTCTCCAAACCCTTTTTAAAAAAAAAATCTTTATTGGAGTATAATTGCTTTACAATGGTGTGTTAGTTTCTGCTTTATAACAAAGTGAATCAGCTATACATATACATATATCACCAAATCTCCTCCCTCTTGTGTCTCCCTCCCACCGTCCCTATCCTACCCCTCTAGGTGGTCACAGAGCACGAGCTGATCTCCCTGTGCTATGAGGCTGCTTCCCACTACCTATCTATTCCACGTTTGGTAGGGTATATATGTCCATGCCACTCTCTCACTTTGACCCAGCTTACACTTCTCCCTCCCCGTATCCTCAGGTACATTCTCTAGTAGGTCTGCATCTTTATTCCTGTCTTCTCCTTAGGTTCTTCTGACCATTTTTTTTTGTTTTTTTGTTTTTTAGATTCTATATATATGTGTTAGCATATGGTATTTGTTTTTCTCTTTTTGACTTACTTCACTCTGTATGACAGTCTCTAGGTCCATCCCCCTCACTACAAATAACTCAGTTTCGTTCCTTTTTATGGCTGAGTAATATTCCATTGTATATATGTGCCACATCTTCTTTATCCATTCATCTGTTGATTTCTGAAACTAGGAAAAATGTTATTTGTTACAAATTTTAATTTACATGACTGCTGTCAGTCCCAAGAGTTAAAATTTTTAAAACAGCTTTTGTCAGAGAATATTTGGATAACATTATTTTAAAATTAAGTATTGGATATATTTTGATTATTTTGAAACTATTAATTATTTGATATTAATAAATTATTATAATTTATTGAATTATAATAAAACTAATATTTTATATATAAATAATTTGAACACTGTCCACACTTGTAGACTTAATAGATAATGAAGGTTAAAGAAGTTTTGTTAAAGCAAAATAAAATTCGGCAGAATCGGGCTTCCCTGGTGGCGCAGTGGTTGAAAGTCCGCTTGCCGATGCAGGGGACATGGGTTCGCGCCCTGGTCCGGGAAGATCCCACATGCCGCGGAGCGGCTGGGCCCGTGAGCCATGGCCGCTGCACTTGCGCATCCGGATCCTGTGCTCCGCAACGGGAGAGGCCACAACAGTGAGAGGCCCGCGTACCGCAAAAAATAAATAAATAAATAAATAAAATTTGGCAGAATGAATAAACTGGTATTAAATACCTCCTTTAAAGAATTTAATGATAATATAAATTGCATAATTTTTGAAGCTACACTATGTTTGTGCTATTCGTGCCTTATATATACTAAGCTTATTAAACAGCAGTCCTGATACAATTGTAGGTACAGATTACATATTTTTAAAATAAATAAATGATACATTAACTATGGAACATATATTTCAGAAACTAAGTAGTACAATTTTTTTTTCATTTTCTCATGAGTATGGCATTGCCAAAACTACAGCATTATTTGATGTATTGTGCCTTTGTAGAGTCAGTACATTCAGTAAATATCTTTTGAACCAAATTGAATTCAATTTTTTTTTTTTTTTTTTTGCGGTACGCAGGCCTCTCACTGTTGTGGCCCCTCCCACTGCGGAGTACAGGGCCCGGACGCGCAGGCCCAGTGGCCACGGCTCACAGGTCCAGCCTCTCCGCGGAACTTGGCATCCTCCCGGACCGGGGCACGAACCCGTATCCTCTGCATCGGCAGGCAGACTCTCAACTACCGCGCCGCCAGGGAAGCCCAGGGAGTCTTCTAATTTCATTCTTTTACATGTATCTCTCCAGTTTTCCCAGCACCACTTATTGAACAGGCTGTCTTTTCTCCACTGTATATTCTTGCCTCCTTTATCAAAGCTAAGTTGACCATATGTGTGTGGGTTTATCACTGGGCTTTCTATCCTGTTCCATTGATCTATATTTCTGTTTTTGTGCCAGTACCATACTGTCTTGATTACTGTAGCTTTGTAGTATAGTCTGAAGTCAGGGAGCCTGATTCCTCCAGCCCCATTTTTCGTTCTCAAGATTGCTTTGGCTATTCAGGGTCTTTTGTGTTTCCATACAAATTGTGAAATTTTTTGTTCTAGTTCTGTAAAATTTTATTCTTTTTGTTGCAGTGGTAAATGGGAGTGTTTTCTTAATTTCTCTTACAGATTTTTCATGATTAGTGTATAGGAATGCCAGAGATTTCTGTGCATTAATTTTGTATCCAGCTACTTTACCAAGTTCATTGATTAGCTCTCGTAGTTTTCTGGTAGCATCTTTCGGATTCTCTATGTATAGTATCATGTCATCTGCAAACAGTGACAGGTTTACTTCTTCTTTTCCTATTTGGATTCCTTTTATTTCTTTTTCTTCTCTGTTTGCTGTGGCCAAAACTTCCAAAACTATGTTGAATAATAGTCGTGAGAGTGGGCAACCTTGTCTTGTTCCTGATCTTAGTGGAAATGGTTTCAGTTTTTCAACATTGAGGATGATATTGGCTGTGGGTTTGTCATATATGGCCTTTATTATGTTGAGGAAAGTTCCCTCTTTGCCTACTTTCTGTAGGGTTTTTATTATAAATGGGTGTTGAATTTTGTGGAAAGCTTTCTCTGCATCTATTGAGATTATCATATGTTTTTTCTCCTTCAGTTTGTTAATATGGTGTATCACATTGATTGATTTGCATATACTGAAGAATCCTTGCATTCCTGGGATAAACGATAGAATTTGCCTGTGAAGCCATCTGGTCCTGAGCTTTTGTTTGTTGGAAGATTTTTAATCACAGTTTCAATTTCAGTGCTTGTGACTGATCTGTTCATATTTTCTATTTCTTCCTGGTTCAGTCTCAGGAGGTTGTGCGTTTCTAAGAATTGGTGCATTTCTTCCAGGTTGTCCGTTTTATTGGCATATAGTTGCTCGTAGTAATCTCTCAGGATCCTTTGTATTTCTGCAGTGTCAGTTGTTACTTCTCCTTTTTCATTTGTAATTCTATTGATTTGAGTCTTCTCCCTTTTTTTCTTGAAAGGTCTGGCTAATGGTTTATCAATTTTGTTTAATCTTCTCAAAGAACCAGGTTTTAGTTTTCTGGTTCTTTGCTATCATTTCCTTCATTTCTTTTTCATTTACTTCTGATCTGATCTTTATGATTTCTTTCTTTCTGCTAACTTCTGGGGTTTTTTGTTCTTCTTTCTTTAATTGCTTTAGGTGTAAGGTTAGGTTGTTTATCTGAGATGTTTCTTGTTTCTTAGGTAGGCTTGTATAGCTATAAACTTCCCTCTTAGAACTGCTTTGCTGCATTCCACAGGTTTTGGGTCTTTGTGTTTTCATTGTCATTTGTTTCTACGTATTTTTTGATTTCCTCTTTGATTTCTTCAGTGATCTCTTGGTTATTAAGTAGTGTGTTGTTTAGCCTCTATGTGTTTGTATTTCTTACAGATCTTTTCCTGTAATTGATATCTAATCTCATAGCATTGTGGTCGAATTTTCTTAAATTTGCCAAGGCTAGATTTGTGACCCAATATATGATCTATCCTGGAGAATGTTCCATGAGCACTTGAGAAAAATGTGTATTCTGTTGTTTTTGGATGGAATGTCCTATAGATATCCATTAAGTCCATCTTGTGTAATGTATCATTTAAAGCTTGTGTTTCCTTATTTATTTTCATTTTGGATGATCTGTCCATTGGTGAAAGTGGGTTGTTAAAGTCCCCTACTATGATTGTGTTACTGTCGATTTTCCCTTTTATGGCTGTTAGTATTTGCCTTATGTATTGAGGTGCTCCTATGTTGGGTGCATAAATATTTACAATTGTTATATCTTCTTCTTGGATTGATCCCTTGATCATTATGTAGTGTCCTTTTTGTCTCTTGTAATAATCTTTGTTTTAAAGTCTATTTTGTCATATATGAGAATTGCTACTCCAGCTTTCTTTTGATTTCCATTTGCATGGAATATCATTTTCCATCCCCCCACTTTCAGTCTGTATGTGTCCCTAGGTCTGAAGTGGGTCTCTTGTAGACAGCATATATATGGGTCTTGTTTTTGTATCCATTCAGCCACTTAATGTCTTCTGGTTGGAGCATTTAATCCATTTACATTTAAGTTAATTATTGATATGTACTTTCCTATTACCATTGCATTAATTGTTTTGCATTTGTTATTGTAGGTCTTTTCCTTCTCTTGTGTTTCCTGCCTAGAGAAGTTCCTTTAGCATTTGTTGGACAACTGGTTTGCTGGTGCTGAATTCTCTTAGCTTTTGCTTGTCTGTAATGCTTTTAATTTCTCTGTCAAATCTGAATGAGATCCTTGCTGGGTAGAGTAATCTTGGTTGTAGGTTTTTCCCTTTCATCACTTTCAATATGGCCTGCCACTCTCTTCTGGCTTGCAGAGGTTCTGATGAAAGAGCGGCTGTTAACCTCATGGGGATTCCCTTATGTGTCACTTGTTGTTTTTCCCTTGCTGCTTTTAATATTTGTTATTTGTATTTAATTTTTGATAGTTTAATATGTGTCTTGGCATGTTTCTCCTTGGATCAATCCTGTATGGGACTCTGTGCTTCCTGGCCTTGATTAACTATTTCTTTTCCCATATTAGGGAAGTTTTCAACTATAATCTCTTCAAATATTTTCTCAGTCCCTTTCTTTTTCTCTTCTTCTGGGACCCCTATAATTCTAATGTTGGTGCATTTAATGTTGTCCCAGTGGTCTCTGGGACTGTCCTCAATTCTTTTCAGTCTTTTTTCTTTATTGTGCTCTGCAGTAGTTATTTCCACTAGTGGCAGAGCCCTGATTCCTGGCTGGAGCACCAAGAGCCTGCTCTTCACACGGCTCAGAATAAAAGGGAGAAAAGAAAGAAAGAAAGAAAAAGATAAAATAAAATAAAATAAAATAAAATAAAATAAATCACCTTTACTGTCATTATTCTGAATTCTTTTTCAGATAGACTTCCTATTTCCTGTTCATTTGTTAGGTCTTGTGGGTTTTAACCTTGCTCCTTCATCTGATGTGTGTTTCTCTTTCTTCTCTTTTTGCTTAACTTACTGTGTTTGGGGTCTCCTTTTCTCAGGCTGCTGGTTTGTAGCTTCCGTTGTTTTTGGTGTCTGTTCCCAGTGGCTAAGGTTGGTTCAGTGGGTTATGTAGGCTTCCTGGTGGAGGGCCTTTGTGCCGGTGTTTTAGGGGGTGAGGTTGGATCTTGGCGGGCTGGTCCACATCTGGGTCCTGAACTTGGCTCTCCCACCTCAGTGGCAGAGCCCTGATTCCTGGCTGGAGCACCAAGAGCCTGCTCTTCACACGGCTCAGAATAAAAGGGAGAAAAGAAAGAAAGAAAGAAAAAGATAAAATAAAATAAAATAAAATAAAATAAAATAAAAGTCATTAAAATTCAAAATAATTATTAAGAAAAAAATTTTTTTAATAATAAAAAAACAAATAAAAAAGAAAACAGAAATGGACATTCAGAACCCTAGGACAAGTGGTAAAAGCAAAGCTATACAGACAAAATCTCACACAGAAGCATACACATACATGCTCACAAAAAGGGAAAATGGGAAAAATATATATATATCTTTGCTCCCAAAGTCCACCTCCTCAACTTGGGATGATTCGTTGTCTATTCAGGTATTCCAGAGATGCAGGGTACATCAAGTTGATTGTGGAGATTTAATCCGCTGCTCCTGAGGCTGCTGAGAGAGACTTCCCTTTGTCTTCTTTGTTCGCACAACTCCCAGGTTTCAGCTTTGGATTTGGACCTGGCTTTGAGTGTAAGTCACCTGAGGGCATCTGTTATTCGCTCAGACAGGATGGGGTGAAAGGAGCAGCTGATTCAGGGGCTCTGGCTCACTCAGGCCTGAAGGAGGGAGGGGTACGGATGCGGCGTGCACCTGCGGCAGCAGGGGCCAGTGTGACATTGAACCAGTCTTGAGGTGCCCCATGCGTTCTCCCGGGGAAGTTGTCCCTGGATCATGGGACCCTGCCAGTGGTGGGCTGCACAGGCTCCCGGGAGAGGAGGTGTGGATAGTGACCTGTGCTTGCACACAACCTTCTTGGTGGCTGCACCATGGCTGCATGGAATATCTTTTTCCATCCCCTCAGTGTATGTGTCCCTAGATCTGAAGCGTGTCTCTTGTAGACAGCATATATGATCTCTATTCATCGACTCTATGTCTTTTGGTTGGAGCATTTAATCCATTTATATTTAGGGTAATTATTGATATGTATTTTCCTAGTACCGTTTTCTTAACTGTTTTGGGTTTGTTATTGTACGTCTTTTCCTTCCTTTGTGTTTCCTGCCTAGAGACATTCCTTTAGCCTTTGTTGTAGAGCTGGTTTGGTGGTGGTGAATTCTCTTAGCTTTTGCTTGTTTGTAAAGGTTTTAATTTCTCTGTCAAATCTGAAGGAGAACCTTGCTGGGTAGAGTAATCTTGGTTGTAGTTGTTTCCCTTTCATCACTTTAAATATGTCCTGCCACTCCCTTATGGCTTACAGAGTTTCTGCTGAAAGATCAGCTGTTAACCTTATGGAGATTCCCTTGTATGTTATTTGTTGTTTTTCCCTTGCTGCTTTTAATATTTTTTCTTTGTATTTAATTTTCTCCTTGGATTTATCCTGTATGGGACTCTCTGTGCTCCTGGACTTGATTAACTATTTCCTTTGCCATATTAGGGAAGTTTTCAACTATAATCTCTTCAAATATTTTCTCAGTCCTTCTTTCTCTCTTCTTCTGGGAACCCTATGTTTCAAATGTTGGTTCATTTAATGTTGTCCCAGAGGTCCCTGAGACTGTGCTCAATTCTTTTCATTCTTTTTTCTTTATGCTGCTCTGTGGTAATTATTACCACTCTTTTATCTTCGCAGTTGCTTATCTGTTTTTCTGTATCAGTTATTCTGTTATTGATTCCTTCTAGAGAATTCTTAATTTCATTTATTGTGTTGTTCATCATTGTTTGTTTGCTCTTTAGTTCTTCTAGTTCCTTGTTAAATGTTTCTTGTATTTTCTCCAATCTATTTCCAAGATTTTGGATCATCTTTACTGTCATTATTCTGAATTCTTTTCCAGGTAGACTGCCTGTTTCCACTTCATTTGTTTTGTCTGGTGGGTTTTTAGTTTGCTCCTTTATCTGCTGTGTGTTTTTCTGTCTTCCCATTTTGCTTAACTTACTGTGTTTGGGGTCTGTTTTTCGCAGGCTGCAGGTTCGTCTTTCCCGTTGTTTTTGGTGCATGCCCCCAGTGGGTAAGGTTGGTTCAGTGGGTTGTGTAGGCTTCCTGGTGGAGGGGACTGGTGCCTGTGTTCTGGTTGATGAGGCTGGATCTTGTCTTTCTGGTGGGGAGAACCATGTCCATTGGTGTGTTTTGGGGTGTCTGTGAACTTATTATGATTTTAGGCAGCCTCTCTGCTAATGTGTGTTGTTGTGCTCCTGTCTTGGTAGTTGTTTGGCATAGGGTGTCCACCACTGCAGCTTTTTGCTCATTGAGTGGAGCTGGGTCTTAGTGTTGAGATGGAGATCTCTGTTAGAGCTTTTTTCATTTGTTATTACGTGGAGCTGGGAGGTCTTGGTGGACTAATGTCCTGAACTCGGCTCTCGCACTTCAGAGGCTCAGGCCTGACACCCAGGTGGAGCACCAAGACTCTGTCAGCCACATGGCTCCGAACAAAAGGGAGAAAAAAGAAAGAATGAAAGAAAAAATAAATAAAGTTATTAAAACAAAAAATAATTATTAAAAATTAAGAAAAATAAAAAGTAATAAAAAAAAAGAAAAAAAAATGAAAGAAAAGTGCAACCAAACCAGAAAACAAATCCACCAATGATAACAAGTGGTAAAAACTATACAAAAAAAAAGAAAAACAAAAAATGGGCGGACAGGACATTAGGACAAATTATAAAAGCAAAGGTATACAGAGAAAATCACACAAAGAAGCATATACATACACATTCACAAAAAGAGAAAAAGGAAAAAAATATATATATATCATTGCTGCCAAAGTCCACTGCCTCAATTTTGGGATTATTCATTGTCTCTTCAGGTATTCCATAGATGCAGGATACATCATGTTAACTGTGGAGATTTAATCCACTGCTCCTGAGGCTGCTGGGAGAGATTTCCCTTTCTCTTCTTTGTTCTCACAGCTCCTGGGGTTCAGCTTTGGATTTAGCCCCAGCTCTGCGTGTAGGTCGCCTGAGGACATCTGTTTTTCGCTCGGGCAGGACAGGGTTAAAGTAGCAGCTGATTAGGTGGCTCTGGCTCACTCAGGTGGTGGCGGGTGGGGAGGGAGGGGTACGGATGCGGGGCGAGCCTGTGGCAACAGAGGCCGGCGTGATGTCGCAGCAGTCTTAGGCATGCCGTGTGTTCTCCAGGGGAAGTTGTCCCTGGATCATGGGACCCTGCCAGTGGCGGCCTGCACAGGCTCCTGGGAGGGGAGATGTGGATAGTGACCTGTGCTTGCACACAGGCTTCTTGGTGGCTGCAGCAGCAGCCTTAGTGTCTCATGTCCGTCTCTGGGGTCCACACTGATAGCCGCGCCTTGCGCCCGTCTCTTGGAGCTTGTTTAGGTGGTGCTCTGAATCCCCTCTCCTCACGCACCCCGAAACAATGGTCTCTTGCCTCTTCAGCAATTCCAGACTTTTTCCCAGGCTCCCAGCTAGCTGTGGTGCACTAGCCCCCCTCAGGGTGTGTTCATGCAGCCAACCCCAGTCCTCTCCCTGCGATCTGACCGAAGCCCGAGCCTCAGCTCCCAGCCCCGCCCGCCCCAGCGGGTGAGCAGACAAGCCTCTCGGGCTGGTGAGTGCTGGTCGGCACCGATTCTCTGTGCGGGAATCTCTCTGCTTTGTCCTCTGCACCCTGTTGCTGCGATCTCCTCTGTGGCTCCGAAGTTTTCCCCACGCCCACCAGCCCTCTCTGCCAGTGAAGGCTTCCTAGTGTGTGGAAACTTTTCCTCCTTCACAGCTCCCTCCCTGTGTTGCAGGTCTTGTCCCTATTGTTTTGTCTCTGATTTTTCTTTTTCCTTTTGCACTACCCCGGTATGTGAGGAGTTTCTTCTTTTGGGAAGTCTGAGGCCTTCTGCCAGCGTTCAGTAGGTGTTCTGTAGGAGTTTCACATGTAGATGTATTTCTGATGTATTTGTGGGGAGGAAGGTGATCTCCACGTCTTACTCTTCCGCCATATTGAAGGTCTCCCCCATAATTTCTATTAGTATCAAGGCTCTAATAACTTCTGCAGGAAAGAAATATATTATATTGTTAGATCTAGCATTTTCCTAGAAGGAAGAATTTCTTCTCAGAACAAGCAAACAATACCCCAAGAAATTATGCTGGTTGCTATTGTTATTGTTGTTTTCATGTTCTCTGGAGGACACTTTGATTGGGGATGCTTTAGGAGTTCTCTTCTACCACCTGGAGCTTATTCCTATGCTCTCTGTTTCTTATAGAATCATTTCTGGGCTCCACTCCTGGAGTTTTGGGTTCAGTAGGTCTGAATTAGGAGGCTAAGAATTTGCGCTCTAACAAGTTCCTAGGTGACTCTGGTGCTGCTGGTTTTGGATGATCCCTTCAAAACCCATGATGTAGTGGTTTGATGTAGTCTACCCACCCCACTTCCAGCATTTGAAACTTTCATAGACATTTTTTACTCTCAGTTTCCTCAAGTAACCTTAATTATCTAGGACACATCACTTATCCCCAAATCATTAGGCTTGAATATATAAACCAGGTGGTCACTCATTAGTTCTGGAGTTATTTCTGGAAAAAGCAACAGCTTGTTCTCTCAATGAGCTCTACCACCTCTGGCTGCCTTAGTTCTTTATGTATCATTCTGGATGTTCATTCATTTAGTTTTTGAATAATGCTTACTGGGTACATACTATATGTTGGGCACTCTTTTAGGTGCTGGGCATACAGTGGAAAGCAAAACAGACACAGGTCCTTACTCTCATGGAGCTTACATAGAAGGGGAAACAATTTAGGAGGAAGGTAAATGAAAACAAACAAACAAAAAAAAGACATAGTAATGCTAGAGAGAATGTCTATGAAGGACTAACCAATACTGTGGTCAGAAAATGGCTTCTCTGAAGAGGTAGCATCTAAGGCTAATCCTCAGTGGCTTGTCTTTCTTTTTAGATTATTCTCCTTTGTATTTGGCCACCTAATGTCTGGATTGGTTATTTCACTGTCAGCCTCACTGCTTCTTTGGATTTTGATGCTGTTTGCTTCCTGCAGCTTTGCTGCTTTGCTTATGGCTATGGATAGAGGTGCATAATGACCACTCCTGGTCATTCCTCCCTTATCAACCCCCAACTCTTCCTCCACCTCTTTCACCTACCAGCAAGAGTAAGATATCTGTCTGCTTCGCCAACTGTATTCTTTAAAAAAAAATTTTTTGTTTGATGTGAACCATTTTTTTTTTTTTTTTGTGGTATGCGGGCCTCCCTCTGTTGTGGCCTCTCCCGTTGCGGAGCACAGGCTCCGGACGCGCAGGCTCAGCGGCCATGGCTCACGGGCCCAGCCGCTCCGCGGCATGTGGGAT
>NC_041220.1:47590183-47599671 GCF_002837175.3 Physeter macrocephalus | reverse complement strand
TCCCCTGCATCGGCAGGCGGACGCGCAACCACTGCGCCACCAGGGAAGCCCGATGTGAACCATTTTTAAAGTTTTTATTGAATTTGTTACCATATTGCTTCCGTTTTTTCAATGTTTTTGTTTTTTTGGCTGTGAGGCATGTGGCATCTTAGCTCCCTGACCAGGGATCAAACCCGCACCCCCTACAGTGGAAGATGAAGTCTTAACCACTGGACTGCCAGGGAATTCCCACCAACTTTATTCTTGAATAGTTACTGAAAGGGAATGCTGTACATTTTGAAACAGGCCTTTCCATCTCTGAAATGTTCTTTAAGAAAACTTTAATAAATATAATGAGCTGAATTCGGTTTCCCTGTCATTTCTCTTCATAATTGTATCCATTGCACGTAACATAGATCTAATCTAACCCCTCTGCACATGACAGATATTTGGATATTTGATGACAGCCACCATCTCCTGCGAGATTCTTCTCCACCATCTCCTCCACATCTCCTGCGAGATTCTTCTTTCTTAGGCCAAACTTCTCCATTGCCTTTGAATTAGTCATTCCTCATTGGATGTGGCTTTGAATCTCTTCTCTTTCTTCCTTTCTCTCCTTCATATGCCCTTTACTTTGTCTTTAACCAGTCATCCAGATGTGGATTGAATAACAGAGAGCAAAAGATTATTGCCTCTTGTTGATCTAATTACTTTTCATCTATGATGCAGCCTGAATGCACAGGGGCTTTTTATTTCTTTAATTTTGAATATTAATCTCATTTTTAAAACTCAAATTGAGTTTGACTAACCTCTTCTTCCCTAATTATGTTTTCCTGCATGCTTGCTGCAGTGAAATCATGCCCCCTCTATCACTACACTTAACATAGAACTCACTTTATGTCAGGCGCTTTTCTAATGCATTGACTTATTTAATTCTTAAACAACCATATGAAATTGAAACTATAATTAACTCCATTTTATAGATAAAGAAAGCAAGTCACAGTGAGGTCAAATGACTTGTCAAAAGTTACACAGCTATTTACAAGTGACGGTACCAGAATCTGAGCCCTGATAGCCCTGCTCTAGTGTTTGTGCTCTGAAACACTATCCTGTAATTCTCTTAATCCTGTTGCAATCAAGTACAAAACTTTTTATTATCCCTGTGAAATTTCATGTTGTTAGATTTACTCCAATACCTTCTGTCTCTCAAGATTCTTTTGTGTCCTGGCTGTGCCATCCAAAGCATTCAATATCCCTAACAAGTTCATGTCTTCCATAAATATGAAAGCAATCCATTAAAGTACTCTATCTATCTATCTATCTATCTATCTATCTATCTATCTTCGATCTTTTTAGAAATGCAGAATCATTCATCATCTATTCACATGTTCTGAGAGCCTTCAACTGATGAGAATTTTACCATATCTTAAGTTAAATGCATGTTGTCTGTGGCTTCCCTTCCTATCCTTTATTTAATGTTCTAGTGAAGAATTTTGACCCATGATGACTGGTAGAAGGTACCCTGGATCTCTTACAAGGAAACAAAGGTCCTGTTTTGAGATGGATGTTAAAACGCAAATTGTATGAACTTCAGGTTTCCTTCTAGGCAATGATCATGGAAACAGAAGGTAAAGTTTGGTAGACAGTTAAGGTTGGTAGAAGTCTTTTGACATTAAGAAGGATATCATAAACATCTTTACAGTTTGGAGGAATTTGGCCAACAGTTGTGTAGAAGGTAGCTGGAACAAATGATAGCCAGAGTCTTGCTTTGAATCCAGGGGCTTAGAAGAAAATGTAAAAACTAATGCTGGTGTAGGGTGCTGAGATTGTAACTACTGCCACAAGGACTCTGTCATAATGACCTAAAAAGGTGATGATCAAGTTAGAAAGAGATGTATGTACCACACTGAAAGAGGTATGACTATGCCTCATAGTATGTAACATTGTGTAGTGTTTGGCCAAAACAGGTGGTCAATAACTGTCAGTTTCTTTAACTGTCTATTAAGTCAAGTATTAATATGCCTCCCAATTTTGGATTTCCATAGGGACAAGATGGCAACTAGACAGTCTTTTAAACTATTTTATTATAGTGATAATAGGAGACAATAAATATAGAAACAATTATTTGTCCTGTTTACTATCATATCCCTAGAGCAGGGCTTCTCAACAGCAGCACTATTGACATTTGGAGCTGGACAGTTCTTTGTTGTGGGAGCCTGCTCTGATGCTGTAGGACATTTAGCAGACTATCAGCCTGGTCTCTACTCACTAGATGCCATTAAAGTCCTCTCATCTGTGATAGCCCAAAGTGTGTCCAGACATTGTCAGTTGTTCCCTGGGGTAAAAATTACTCCTGTTGAGAACCACTGAGCTAGAACATCAAACATAACAGACAGTCAAATATTTATTAAAGGGATAAAAAAATGGATGAATGAAATGTTTCCTGTTGTCCACATTCACATTAATTCTTTGTTGTCTAACACATTAATGACTGTGAGGGGGGCTAGAAATCAGGTTATAAGAGAGCATTTTTGTTAGATACTATTCCGAGCCAAGAGCAACATGCATTTGGGTTCAAATCCTACACAAACCAGCAGAAACTGTTCTCTCATCCAGTGAACACTTGGATTACTCACTTACCAAACTTTCTTCCTGAATGGTGACTAAAATTCCACCATTCTCAATTCACTCTTTTACTCAGATGTTTTCCTTTTTCTGAAGAGTTCCTTAAAAAACAAAAAAACCCAAGTACTCCAGGAAGAATTGCTTAATCCTTATTGTTAACAAGAATGAGATCATGCATTTAATATTTTCTCCTACACAATTAGATATGAACACTTGAGGAGCCCTTGGACCTTTGGAAGTTTTAGAGGTCACAATGGAAAGAGGAAAAAGTGAAGAAGGCAAACTTCACCAACCACTGAAGTTTCCAAGCAGTCTCACCAGTGTTATTTGTTTATTAAATACACATGCACAGTCTCTGGGACACACAGAAAACATTAAATACCCAAATATTCAAGATCATCATACCTAGAAACTTAATTTTTCTGCTCTAATTGCTAATCTCATGGTCATTTAATACTTTTCTTAAATATTAGTTAATTTCAAGATTACGTTTTCCATCTTGTATTTCCACAATTTTTGATCTCTGTGAAGACCTGGTGCTAAAGTCTGCAGATTTAATTGTCAAAAGAATTCTCAGCCAAGTCACAGTCTTTGAGTATAAGCTGCTAAGATGATTTCTTCAGAACAGGCTCTGGTATCTGTTATTCAAGTCCTTGCTTGAATTGATTTCTGCTTATTATTCATTAAAATACATTTGTTAAAATATGTTTATGCATGCCCTAAATCTAAATCATGGATAATTTTGTGCTGTATTGACTGATTAAAATAATGAGTTTGATAAGTACTTGTGCCCATGTACCCCTTCCTGCTGCAGGAACCTCATGCATATAGCTGATTCACTTTGTTATACAGCAGAAACTAACACAACATTGTAAAGCAATTATACTCCAATAAAGATGTTAAAAATTTTTTTTAAATAAAAATATTTTCTCTGATAAAGAAAAAAGAAAATACATTCAAATTCCTTACTTTGACCGAAAAACACAAACAGCACAGCTTTAACCTCCTTATTTCTGTCCTTAAGTGCATGAGCATCTATACAATTTTAAAGACACTTCCTTATAAGGCACTTTGGCTTTTCATAAAAAATAAATAAATAAAATAAAATAATGAGTTTGAGTCTTCCACATAGAGGTTATCATTCTCATCTTTTAAGCAAAGGTGCAATAATCATACCTACAGGAGAGTATTTCTCTTGACCAATACAATTACCAAATACTATAAAGGGCAACAGGAATATTTCTCACAAGAAAAATTTCACATGGAGCAAACTGAGCTCCTTGCAGTAGTAGATGGTTATCTTGAAGCCATCCCTGGGATAGTATATTCAGTTCAATTCAGTGTCCATTTATTATATACCTATTGGTACCGAGGAGAGAAAAGTCAAACAAAGTTACTTGCTGGGCAGAAGAGTAGATTTCCTTTCCAGACATTTAAATATTATGTTATGGGCTATTCCTTTGTATGTTCACTTACTCACCTAGACCTTGACAAAATAAAAGGGAATTATGACAATATTAAGAAAGATTTCACAATCAGAGCTATCTACACCTCTATGGCCTCTTTAGGATATGAACCACATTTGGCTTTGCTATCATATATCTAGAAACCTTTCATTTGTCTGTGTGAGAGAACTTTCTGATGAATGCTGTAACACTCAAAATGGGCGTAACTTCAGTAACTGGTAGCTGGTTCCTTTTACAACCTGGATTTGCTTCATGAGAAGAAAGGGCAATTTATAACTTCTTCCTTATTTGTTTCTGGACTTGCATGAGTGTCTATGGGTTTCTGTTCATTATTTATATCCCAAAGCAATGCTATGAATTATCCAGGAATCTGCTGGATCGCGGTCATGTTTATCTTGGGAGTCTCAGAATCTGCTTTGGCAAGGAGGACGTAATCTATAGCTTTCTGAGGAGGGGTAAGACATTACAGTTTTCAAAATTCTGACTACTGTGTTGTGGATTGCTACAGACACCTTTCTTCACTTACTTGACATGCTCCATCTTCCTGTATTCTTGCTATTTCTAGAGGAAACAGACTCTGCTGGTAAAGCCAAATGAAGAACTTTTACAGCCCCGTTTTCTTTTTGTTAGATATTATTCTTTCATTGAAGGAAAGAAAAGGTACTTTGAAAATGTGGTGACATATGTATTAGAAAGCATGGACTAACTCTGTCTTGCAGAGTCTTTAAATTTTTTCAAGGTAAAGACTATTGCAGGGCTTCCCTGGTGGTGCAGTGGTTGAGAGTCCGCCTGCCGATGCAGGGGACACGGCTTCGTGCCCCGGTCCGGGAAGATCCCACATGCCGCAGAGCAGCTGGGCCAATGAGCCATGGCTGCTGAGCCTGCGCGTCCGGAGCCTGTGTTATGCAACGGGAGAGGCCACAGCAGTGAGAGGCCTGCGTACCGCAAAAAAAAAAAAGAAAAAACAAAACAGAATACTATTGTAATTTTAATATTATCTGAGGAGTCTAGATATTTATCAAATAGTAGACAGAAACTCATGGAAACAAAGCATCCTTCATAATGGTTAACACTAGAGTTCAGATCCTATGATTATGATTCCTAAAAGAAATGCCACCAACTGTGTTACCTCAGACTTTGATGGATCTTCCTTACACACTCGGGACAAGCAACTTTCCAGGCAGAGAGCAAAGATGGCTCATGTCTTTGGCTTTGTTCCTCTCTTTTTACACTTCCTTCCAGTTTCTTCCCAAGTACATAATAAATATTACTGACTACTTCTTAAAGTCAGGAATTCAGGAGAAGGTATTTGGTTGAACAAAATTGTGTCTAGGGCACGTACCAATCATTTGCTCCTGTTCATTGGATGTGAGTTATACCAATGTGACCAATGTTTGCAGTAGGTATGCTCCTGCCCCTTGGGAAATGACTCGATGGGGACATCCATTTATGTTTTTAGGAGCAGAAGGGAAAGCCAGCACACTTGCACTTTCTTATCTGCAGAAATGTTTATATTGGTGTTATCTTACTAACAAATTTCCATCTTCTCTTTTAATGGGGGTGGAAGAGTAGTTAAAGCGGTTTTCAGTTTGGCCAGAACTGTGTTTGGAAGCACAGTTGCTTGAGGACAAAGTGTATATGCAACTTTGAATGTATGCTTAGTGGAAAAAAAAAAAACAAAACCAACTCGATCTACAATGCAGTTAGAATAAACTCTCCAGTGAATATATTATATACAACCCGGGAGGAAACATTTTTTTTCCCATGAGTTTTGGGACACATGTCAGTGTGAAACCCATACATGGATAAGATTGTTTTCTATATTTTCAGTAAATGAATGTCAAACCTGAAGCCTTTTTATTGTAAAAATAGGCTCCACGGTATTAAATAAATCATGCATAGATCATGGCATTCACCCACAGTCTAAGAGCTTGTTTTGAAAGAGGTTAGATTGTGTTCTGTACGTGAACCTTCGCTTGCATGTTATACACACACTTTCACAAGTACAATCCAAGGTAAACACTATTTCATTGTAACCTTTTAAAATTTCTCAGCATAATGACTATGACATGAATAAGTATGCTAAAAAAAAAATCCTTCAACAAACCTATTCTCATGCTTCATTTACATTATTCCCAGAACACAAATAGTAAGATATGACAACTGGGTAAGACTGTCAAATGAGATTCACTCACCTGTCAGTTCTGTCACTTTAAATTGCTTTGTTGTTTATTCCAGGGTTGCAGTCTCAGCCCTGTTACTTGTTAATTGCTTAGTCAATGCAATTGTATCACAACAAATTTATCAGAATTTTAAGAGAGGAACTGTCTCTTGCTTAGATATGAAATTACTTTGATGGATCGAAGGTGATTATTATCATTAAATACGATGAGCACAAAATAAAATTTCTGGTTTTAAATTCCTCTGCAGTAAAGACACAATAAAATTCTATTTGAAGCCTTCTGATAAAGGAATGAAACATCATGTGAGCAGCTGACCATCGAATCGCATCAAATGAAATATTTATTGAGCAATTAAGAAGTGCAGGGCTTCCCTGGTGGCGCAGTGGTTGAGAGTCCGCCTGCCGATGCAGGGGACACGGGTTCGTGCCCCAGTCCGGGAAGATCCCACATGCCGCGGAGCGGCGGGGCCCGTGAGCCATGGCCGCTGAGCCTGAGCGTCCGGAGCCTGTGCTCCGCAACGGGAGAGGCCACAACAGTGAGAGGCCTGCGTACCGCCAAAAAAAAAAAAAAAAAAAAAAAAAAAGAAGTGCAGAGCACTTTCAATATTTGCTGTTAAAAACAAAAGCATTGCACTTACATATAAGTTGTGAATGTGTTTGTGTGTGTGTGTGGTCAGATTTGGTGAATGTTTACTTGAGGATTGGCACTGGATTCAGGATATTGAAGGATTCTTTAGACTCTGGCAATGGAATCATCCTTGTTCATTTTGAATTCAGCTTTTGCCATATACAAACTCTTTTACCACTTTACATTTATACTTATATTGTCTTCTTTCATTTAGAATAAAATCCTAATGAATTTATACTTTTTCAGATAGCAGAGTGTGGTAGATAGAAAGAGCACCAGATCACATCTACAATTGAAGTTATAATCTGCACCCATTCTCATCTTCTCCTGCATTCTCTCCAAACCTCTTCTTTTTCTTAAATATTTATGATATTTGCAACATTCCTCATTAGATTATTGACCCAGTCCCAAATCTCATCATCTTTTATTTTTCTCTCTCCCTATCTTACCTGTGCAACTCATCACCAAATCTGTTTTTATTCTACTATGTGCATTGTTATTTTAGTTCAGGTCTTCCCATCATCTCTTCTTCTCTGGATGAGATTCTTGGTTTTCTTCAAACTTTACCTCCAACTTAGATTCCATGTTGAAAACAAAAGGAAAGTTCATATTGTTACAACACCAAAAATTATTTCTGAATTACATATCTGACCGTGTTACTCACCTTGCTTAAATCCACCATGGATCCCTATTAACTACAGGGTCAAATCAAAGTTTGTTAACTTAGAATAGCAGGTTTTTCTTCATATTGGCCCATTCCAGTTCTATTTTGCATTGTCTTCTTTTCCCAGTACTCCGATTTGTCCCTGTGTTATAAAAGTATTCACCTACTTATGGCTTCTTGATCTAGTCATGGCATTTCATGACATACTTTAAGTTTGTTTTTTCTCTCTTCCTTCTTGTATGATTGTTAAACTGTGGGTTCCTCTGGTAATCCATGCTACTCTTATTTTCCTGAGCTATAGTTTGTTGCTTTGTCAGCTTCACCTAGAAGATCTCTCTTTCAGCATTTATAGTAGCAACTGATATTTATTAAGCAGTTACTATGTGCCAGGTGTGGTTCTATGTGCCTCATTTAATCTTTATAACTAACTTATAAAGTTCATAGAATTCCCGTGCACCTCTTAAGAAACGGGGGAAATTGCAGCCCAGAAAGGGTCAGTCATTTGCTCAGGATGAGGGACAGAACTGGAAAACAGTGATATCAGGATTTGAACCAAACTGGTTTGCAGTAGAACCTGGGATCTTAACCCCTGCATTATGTGTTCACCCATTGGAAATGGTTTTGTAGACATATACCTCCTCTTCTGGAATGCAAACTCTCTACATTCAAGAACTGTTCTTTATATTTTACTCCCTGAGCCTAGGACAGTGTTGAGCTTAGAGGAGACATTCAGCATACATGTGCTGAATAAATGGTTAGGAGTTAGACATGGGTTTGTCCCCTACCTTTTGCATCATTGGAAAAACTCATTCAACTTTCTTGAAAATAATATTCTTCCTCATATGCAAAATTGGAATTATAACACTTACCAACCTATTACAGAGTGCTGATGTGAGAAATAAATGAGATAATTAAAGTGTTTGAAAACATTAATAGTCATACAAATGAAAGGGAATAATATACTTTTTTTATAAGTAACAGTTCAATAAATTGAATAATATGTAAAGTCTACTATGTGCAAGAGTCTTTATTGGTGCCTCTTAGAGATATAAAATGAATATAATATCGTTATTACCCTGCAGTTGTTTAGAATAAGGAATTATCCCCTAACAATTATAAATGGCTTTTCTGATTACACAGTCTTGACAGAAACTGTGGATCACTTTAGTCAAAGATATATTGAAAAGTACATTCATTTGTTCATTCATTTATTGCTGTCTGTACCTACAATGTGATAGGCAGTTTCCTAGGCCCTGAAGATACAATGATGAGGAAGTTAGACAAAGTGCCGGCTATGTGAAGGGGAAAGATAAAGACACATAAACTCATACTATAGGGAAAAGGAAAGTAACATGATAGAAAGAGATAGGATAGGTGGGATAATTTCACTTAGGTTGACTCTTCTTTGAGAAGATGTTAATATTAATATTCTTAGGTAAACATCACTAGATCCTATTTATAATACAGTATCCTTTTGGCTTACCATTGAGCTAACAAAGGTGTAGTACATACTGTCAGTGCTCTGCCAATATCCTCTTAGATCCCTTTACCATTTCTGTGCATGTCAACTTGATTTTAAATGGCCAACATCCATAGCTTTGGACTGCTGGAACACACTGCTGGCTCATACCACAGGCCAGAAGCACCTGGCCATTACTGTTACTCCAAGGCAGCCCTTAATCAATAACATGGGTGTGGGGGTATGAATACTCTAGCTCCCTCTCATCCCTTGGCCAAGATAACTCTGAGGCATGCATTTTACATCATTTCCCAGATGGAAAGCTTCAGTTTCCCACTGTGGCAGCTGCCTTTACAATGTACCTCTTTTTCTTCTTTCTTCAGGTAGGCTTGTATTGCTATAAACTTCCCTCGTAGAACTGCTTTTGCTGCATCCCATAGCTTTTGGATTGTCATGTTTTCGTTGTGATTTGTCGTTAGGTATTT
>NC_041220.1:47589481-47589863 GCF_002837175.3 Physeter macrocephalus | reverse complement strand
GTTGTAATTTGTCTCTAGGTATTTTTTGATTTCCTCTTTGATTTCTTCAGTGATCTCTTGGTTATTTAGTAACATATTGTTTAGCCTCCATGTGTTTGTGTTTTTGACATTTTTTTCCCTATAATTGATTTCTAACCTCATAACGTCATGGTCAGAAAAGATGCTTGATATGATTTCAATTTTCTTAAATTTACCAAGGCTTGATTTGTGACCCAAGATGTGATCTATCCTGGAGAATGTTCCATGTGCACTTGAGAAGAAAGTGTAATCTGCTGTTTTTGGATGGAATGTCCTATAAATATCAATTAAATCTATCTGGTCTATTGTGTCATTTAAAGCTTGTGTTTCCTTATTAATTTTCTGCCTGGATGATCTGTCCATT
>NC_041220.1:47560519-47589471 GCF_002837175.3 Physeter macrocephalus | reverse complement strand
TGCCTTATGTGTTGAGGTGCTCCTATGTTGGGTGCATATATATTTATAATTGTTATATCTTCTTCTTGGATTGATCCCTTGAGCATTATGTAGTGTCCTTCCTTGTGTCTTGTAACATTCTTTATTTTAAAGTCTATTTTATCTGATACGAGTATTGCTACTGCAGCTTTCTTTTGATTTCCATTTGCATGGAATATCTTTTTCCATCCCCTCACTTCAGTCTCTGTGTGTCCCTAGGTATGAAGTGGGTCTCTTGTAGACAGCATATATATGGGTCTTGTTTTTGTATCCATTCAGTGAGCCTGTTTCTTTTGGTTGGAGCATTTAATCCATTCACGTTTAAGGTAATTATGGATAAGTATGTTCCTATTACCATTTTCTCAATTGTTATGGGTTTGTTTTCGTAGGTCCTTTTCTTCTCTTGTGTTTCCCACGCTTGTAGAGTTTCTGCTGAGAAATCAGCTGTTAACCTTATGGGATTTCCCTTGTATGTTGTCATTTTTCCCTTGTTGCTTTCAATAATTTTTCTTTGTCTTTAATTTTTGTCAATTTGGTTACTATGTGTTTCGGTGTGTATCTCCTTGGATTTATCCCGCCTGGGACTCTGTGTGCTTCCTGGACTTGGGTGGCTATTTCCTTTCCCATGTTAGGGAAGTTTTTGACTATTATCTCTTCATATATTTTCTCAGGTCCTTTCTCTCTCTCTTATTCTGGGACCCCTATAATGTGAATGTTGTTGCATTTAATGTTGTCCCAGAGGTCTCTTAGGCTGTCTTCATTTCTTTTCATTCTTTTTTCTTTATTCTGTTCCGTGACAGTGAATTCCACCATTCTGTCTTCCAGGTTACTTATCCATTCTTCTGCCTCAGATATTCTGCTATTGATTCCTTCTAGTGTAGTTTTCATTTCAGTTACTGTGTTGTTCATCTCTGTTTGTTCTTTAATTCTTCTATGTGTTTGTTCTTTAATTCTTCTAGGTGTTTGTTAAACATTTCTTGCATCTTCTTGATCTTTGCCTGAATTCTTTTTCTGAGGTCCTGGATCATCTTCACTATCATTATTCTGAATTCTTTTTCTGGAAGGTGTCCTATCTCCACTTCATTTAGTTGTTTTTCTGGGGTTTTAATCTGTTCTGTTCCTTTTTCTGGTACTTAGCCCTCTGCCTTTTCATCTTGTCTATCTTTCTGTGAATGTGGTTTTTGTTCCACAGCCCTGCCTGGCAGGAGACCCTCCAACACCGGCAGGTAGGTCTGGTTCAGTCTTCTATGGGGTCACTTCTCCTTTCCCTGGCTCCCGATACACACACTACTTTGTGTGTGCCCTCCAAGAGTGGGGTCTCTGTTTCCCCCAGGGCTGTTGAAGTCCTGCAATCCAATCCCACTAGCCTTCAAAGTCTGATTCTCTAGGAATTCCTACTCCCATTGCCGGACCCCCAGGTTGGGAAGCCTGACGTGGGGCTCAGAACCTTCATTCCAGTCGGTGGACTTCTGTGGTATAATTGTTCTCCAGTTTGTGAGTCACCCACTCAGCAGTTATGGGATTTTATTTTATTGTGATTGCACCCCTCCTACCATCTCATTGCAGCGTCTTCTTTGTCTTTGGATGTGGGGTATCTTTTTTGGTGAGTTCCAGTATCTTCATGTCAATGACTGTTCAGCAGTTAGTTGTGATTCCGGTGCTCTTGCAAGAGGGAGTGAGCGCACATCCTTCTACTCTGCTGTCTTGAACCAATCTCCATTGTGGTTATTTATTTTTATTTTTATTTTTTGGCCGCATTGGGTCTTCGTTGCTGCACGTGGGCTTTCTCTAGTTGTGGTGAGTGGGGACTACTCTTTGTTGCGGTGTGCGGGCCTTTCACTGCAGTGGCCTCTCTTGTTGTCAATAATGCAACCATTCTTAAATTCAAAATGTGGTTGTTTATTTCTCCTGCATGTTGATAGTAACTTAGTGTTTTAATATTCAGTTCTTAATATCTGTTTGAACTGAAAGTTGTTAATTTTAAAATTGTTAGTTAAAATCAGTTTTTCATCTGATTTTGCTCAGATTAATATTACTAATTTATATGGGTACACCCTTTAATAGAAGAGCAGATTTCTGCACATAAATGCCAATAACATCAAAATCAAATAATGGCCCTGACTCAGGTCTGGACAGGGGGTGGAATGAGAGATTTCAGCTACAGTTTTTAGATAATATAGATATAGATAATATACATAATAAAAAGATTAGCTAAATGTTAATTTGCCTGAATCCAGTAACCTGAACTCAGAAACATCCCCCTTTAGAATGCAGAAAGGGAATTGTAGCTGATCCTCCCAGTGCCAGTGTGCAAGATTTAGGGCTGAATATTAGCTTAACCAGTTTCCTTGGATCCACTTTAACACCTGTGATCCTTAGGAGCCATATTCCCCAGTAAGCAACATATTGATGGGTTGGGACATATTGAACCAACCATTTTCATATCACTGAATTTATCATCAAATAGAGTAAAGTTAGAAGGGAGAAGCAGATGGACTGAATCCAACTCATGATAAAAGGAAGAGAAATGCAGCAGGGATAGACCTGGAAAAAAGATCTTCAAGATTCTGACTACTGTACTAATAATGATAATTACTAGAGTTACCATTATTTAAATGGTATAGACATTCAATAAATGATCAGTTTTTTTTTTTTTTTTCTTTGCCGTGCCATGGGGCATGTGGGATCTTAGTTCCCAGACCCGGGATTGAACCTGTGCCCCTTGTATCAGAAGTGCAGAGTCTTTAACCACTGGACCACCAGGGAAGTGCCAATAAATGATCAGTTTGATATTCCTCTTCTGATTCAAAAGCAATTGTTTTCCATTACAGTCTGTTAGCAAAAAGCCTCCTGTTGTATTGATCCTGTTTTAAAATAGATGAATAGTTTGTATCAATAGTATTTCAATAGTAAGCAATAGGAATAAACTCCAACTAATTTTAGCAGGATAAAAATTTATTAGAGGGATGTTAGAGAGCTGTCAGTATAGTTGGGAGACTGGAGACCCAGGCTAAGTGCTGAAAAGTACAACTTACACCCAAGCCACACTTCAGCACTGGCCTGATGATGAAACTGTTGCTGCCTTCATTGAATGCCAGCTGCGACAGTTTGCTCTCTGTCAACTTCTCAACCATATAGCAACTGCTAATGCTGCCAACTAGAGAGACTGGCTTCTCAACTGAAGTCTAATATGGATGCATGTGATTGGCAGAGTTCAGGTTTATCTTTATATCCTAGCTTCAAGGGAACCTGGGAAATGTATACTTATATTTTCTCACTTCTGGGATAGGAATCTATTTTTCCTGCTATGAAGACTTATAAAGTGTAAAATTGCCCCACATAGGAAGAATGCTGAGACGGTAAGTGGTTAGAAAGAATGATGATTGTCCAGTCCATGACATCTTTATGTAAAGCCCTTTTGAAGAGCTCTGGCCTCTGGCCTTGTCAGAAAACCAAGTTAAGTGGCCTCTAAATTTGCTCCAAGGATTCTGACTGACGGTATAACACTCTTGTTCAAATAATGGATCTCTCAGACATACTGACATAATCTTGAATGAAAATGTCCTTTACTATTCATGTAGAGGTGAATATCAGTAGGTCTATCAGTATAGAGAGAAATATATGGAGTTAATAATAGTATGTTTGACACTAGTCCTTGATGCCAGTATGAACATGAGGAATGACCAAATGCTAAGTCTTTTTTATTAAGAAAAGAAGTGATATTTTTTCCTTGTATATTTTATCCACAGACCTAAATTCTCTAGGTTTTTTTTAACTTTTTATTTTATATTGGAATATAGTTGATTAACAATGTCATGTTACTTTCAGGAGTACAGTGAAGTGATTCAGTTATCTCTAGGTTTTTTAAAACTGTCTTTCTAAAATGTTCTGAAAGCAGAAGAATAAAAGAATATATTATGTTGACCAGTGCATTGAATTTTCTTTATAGATGGAGTATGCCTGATTTGGTAGGCAATTTCTATGTTGTAAACTTCAAATATTTATCAATTATAATGCCCAAAATTATACAACATAGTCTCAAAACTTCTTTTCCATGTAGAAACAAAGATTTTTTTCTTTAAGCAATATGTTTTAATTACATTGACATAGGGAAACTGCCCATTCAACAAAGTTTGTGCAAAATGATAGTTGGATTACTATTGATGATGCTTCTGTAATTTCTTTTGTATGCTTTTAATTAAAAAAACAAAAGCAAAAAACACATACAACAAGATTGTGAAGACAGGGCCTCAGTGAGGAAAGAATATAGAGTTCTAATTCAGAGAGATTTATTTTCCAACCCTGTATCTTTTACTTAACAGCCTCCTTACTTAATTTATTTAACCTCTGTTAAGTCTGTTTTCTTGCTTGTAAAAGTGAGATTGTAATGGACTGAATGTTTGTGTCCACCCAAAATTCATATTTTGAAATTCTAACTCCTAGTATTTTGATGGTATTAGGAGGTGGAGCCTTTGGAGGTGACTGGGTCATGAAGGTGGAGCCCTCATCAGTGGGACTAACGTCCTTACAAAAGAGACCCAGAGGGGCTTCCCTGGTGGCGCAGTGGTTGCGCGTCCACCTGCCGATGCAGGGGAACCGGGTTCGCGCCCCGGTCTGGGAGGATCCCACATGCCGCGGAGCGGCTGGGCCCGTGAGCCATGGCCGCTGAGCCTGCGCGTCCGGAGCCTGCGCTCCGCAACGGGAGAGGCCACAACAGAGGGAGGCCCGCATACCACAAAAAAAAAAAAAAAAAAAAAAAAAAAAAAAAGAGACCCAGAGAGCTCTTTCATTCCTTCCATCATGTGAGGACACAGTGGAAAGATGTTTGTCTATGAACCAAGAAGTGGACCCTCACCAGACATTGAATCTGCTAGTGCCTTGACCTTGGACTTTCCAGCCTCTGAAGCTATCAGAAATAAATTCCTCTTGTTTATAAGCCACCCAGTCCATGGTATTCTATTATAGCAGCCCAAGTGAATGAAGATGAACATATCTTCCTTGAAGGACTGTGGTGAAGATTTAATGAGAATTTAAGTCAAAAGCACATCGCATAGGCACGGGTACTTTGTGATCTCAGTAATGTTGGTGGTTATTTCTGTTTTAGATGAAGATACTTTCATGCAAACAAGGGGCAGAAGTAATATGAAAATACCTTTAAGATGCTTATTACAGGGACTTTCAGCTCTGTAAAAGTAAAAGAAGCACTGCTTGGAGACTCAAAATTCTGTAATCTACAAGGAGAGCTTAAGCATTTTCTTTAAGATGACATTAGTGTCACCACCAAAAAAAAAGGAGCTAAGATTGAATAAGCTAGGCTGAGGCAGGTAACCATGGGGTAGAAATGGTTAGATATAAACAGTATAATAATCACAATTAATGAATAATTAACTGAAACTCAAGTAGCCAGGTCAGTGAAACTCCTTGACTTTGTGTGGCACTGATCTGACACAGAGTGTCTTAATTCTCATATCAAAAGTTTGGTAAACAGAGCAGTTCAACAGGCACTTTAGAAAATGACACTATTTAATAGCATCAGCATAAGAGGCAGCAGGTGCTAAGATGAAAAGGACTTTGAAAGTTCTCTGTGTGTGCACATGTATGTGTGTCTGTGTGCTATGTGTTTGTGGGAGATAGAGAATGCAAGAGAGAGAGAGAAGGAGGGAGAGAGGTAGGGAGAGAGGAGAGGAGGAGGAAGGGGAGAGAGGGGAAAAAAGAGAAAAAAGTGAGAGTTAAAAAAATATTTAATTTCACATTAAGGAGCTTGTCTTGAAAATCTCTCTCGCACTTAGCTGGGTGTGGTATTTTACCTCTTTCACTATTATTATTATTAAAACAAAAATAAAATACTACTTTTCAGGGAGATTGCAGTGAGGGTTAGTTGTATTCAGGCATGTGAGGGCACTTAGAACAGTCAGGTAAATACTGGATGCTCAATAAATGTTGAATCTTGAAATGCTATATTATTATATAGAGCTGTTATTATATATCTCTTCTGATTGGTCAGTGCCTCTTATGGACAGGTAGCTAAAGAGTTAGAATATCACCTGATTATTGAAATAAATTTTAGCATTTTGTTACATTTTTATTTCTAAGAATTAAAGCATTCCAAAAGATATTCAGAATTGGTGCCAAAAGTCAGCGAACTTTTTTCTGGAAATAAACCAAATGTTTTTCTCCTAACAGGTTGTGTTCCTCTTTCCTTCTCTTCTCACAGTCCATTTGTCCTAATACCTAGATATTCTTATTGTGTTTGAGCTCTTTCTGGAAAGCTCAGCAGCCCTTTCTACAAAGGCTCCCTTTGCATGCTGACCTCCTCTGTGAAATGCAGTTGAATTATTTATGTGTGCCATGCTTCACAAAATGGAGAGCAAGAGGAGCCACTAACATTCACTCTCCAATTGGTAGAAGTCAGTAGGAAAAAAAAAGGTAGCCCAAATAAATTGTTTAGTAGAATGAAAATCAATGACATGTTTCATCAAATGCCGTTCGCTCAGGCCTCCAAGTGTCAGGAAGAAGACATCTAAAACATTTGGCCCATTCAAGTGAAGGACAAAAAAATACTCTTTTCAGGGGCACCAAGGCCAAGGGAACTCTAGTTAAATAAAATCAGGCATAAGATGCTGACTGGAGTTGAAGTCCTGCAATTCCTCTGATTATTCACATGGATGAGCCTGATAAGAACTCAGCTCCTAAGGACAGAGCCTGTTAGTCTTGCTGTTTGCTTTTGGAGGTAATAGATAGAAAGCTGATGAAGTCCAAGAAATTAAGAACACTACTAAAGTGATTTTTGTCCATTTGTGGTGGAATTCGAGAAAAAAAAATCTGAGAAGTTTAATGGCTTCTTCCCTTCCTTTCTTCTGTAGCTATTTATTTGCTTATTATAGAATAGAAACCTATATAGTTATTTTTTTTAAAAAAAAGACCTGAAGATTCTCTGTAGTACAAAAACTCACAATCACAACCAATGCCCCAAGCAAGCAGAATGTGAAAGTTTTGAGTTCCTCCTATTCGTTTCCTGAGAGATTTTGAAATACAACTTCAAAATATTAATTACAGTCAAGTTTGATGTAACTGAAGGGCAAACCATTGTGTTGATTCAATTTCATAAGGGATGAAGGTTTCAGTGAGAATTTAATTTTCTTTCTTCTGCAGGTTAAGTTACTGTACGTGTACAGTGGATTCAGGTAACATGGGTCTGTTTTTGGTTTTTTTCCTTGAATGAGTTTTGCAAAGTTCCCTTAGAGAATTTCCAAATTGAAGAGGAGAGATGTGGATTGGTAGTTTTTCTAAACAGTGCTGCTATACACAGAGATTGTGGATGGATCAACACAAGTCTGTTGCCACTCATGGGAAATAATTCAAAAGTGCATGCTCCAGAGGGACTTCTCTGGTGGTGCAGTGGTTAAGAATCCGCCTGCCAATGCAGGGCACACACGTTCCATCCCTGGTCCTGGAAGATCCCGCATGCCGCAGAGCAACTAAGCCCGTGCGCCACAACTACTGAGCCTGCGCTCTAGAGCCCACAAGGCACAACCACTGAGCCTGTGTGCTGCAACTACTGAAGCCCGCACACCGAGAGCCCGTGGTCTGCAACAAGAGAAGCCATCGCAATGAGAAGCCTCCGCACCGCAATGAAGTGTAGCCCCCTCTCGCCGCAACTAGAGAAAGCCCGCATGCAGCAACGAAGACCCAACCCAACCAAAAATAAAATAGTTAATTAAAAAAAAGTTATAAAAAGAAAAGTGCATACTCCACCAATGGTAGGTCAAGAGCATTAACTTCATAAGAAAGATAGCACACTATGCTTATTTCTCATTTTCACTATTAAGTTTTTGTTACCTTAGGCAAGCCATCTGGAGGAAGGAATTTAATAATAAAAAGAGGTATGTGTCCTTCCTTTCCTAAGCTGGCCAAAGGCACATTTCACTGCTTGAGTTCCTCTAAACACTAAAAAACAATTCAAGCTCTGTGCTCCTGCCCAATTTACATTGTGCTCGGAACCAGTTTAAAAGTATCTATTTACTATGCTCACTTTAATTTTTGCTTGATATTTTGAGGCCTAAATTTATGCAGTTATACTTTTAAGACTATAAACTTATAGATAAAATTGAGTTCTTAAAATATATATCATCATATACATATTCTATGTATCATAATGCATTATGTTGGGGTACATGTATTCCTTCTCTTGTAGAGTGTTCTCTTTTCTTCTCTTTTTATGATTTTGAATTTTGAAAATTAGAAAATATTTGCTGTACATTTTTATGCAGAGAAGATCCACACCTCCTTTGGCTTCTCAAAACAGAGTATAACCTCCTCCCTACATGCTTATTAACCACTGCTTTCTTTACATTCCCTCTGGACAATCTTATCCTTGCCAGAGTCTCAGTTACCAACTAATGCCTGTGAATCTCAAATTTATATCACAAGCTTTTCTTCTGAGCCCCAGACCTTTATATAAAAGACATTTACACCAGCAAGTTCAAACTAAATTTGTCTCTCTCCTTTCCTCAGCTCTCCTCTCCCAAAACATGGTCAAACTTGCAATCCAAACAAAAATCTCAACTTTTCCTTGTTCTTCCCCCACTGTGTCCAGTTACCACCTTCCTTGGAGTCTGCTTTCTAAGGCATTTTCACCGCCCTTCTTTTCTCCTTTCCTGCTGTATTTGTCCTTGGAAACTAGCACCTAGTCCAACAGTCTTCAAAGAGGGGTACGCACACACTTGATGATGGTTCTTGAAAGTCAGAGAAAACATTTTAGAATTTTAATTTATGGTTATTTTTTCTTATCCTTTTAAGTTTCCAAATGAACTTTATAACGTATACTTTACATGAGTATGTCAGTACATAAGATAGGCATGTAGTAGAGTGCATGCTCAATATTTTACTGATAAGATTTCATGATCAAAAATGTTTGGAGGCCACTGATCATTGCAGGACTCTTCTACCCAGTTGCTTTGTCCCTGTACTTACATTCTCCAATTCATTTACATTATTAAAAATAATTCCCATATCAACTGGATGAGATCAGACTTTATTTTTGGCAAGATAAACTGTGCTCTTCATTATCTACTCTAAATACTCTTCCAGTTTCCTCTCTCACAATTTCCCCATCATATATTCTTAGTACGTGGCAAAGGGAACATTAGTATTCTTAACAGTTAATCCCTCACCCTGTGACTGGAGGTGCAGGCAGAGCCCTTTCTTCTTCACCTAGAAAACTTCTGCTCTTTTGAACTCTGGTTGAGATCACTTCTTCCTGAAGCATCCCCTGACTTGAAGCAGTTAGTCACGTCCTTTCTTGTATACCTGAAGCAATTTACCCACAGTGCTACCATAGTATGAGTTGGATTCCATTTTAGGTGTTCAAGATTTTCTCTCTTCCTCTAGACTCTGTCTTTAGATTCTACCTTATTCATCCTTATACTCTCCAGCACTCCTAGTTCAGTGGTTGCCATGCAAGGCAATAAATAAATGATCTTTTAATGCATATGTTAATTTAGTGGAAAAATAAGAGCTACGGTATTATTGTTAGAAATTTCATATTATTCTGATATAAGTGTTAGAAGAGATTAGAATGGATGTTAAGATCAATGAAGTAATGCAGTGGTGCTGTATTAAAATAAGAACTCTTTTTCAGTGTATTAATCTGAGTAAGGTGTAATTTTTGTATTTCAGGGGTGACTTTAGAAGGGCATGTTCTTTTACCTTTTGATGAGTGGACTTTTTCACAGAGACACCTACCTATATAGGGTAAAACATATTTGATATTTTTATTTTATTTTACTGTGAAAAGAGCACTTAACATGAGATCTACCCTCTTAATTTTTTGAGTGTACAATATATTATTGTTGACTATAGGTGTAATGTTGTACTGCAGATCTCTAGAGCCTATTCATCTTACTTAACTGAAACTTTATGCGCATTAATTAGTAACTCCCCATTTTCTCCCGCTGTCTCCTAGATCCTGACAACCACCATTCTACTCTTTGATTCTGTGAATTTGACTATTTTAGAAAGCTTATATTAGTGGAATCATGTGATATTTATCTTTCTCTGACTGACTTATTTCACTTAGCATAATATCCTCAAAGTTCATCCATGTTGTTACATACTGCAAAGTTTCCTTCTTTTTAAAGGATGAATAGTATTCTGTTGTATGTACATACCACAGTTTCTTTATCCATTCTTCTGCTGATGGACATTTAGGTGGTTTCCACATTTTAGCTCTTGTGATTAGTGTTGCAATGAATATAGGATTGCTGATATCTCTTTGAAATCCTGATTTTAATTCTTTTGGATAAATACCCAGAAGTGGAATTGCTGAATCATATGGTCATTCCATTTTTAATTTTGTAAGGAACCTCCATACTGTTTTCCACAGCAGCTGCACCATTTTGCATTCCCACCAACAGTGTGCGAGTGTTCCTATTTTTCTACATCCTTGCCAACTATTATTGTCTTTTGTTTTTAACCGCTAAAATATATAAGAAATTCCTACAACTCTATAGTAAAAAATACAAAAACAAAACAAAACAAGAAACCCAAAACTAGTAACTTGTTTAAAAAATAGGCTAAGAACTTGAATACATATTTCTCCAAAGCAGACATACAAATGGCCAACACGTATATGAAAAAATACTCAGCTTCACTAATCATCAGGGAAATGCAAATCAAAATCACAATGAAATATCACCTTATATCAGGATTACTATTACAAAAATATATGTATGATATTTAAGTAAACATTGATACTGTTCCCTGTTGTACCAAGACTCAGTGGAGAAGAAATCAGTGGGCCAAAGAGGTGAATTGAGGGTTTCTCACTTTTCCAAGTACACTAACCTGAGAGTAAAGGAGGAGTTCCTATAGGTACAGACCATTGTTCAATTGCCATGAGTTCTCAGACTATTTGGTCTTTTCCTCTCCAAACAGGGTAGATTCAGCTCTTCTTTGATGATCCCACCAAATGTGATGTATGATCTGTTCCCTTAAGATGTCCCAGGCACTAAGTTTTATAGGGCTAGATCAGTTTAGACAAGAGTCACCAGCATATCAAAGCAGATCAAAAATGGCCAAGCGTTCATAAAACATCATTTATTTTAAAACACAGAGCTAAAAGTTATTTACCCACTTAACATTTCAATGTTAGCAGCAGTATTCAAACTACTCTCAACAGATTGCATCAGCAAGCTTCACATCAGTAGTCTATAGGCTTAAGTACTGTGGGGAATGGACTGATAGCCAGAGACTGTCTCATCACAAAGTATTATGTGCTGGCAGTAGGTCCCAGCTAGGTTGGGGAATATGCAGAGAGTAAGCAAGAAAGTTACTAAGATAAGCAGTCATTTTGGTTTGTCTGTGTTGTATTTTCATGATCTAACTCTCACCTTCTGCCTTTTTTCACTTTCCGTATACCTCACATATTCTTTACCTTCTCTAATAGCATTTTATTATAGGAAACAATTCTTGTTGGTAATGAAGATATCACTGTATTTCAAGTTACATATTCTTAGGGGTTACTAAATTTTTTTCTTTTTAATAAGCTTTAATTTTAAAAATAAAGGATTTAAGTGAATTTTTTTTCTAAAATTGCAACTAAAAGCTATTTTTATTTTGAAGCATTTCCTAAACTCTAAGGCAGAGGTATTTATTCCAATGATGATCTCCCAGGACTTTATAAATATGACTATTAGGACACTCATTACATTCACTATAGTTATTTTTTATGTTTGACATCACAACCCTAATGTAATCTCCATGAAAGTAGATGATGTATTTTATTCATTTCTGTATTTTTCTCAGTGCCTGACAGTATGTGTTCAATAAATATGTATTGAATAAATAAAGATAAATAAGTGCATGAAAATGTGATTTCTATATTTCTCAGAGCATCATGAATAGTATAATGATCATTGCAAGCACTCAATAAATATATGATAAATTTTTGAAATATTTTCTGGGTACCTCTTTACTTTTATTGAAACCCTACATGCAATGATTGTTCCCTGAGTCTTCTTTTTGTAGGCAGAGGGAGGCAGTAGAAAAAGCGCTGACCTAAGAATCGATTTTTAGCTTTGACTGGAATTTTTTTGGTATGATTTTGGGCAATTCATTTCTACCTTTACAACCTTCAGTATCCTCATGTGTAAAATGAAGGTAAGACCTGCCCTGTACTCTTACTGGGTTGTATTGAGAATGAAATAGGATACTCTATTTTATAAGTAAAGGAGCCCTGTAAATGTATGTGATAAGTTGGAGTATTGGGTCTGCAATTTTGTCCCACCAAGATTAACTTTCTCCATTCAAAAATGATTTGAAAGACATCTTTTTGTGGTGGTCAAACCAGTTAGGAATGTAGATAAAGCCTTTGTTTAAGGTTTGAAAGTACATCTTGTTTAATATTAACTTGAAATATTTTATGAACACACGAAAATATTTTGATACATTTAAGAAAAAAATTTAAAAAGATATGTATGCTAAAAAATAAAAATTCTAATTCATGATAAATTATGCATTCCAGGGAAGTATTATAAAAATTAGACGTGTCTAAGTATTTCTCTTCTCACCAGAAGTGATAATCAGGGGTTCTTACATATTTTATTTTATTTTTCACTGGAAGACAAGTCACATTCCTAAATTCCAGATTCATAGCTATATTGGAGGTAATTCAATGTTATGTTTTTAGCAAAACATAAACACCAAACTCCAGGTTCAGCACTTGGCTGTATCAGAATTTTCCAGTTTCTTTGACAAGTTCTATCCCGTATAGGCATTTTGAATGTTCATGTTCAAAGTTGTCTTCAAGTCATGAAAGCAATGCTCAATAAAACTCAGTAAATTATATTAATCAATTATCCCAATATTAAAATTGAATTAAAAATTTAAATAAAATTAACACAAATTTTGAAGCAGACATCTAAGTATATATTTCCCTCGGAATTTCTGAAAAGCCAGGAGTGAGAGCAGCAGTAATTAAAGACTTATCAGTAACCTGTTTAAGCGTAGTGTCTGAAATAGCCATTTAATTTACATTAGGATTTAACACAACTACTCTTGAACTGACTGTAAAATGAATATCCACTTGTTATTAAAAATGATAGTTGAATATTAGCATTTAACGATTTTGATGAAACAAAATTCATCAAAATTCATCAAAAATTCATCAAAAATTCACATACTCTGAATTGCCAAGTAGATATTCCCCCCAAATATCTGTAAATACGTATTTAGTAAAGGCTCCCATCTTCTTATAAAAATGCCATGCTAATGTGTTCAGTAAATTAAGAAAATTTTTTGATATAATAGAAAGTACTAGAATAGCGATTATAAAGTGTGCTTTTGAAAAGAGTATTTAAGATAGCATTTAAATATTCAGCAATATTGTAGTTAGTTTTAGGGGATATATTACAAATCTAATAAATGCCAATTTGAGCATTTAATCAGTAGCTGTTGGACACCTATTGGATACTACTGTACTAAAGGCATACTGAAAATACCATGGGGTATTTTACAAGAAAGTAAAGTATATTTTATTTGCTTTCTAAATGCTTGCACTAAAATGGGGGGATGCAAGGTAGAAAGTAATAAGAACCAAAATAGATCAGATAAAATATTAAGCTTGTTTAGAAAAAAAATGCAAAATTACATCTGGCTGGAATGACTAAAGGAAATTTTATGAAAAAGCATTTAACTAGTCCTTGAAGGATAAAATATCAGATCATATGAAAACTGAGGAGGAAAAAAAGCTAACTAGATGTAAAATAGTTTGAACAATTCAATCCAATTATATAGATAAGAATTCATGAAGACATTAATGGAAGAATAATTAATTAAAAGCAGAAGGAATCTTCCCTTTAGGAAAAGACTTGTTATACGTTTCTTTAAAAAAGCAGTCAGGTAGACTTAAAAATTTTATTAACTTGTAAGATGGAGGTGCTTCAAGGATATCTATTTCAGAAAATAAGAACAACTATACAATTAACATTAAAGGAACTCTACCATTCACTTCTTCCATTTAATTTGAGTTTATGAAAATATAATCTTCATGTCAATGTTGTTTACTGATTAGCCTCATTCAGTGTTCTTTTGCAAAACCTAGAAACTGAAACACAGCAGTCGGGAGAAAAGGTTATCTTTGAAAATGCAAAATTTTACCAAAAATGGAGGAAAATAACAACAAAAGGAACAACAATGATAATAGTATCCACCATATGCTTTATAGGTTCAAAGAGATTTATGTAGTGGAAGGAGCATCAATTTAAAATCAGATCATGGTTTTCTATCATCTCTATAGTTATCTCTGTGACCTTATGCAACTTACTTCAATTTTCTAAGTCTCAGTGTCCTCAATTTTAAAACAGAAATCTCAGTGCCTATTTTATGTGATTGAATGTGTTAACACAGAAGTAAAATGATCAGCATACAGTAGAGGCAGAACAATTGTTAATTTCCCTTGTCCTCATAACACATTATCTAATAACATATTATCTCATAACAACCTGGTAAAGTAATATTACTCATTCAACTACTATGTATTTTTTGAGCTCCTACTCCAGTGGGCTTTGCACTGGTCTAGGAAAGGATACAGTAGAAAACAAAACAAACAAATATCTATATTCATCAAGATTTCAATAGTAGAGGGTTGAAAATAAATCAGTAAAGAAGGAAAGTGCATAATATTATTTATTTTTCTTGAATTTTAGTAACATACCTAGGATATTCCTCAATTTAGATTGGTTGGTTTTACTTTTATTGTATAACTTTTTGATTTGCAGATTTATTTTATCTTTTGTGTTAAAAACAATTTATTCAGTGATTATATTTTCTCTTCCATATGTTTTTTTTTCTGAAAATTTATGATGTTTAAAGTTTAATAGGTTTGCACAAATTTCCTGTATAAAGTTATAACATCACGTAGACTGAAGTTGGTGCACTAGTGAAAACTATATTGAAATATTATTTTAAAAGGCATTTCAAGACTAAAATGGAGGAGGAAAATATGATGTATTTAATTAAGCACCTATTACCTTTTAAAATATACAGCTCTATATAGCTTTCACTTTCAGTCTATGATTTTGTACTTTACAAATTTGCACCTGTTAAACTTTGAAAATTAGAAATTTCCAGGAATCACAACAAATGGCAGAGAAAATACTTTCAATCACTGAATAAACTTTTCTTAACATAAAGGATAAAATAAATCTGATGATCAAAAGGGTATTCCAAGCTAGAAAAAAGTAAAACCAATAAAAATAAAACCTAATTTGAGGTGTATTCTGGATGAGTTACAGAACTTTAAGGAAAAGAAAAAAATCTGAGTCATCCAGGTAGAAAAACAAATCCAGTCAACTACAAAGGGGAAATAAAGCAATAATCACATTTCTCCATGGCACTATTCAATGCAAGGAGATAATAACACAAGACCTATTCATTCTACAGTAAAGAAAATGGGACCCATATTTTTATTTTAAAAAATCAAACAAAATGGGCAGCCTTTCTCAAACTTGAAAGAATAGAATAATAAATATGTGTGATTATTTTGCATCAGTTACACATACACACATCTAACCAATCACAAGATGGATGGAGAAGCTATAGTAAAAGGAATAATGCAACATGCAATGCATGTGAAAGTGGGAACATGTTAATAAAGTTTTGAAGAACAGGAATTTTGTTCTAAGAATTTTATACCCTGCTAAGATGGATATTTGTAACAGGCATTTGTTCTCAACTACATACGTACTTAGGAAATAAAGTACTGTGGAAAAAGAATAATATAAGCTTCCTCTTAATAAGAAAAAATATGAAATAGGAAATATGTTTCTATTTAAGAAGAGAACTTGCTTTCATTAAAGGGAAATTATGAAGCAAATCACTTAGAAAATACGTTGTTCACGGGCTGTGTTATAAATTGCTTTCTTTGTATCAACTAAAAAACTGGAAGAAACAAATATTTTAGAAAGCTAGGGATAAATAAAGCCTATGCTCTGACTAATCATAATGAGCAAAGGTTCCATGTCTGATTATTTTTGACTACTCTGTTCTCTATCACATGTGCTGTTTCCTCTCTTCAGTTTCTTAAAAGTTTTTTTTTTTTTTCTAAATCACACCTTGCTTTATTCACAGGAAATAGTTTGTGGTCAGTGATTAACTTTTACTGGTTGATTGATTTGATACATGTGTATATTGTGAAGTGATTATCACAAAAAGGTTACTTAACAAATCTGTCACTTCACATAGTTACAACTCTTTTTTTCCTGTGGTGAGAACTTTTAAGATCTGTTCTCTTAGCAACTTCCAAATATACAGTACAATATTATTAATTTTAGTTCTCATGCTGTACCTTGGATACCCAGAACATATTCATCTTATAACTGAAAGTTTACACCCTTTAACCCACCTTCACCTATTTCCTCAACCCCCCTCCCCCACCTCAAGCCCCTTGGCAACCACCCATCTAATTTCCCACTCTCTGTTTCTGTGAGCTTTTTTTTATATTAAAAAGCATTCTTTAAAGAGATGAGTACTCTTGTGGTTGAATTGTTTTATAGGGGAAATTTTCTTTTTCCAACTGAAATGGAAACTACGTTTACGTAGATGTGTCAAGGTGTGTAAAATGTGTTTCAGGTAATTGTATAAAGCCATAAAATAATGCTAGTAGTGTAGGAAAGAGAGATAATCACAAACTGTACTTGTTTTTAGTTACTTCAGATATAAAAACTCACTGTAACCTTTGGTGCTAGAAATGTTTTTTGTAAGTGGTAGCTACCTGCTGGAGCTGCATACAAGATTAAATTAGAAAAAAATCCTCCCAACAGTTTCCACATCTAAAAAACAACATGGATCATTGTTTGATAACAGTTAAAAGCCCTTTATAAACAAATATCCATCCCCTTCACATGACTTGATATTAGTGACAAAGGAGTAGAGAGATGGAGAAGCTGTGGCAAAAGTTGGCGGTAAAAATTTAATGTAGTAGTCTAAGATTTAACAACTGATATTAGGATGTTAGAACAGAACAAAACATTTTCAAACATTGTCAAAAGAAAAATGATAATAAAAATAAAAATAGGAGGTGGAGAAAGAATGCTCACTTTCTCATCTTTCAGAGTAGAGAGTCACTTATACTCTTCAATATTGTAACATTGATGAAAAAAAAACTCAGTAAGAGTGTCCTCATATTTTTATCATTTTTAAACATTAAAGGGGTCGTTAGAACTTATTATATATCAAAACAAAAATATTTCATCTGAAATTCAGCTCTATCATTTTTACTACTGATTTTTAATTTTCTGAACTTCAAGAAAATAAATTCAATGCTTTTATTCAGTAATACTGTAAGTGCTATATTTAATTTGAACACAATTATCTCTCTGTTCCTTCTGTATATATATGCTTGAGCAAATGTATGTTGTATTGTTCTCTAATTTTAGTGGTGGTTACCTTTCTTTTTTTTGAAGTGTAGTTGATTTATAATATGTATTATATTAGATTCAGGTATACAACATAGTGATTCAATATTTTTATAGATTATACTCCATTTAAAGTTATTACAAAATAATGGCTATATTTTCCTGTGATGTACAATATATCCTTGTTGCTTATTTATTTTATTCATAATAGTTTGTATCTCTTAATCCCATACTCCTATCTTGCCCCTTCCCCTGGTAACTATTATTAGTTTGTTTTCTATATTTTCTGTTTTGTTATATATATTTATTTGTTTTATTTTTTAGATTCCACATGTAAGTCATAACACAGAGTTTTTGTCTTTCTCTAACTTATTTAACTAAGCATTAACTTCTAGACCTATCTACGTTGTTGCAAATGGCAGAATTTCATTCTTTTTATGGCTGAGTAATATTCTATTATGTATATATATATATATATATTTTTTTATCTATTTGTTTGTTGATGGACACATACACTTATGTTGCCTCCATATCTTGGCTATTGTAAATAATGATGCTATGAACATTGGGGTGAATGTATCTTTTGAATTAGTGTGTTCATTTTCTTTGGATATATACCCAGGAGTAGAATTGCTGGGTCATATGGTAATTCTATTTTTCGTTTTTTGAAGAACTTCTACACTGTTTTCCACAGTGGCTGCACCAATTTACATTCCCACTAACAGTGTACTAGAGTTCCCATTTCTCCATATCCTCTCCAACATTTGTTATCTGCAGATTCTTTGATGATAGCCATTTTGACAGGTGTGAGGTCATATCTCATTGTGTTCTGATTTACATTTCTCTGATGATTAGCAGTGTTGAGCATTTTTTCATATGTCTGTTGGCTATCTGTAATCATCTGGAAAAATGTCTGTTCAAGTCTTCTGCCCATTTTTAAACTGTGTTGTTTGCTTTTTTTGTTATTGGTTGTATGAGCTGTTTATGTATTTTGGATATGAACCCCTTATGGATCATATCATCGGCAAATATTTTCTCCCATTCAGAATGCTGTCTTTTTGTTTTGTCAGTGGTTTCCTTTGCTGTGCAAAGGTTTTTACGTTTAATTAGGTCCCATTTGTTTATTTTTGCTTTTGTTTCTTTTGCCTTAGGAGACAGATCCAAAAAAAAGTATTGCTATGATTTATGTCAGTCTGTTCTCCTTATATTCTCTTCTAGCAGTTTTATGGTTTCAGGTTTTTCATTTAGGTGTTTAATCCATTTTGTGTTTATTTTTGTATATGATGTGAAAAAATGTTCTAAGTTTCATTCTTTTACTTGTAGCTGTCTAGTTTTCCCAGCACCACTTATTGAAGAGACTGTCTTTTTTTCATTGGATATTCTTCCCTCCTTTGTCATAAATTAATTGACCATAAGTGTGTGGGTTTATTTCTGGGCCCTATATTCTGTTTCACTGATCTATGTATCTGTTTCTGTGCCAGTACCGTGCACTTTGATTACTGTAGCTTTGTAGTATAGTCTGAAGTCAGGAGCTTTGCTCATTTTTCTCAAGATTGCTTTGGCAGTTCCAGGTTTTTTGTGGTTCCATATAAATTTTAGGATGATTTATTCTAGTTCTGTGAAAAATGTTATGGTTATTTTGATAGGGATTGCATTAAATCTATAGATTGCTTTGGGTACTATGGACATTTTAACAGTATTAATTCTTCCAATCCAAGAGCATGGGATATCTTTTCATTTCTTTGTATCATCTTCAGTTTCATTTATCAGTGTTTTATATTTTTCAGTGTATAGGTCTTTCCCCAACATGGTTAAGTTTAGTCCTAAGTATTTGTTTCTTTTGATGCAATTTTAAGCAGGATTTTTTTTTTTTTTGGCTTTCTCTTTCTGGTAGTTCATTACTAGTGTATGGAAAAGCAAGATTTCAGTATATTAATCTTGTATCCTGAAAGTTAGTTCATTAGTTCAAATAATTTTTTGATGGAGACGTTAGGGTTTTTATTATTTTCTTCCTTCTGTTGGCTTTGGGCTTTGCTTGTACTTCTTTTTCTAATTCCTTTAGATAGTAGGTTAGGTTGTTTATATGAGATTTTTCTTGTTTCTTAAAGTAAGCCTATATTTCTATAAACTTCCCTCTTAGAACTGCTTTTGTGACATCCCATAGATTTGGGAGTGTTGTTTTCATTTTCATATGTCTTGAGGTATTCTCTGATTTCCTCTTTGATTTCTTTACTGACTCATTGATTTTTAGTAGCATGTTGTTTAGCCTCTATGTATTTGTGCTTTTCCTGTTTTCCTTCCTGTAATTGATTTCTAGTTTCACACTGTTGTGGTCAGAAAAAAATGTTTGGTATAATTTCTATCCTGTTAAATTTGTTGAGACTTGTTTTGTGGCCCAACATGTGATCTATTGTGGTGAATGTTCCATGTGCACTTGAAAAGAATGTTTATTCTGCTGTTTTTGGATGGACTGTCCTGTAGATATCTCTTAAGTCCACCTGTTCTAACATGTCATTTAAGACCACTGTTACCTTATCCATTTTCTGTCTGGATAATCTGTCCATTGATATAAGAGGGGTGTTAAAGTTCCCTGCTATTATTGTATTATTGTCAATTTCTCTCTATATGTGTGTTAATATTTGCTTTATATATTTAGGTGCTTCTTTATTAACTGCATGTATTTTAACAAATGTTATATCCTCTTCTCATTTTTATCCCTTTGTCATTATATAATGCCCTTCTTTGTCATTCATTATAGACTTTGTTTTAAAGTCTATTTTCTCTGATATGAGTATTACTACCCCGTTTTCATTTTGTTTCCATTTGCATAAAATATCTTTTTCCATCCCCTTGTTAATATTCTCACTGTGTTCATCTATTATTTTCCCAAATTCAGTTAGCATTCTTATTGCTAAAGCTTTGAACTTTTTATCTGGTAAATTGTTTATTTCTGTTTCATTAGTTTTTTTTAGGGGTTTTCTCTTGTTCTTTGATTGAAACAAATTCCTCTTCTCATTTTGCTTAAATTTCTCTGTATCTATAAAATTAGTTGAAATAGTTACCTATAGCAGTGTTGAGGGGTGTCCTTGTGTGGGAGCATCCCTATACAGTCTATGTGTTCCCAGTGGCTTTGGTGGGTAAGCTGGATCTAACATGAACACAAGCCACATCTTTCCCAGGGTGTTCTGGCAGTTATCACCATGGTAGGAGGTGAAACTTGAGGTTGATGGGCTAAGGCCAGAGCCAGGTGTCAGTTGGGATTTCTCCTCTGCTCAGTGACCATGATTGCCCTATCAAGGGCAGGGTTGGGCCCCACACTGCTGGAACAGAAGCTCTGAGGGTCACATCTGAGGTGGCCCATTCCATTTAAGTGTGTACTCTCCCCTACTCCCAGCACTGGCACCCTTGCTGGAGTAAGAGGCATTGGCGCAGGTGTTCAGTGTGGGTTGGGGTGTGGGCCATGGTGGTCCTGCTGCAGCCTGAGACTCAGGTTACTTCTGATGTGCTACTTGTGTACAGTCCGGTAATGTCTGCCTCCACCCTGCTCAGATGCCTCATCGGGTCTGAGCTGCTTTTGTGTCTCACAGCTGCGTTCTTCCCTCAGCCAAGACACCTCTCTCTCCAGTGTGGAGTTGTGTCATGAAGCAGGAAGGGCTAGAGCAGTCTCTCAGCTCAGGCTGGGACATGGGCTGGGGAGATCACGGGAAACTGGCTAGTGACCTGTGGAGTTTCAATCTGCCCTGTTTCAGAAGTAAGCAATAGTGTGCATGCTCCTCATGAGTGGAGTTCAGGCTTCTCTTAGTCCTTCTGTGAGTACCACCAGCCCTCTAAACAGCCAAGGAGATTTGTCTTCCCAGTGTTGGACCCCAGGCCTGGGGTGCCCAATATGTAGCTCAAACCACTCATTCTCCAGGGAGGTTCTCTGCCCATGTAATCCTCCTTCTGTGTGTGTTTATTTTCTAGTTTTTATAATAAGCATTATATTTTTAAGAGAAAAAAAATTATTATTCAAAAAAAGGAAGAAATTGAGTCTCAAAGAAGTGAAATAACTTGTTAAGGTACTTAAAAATTTACTCTGAGTACTTTTTGGGTGAAGCTTTAAAATAATTGGTGTAATATTTCAATTTTTTTTTTTTTTTTGGACACAGTATTTCTCTGGATCACCAGTATGTGGCAAATATTTAAAGTTGCAATTTTTCTTGTTTTTTCATTTATTTTTAAAAAGATGGATAGAGGGCTTCCCTGGTGGTGCAGTGGTTGAGAGTCCGCCTTCCAATGCAGGGGACACGGGTTCGTGCACCATTCTGGGAAGATCCCACATACCGCTGAGTGGTTAGGCCCGTGAGCCATGGCCGCTGAGCCTGCGCATCTGGAGCCTGTGCTCTGCAACGGGAGAGGCCACAACAGTGAGAGGTCCACTTACCGCAAAAAAAAAAAAAAAAAAAAAAAAGATGGATAGAATATTGAATGGATTATTTTTCTTTTTTGTATGTCTCACAATGAGCAAATAATTGACAATTTTAGATCATTTTACCTTAGATTTGATACAAAGAAGATTATAGCCCAAAATTCTTTAACACACAGACACACACAGACAATAAATGAGAGAGAGAGAGAGAGAGAGAGAGAGAGAGAGAGAAAGTGGGAGAGAGGGAGAGAAGGGGAGAGGAGGGGAGGGGAGGCGAGGGAAGGGAAGGAGAGAGGAGAGGAAAGTGGAGGGTAGAATGAGGGGAGAGGATGGGGAAGAAGAAGGAGGAGCAGAAATAAAAATTGAGGATAGATTAAGGGCTTTGGTTATTTATCTGTACCATCTGTTCTTTCTTCTCCATGGTACTCAATTTGAATTCTCTCTGCAGATATCTATGTAATATATGTGTGTTTGTATACATATATATGCATATAATTTAAATTTTAAATCTGGATTTTTATCCCACATAAATGTTCAGTCTATAAAAGGTTATAGAAACTGGAAGGCAGTCCATAGATTTTAAACCAGTCTATTTTAGAGTACCTTTAAATTATATTCAACATGGCAGTTTTATTAAATTCCTTGATTTAAAGTATTACTGAATTATCCTGTAATCTACAATTCTCAGGTGAATAGACAAAAGTCCCATCAAGCTAAGGAGATGGGAATCTAATTCCACAGAATGAAATGTGCTTTTAATAAACTGTGACAAAACAGTCAAGAGAAAGAAAAAGGTTTAGGAGGCAGAAGATCCAAGTCTCAGACTAATGAAAACATTCAATTCACATGTCACAAGTAAATAAGAGGAAAGAACATGGTGAGTCGGCACAGACCTTCAAGAATACATTTTCTCTACACCATAGCAAACTTAACCTAGAAGAGCAATGAATCCCTAATAAACGTTTATCTTACAAAGAAGTACAATAAAATGGTTAAAAGACTAAACTTTCAATGCAACAGCACAATGAAGCCAACATACCTAAAGGAATATATTTCACACAATACAAATATAATGCTTATTGAATGATTGTTCATATCTGTGCATGTATAGGTGCATATACACAGCATTGAGATGGCTTGGTTGTAAGCTGCTTCCATTTTCTAAATTCTGTTGGTATTTGAAACTTAAATTGCAAATTAAGGATTCTGATTGTAAGTAACTCATATCCATTATAGAAAACTAAAATTGCCAAAATTAGAATTAAAAACAAAAATGATCTACATACTTAAAATAGTCACTGTTAACATCTTTGTGCATTCACTTTGTATTTTTATTTTGCTAGAATTTTATTTGCAGAATTGAGATATTACTTTTATCTAATTTTATATCCTTCTCTTTTCACTAAATTGAACATAGAAGTTTCCAGTCACATTTAAGAAAATACCTTAATTTTAAATGACTGCTGGATATTTTAATAGGTCCATATACCTCAATACCTAAATATTCCTATTCATGGACATTTAAGACATTTTTTTTTTTGCTTCTAAATAATGCTGCATTAAATATCTTTGTCTATACAGTTTCTGTATTTCCTTGGTATAACTTCTATTAATGTAATTTTCAATTCCAAGGGTAAGAACATTTTGAAATCTCTTTGGCTTATAGTACCAATTGCTTTCCAAAGCTTTGCACCAATTTATACAGCATTGCATGGGGGTGAGCTCTTACCCTATGATTGAGCTAACATTGATTATGATTTTCAATTTTTTATAATTTGTTCTATTTTTTAAAAATCCCTCTTTATTCAATTTTTGTTTATTCTTGACTATATTGATATTGACAATTTTATATGTATAAAGTATTTTTGCATTTTGTTAACTCTTTATTTTCTTTCTTATTTTCTTTTGATGTTTTACTCTTTTTGTTATCTGCTGTGGTTTTTATATAGGAAGGCTCAAGACTTTTGTCACTCATATTTTTACTTTTCTACTTCTTTATTACAATTTTTTCCTTGGATGGTAATTATATTATTCCAATCATGCAAATATTTGTTATTTTTTGTTATCTACATTCTTTTTCAGCTGTTAAAAACTGAAAGTGCTCTATTCAAATTTGCATCTACAGGTGTTTTTCTATTTCTCTTAGCATTAATAATAATGCTGCTGCTGCTGGCTAGCTTATATGTAGTGCTTTCTGTGTATTTGATACTGTTTGAAGTGCTTGTTATATTGTATAATTTGATCCTCACAAAAACCCATGAGGAAGTTCATGTTATTAAGTCCACTTTTTAGATGAGAAAATGGAGGCACAGAGAATTGAAATAACTTGCTCATCAAAATCCCAACCCAGGCAATCTGGCCCCAGAATCCATTTTTGCTTATGGCTCTTTGATAGTATTCCATTCAGTACCCAGAGGTTCATGATTAGCCCATCTTCATTGTGTATGAGATCTTTAATCAATTTAAGCTTATTCTCTATATTACCTTTGAAACCAGCTTACAGTGAATGAATGGGCTAAACTCTGTGACGTACACATAAAAATGGATTCATTTTCTCTAATCACTGACTTCAGCCATCCTATGTTGAATTTCCTTTTACTGATGACACTTAATGGTATTTTTATCTCAAGCAGATCCCATGGCAGCCCCAGAAAGACACTTTCTGATCAGTGATATTAAAAGCCCACCCATTGCACAGATTACTTATATGGTAGAGGAGTTCTAGATCAAACTACTCCAAATCTCCCTCCTTTCTGTCCTGTCAGTACATCCCATCGTCTCTTGCTTCTGAGCTCCTTAGTCCAGCAGGTGGCCTTCTTCAGGGGCACCTTCAAGACAACTCAGTCTGTGCTACCTTCTGTGGTGTCCATTGGACCTGCTGGAAACTCATACATTCTCTCATCTGCCAGGAGGTTGACATGCAGCCTGCTCTATTGCATCTCTCTACTTTGCTTTTTTTATCCAATTTTATTTCAGTCAAATAGGCTTTGGGGTAGAGGTGGGGCTCTGACAGCTGAGCCAATCCACTGCACAAGTAGGTATCCAACTGGAGAATGAGTTGCCTGTTCAACTATACATTCCTAGTTCCTAGGAGTGATTCTCTCGGGATCCCTTATTTGATTTCAGGAAATTAGGATTTTCTCTCTTTCTCTCTCCCTCATTTTGTCTCTATCTCTGTCTCTTTTTCTCTCTCACTCTCCTTCATTTACTTCCTCTCTGGCTTTTGTTTATACAGACTGACTGGGCTGAGGAGTAGATTGGTTGAGATGATAGTAGAGGGCAGGAAATCCATTTCACTCCCTCTCATAAGCCCTGGAAACAATGCCTGGCTGCTGCTCTTTACCTTGCTCTTTCTAGAATGTAGTGTATGTGTTATCTTTTTTTTTTATCTTTGGATCCTGTCAGTTTGGGGTTAACCAGAAAAGTCTTGTTACACATTTACACATTCTTCTTTTTTTTTTTTTTGCCAGCCCAGATGACTTTTATTTTTTAATAGTTCATAGTTCTCAATTTTTAATTTTTATTTATTTATTTATTTATCTTTGGCTGCATTGGGTCTTCATTGCTGTGCAGGCTTTTAGTTGTGACTAGTGGGGGCCACTGTTCGTTGCAGTGCGCAGGCTTCTCATTATGGTGGCTTCTCTTGTGGCGGAGCACGGGCTCTAGGTTCGTGGGCTTCAGTAGTTGTGGCTCACGGGCTTAGTTGCTCCATGGCATGTGGGATCTTCCCGGACCAGGGCTTTAACCTGTGTCCCTTGCATTGGTAAGTGGATTCTTAACCACTGCACCACCAGGGAAGCCAGGCCCTGATGACTTTTGGTTAGTGTGCTTCACTGGTGTTTGCCTGGATTTTACTCTACTTTTTAAAGGTATGTGTCTTATACGCAACATAAATTCTATTTTGTAAGTCAGCTGAAGCACTTTGTCTTTTTATGGCTCAGCAAGGTGAATGATGTGCCCAAGGTCACACCATTAGTGAGAAGAGACATTGGAATTCAATCCCAGGCATGCCTGCCTATGAAGACCATGCCCCTAATCACTACATTTCTTTTTCTTTTTTGAGTAATGTGGAAAATATTATCTTGATCTAAATTTTACTGATTATTGTAATGCTTTTCAAACATTCACACTTGAAGCTTTAATTGTGTAATTCAAGGATAGTGCCATAAGTTTTAATCAGATGAGAAAATGAATACACTTTATTTCCTGCTATTTCTGCTCACATAGTTCCCAGTCTTTTAATTAATTAATTAATTAATTAATTTATTGGCTGTGTTGGGTCTTCGTTGCTGTGCATGGGCTTTCTCTACTTGCGGTGAGCGGGGCTACTCTTTGTTGTGGTGCGCAGGCTTCTCATTGTGGTGGCTTCTCTTGTCGCGGAGCACTGGCTCTAGGCATGTGGGCTACGGTAGTTGTGGCACACGGGCTCAGTAGTTGTGGTTCACGGGCTCTAGAGCTCAGGCTCAGTAGTTGTGGCACATGGGCTTAGTTGCTCCGCTGCATTTGGGATCTTCCTGGACCAGATATCAAACCTGAGTCCCGTGCATTGGCAGGTGTATTCTTAACCACCACACCACCAGGGAAGTCCCCCCAATCTTTCTTGATCTTTGATTTTCAAATTGGTTTAGTGATTAAACTCATGAGTATTGGCGTCAAAGAGGCCTGCGTTTAAATCTCAGATCTGACACAGTTCCATCTATAAAATGAGGATTAAAGAGCTAACACAGTAAAGTGAAAATTGTACCATGAGTCTTGTATTAATCAACTGATGGAATTTAAACACATTTGTCAATGCCTAGAAAACTGGTGACACAAGCCCAATGAAAGTCTGTTTGCATTTTGAAGGTGAAGGTGCTTTTGGGAAAGAACTTGATCTGTAGTGCTGGGGTATAGCCATACCTGAAATTTATAATTAGTGAGTAAGTCTAGTAAAGTTTTATTTATATGCACGGGATATATTGTTTAGCTCTTTAGGGAATAGCTGAATTTGACCCAAAATAAGGCCTCATGATCATGATTTTGAACATAGCTTGGGGCTCTTATTCAAATCTGTTTTTAGCTCAGTCTCCAGAGAATATATGATCCTAGAGAAATGGAGTGAATTTAAGTAAAATCTGAGGAGCTGTTTTGGAAAACTGAATTTTGGAGCACAAATAACACTACTTTTGAGCTCTTTAAAAATATATATGTATGATGATGCAAAGGAAGAGAATGGCTTTTTCCCTTCTCCCTCTGCCGCATTTTGCCACAGGTACCAGTGTTTGGCGGAGCTCCCCCGAATAGCAGCTTTTCCAGCATGGAGCCGATTTGACCCGTGGGTGCTCAGTGCATCAACCAGAGCCGGAGTGAGGAAGGAATGGTGGAGCCTCAAAGAGCAGTAGGTTAGGGGAATAGTTGCAAGTATTCCTACTGGCTGCCAGGTGCCCTTTTGCCAAGTGCAGCAATAGTGGCACCTACTTGCTCCAAAACTACCAGTGTAGAGTTGCTCGTGCCCTTCAGAGTAATGGTAAAGCAGCAGTAAACAAGTTTATGAGCATGAACTCCTGATTTACCCCCTCAAATCTTGCCCAGGCACAATACTCTACACTTGAGTAAATGGCAATTCTATCCTCCCAGGTATTTGAGCCAAAAACTTCTGCATCCTTGACTTTTCCTTTTTTTTTTTTCTCTCATCCTACATTCAAGCCATAAAGAAATCCCACTGACTCAACTTTGAAATATAACCAGAATCCAAACAGTCTCACCTCCTCCACTGCTACTCCCCTGGTGCTGGCCCCTACCATCTCTCACCTGGATTATCACTATAGTCACTTCACTGATCTTTCTGCTTTACCTTTGTCCTCAATAATGTATATCTGACACAGCAGCCAGAATGAGCCTTTTATTTTATTATTTTGATTGAGATATAATTGACATATAGCACTTTGTAAGTTTAAGGTATATCATGTGATGATTTGATACTTTTATATATTGCAATGTAATTACTACAGTAGCATTAGCTAACATCTGTATCAAGTCACATAAGTATCATTTCCTTTTTGTAGTGGGGACAATTAAGATCTAGTCTCTTAGCAATTTTGAAGTTTATAGTACAGTATTGTTGTTAATAATCACTATTCTGTACAGTAGATCTCCAGGACTTATCAACTGGTTGCAAGTTTGTACTCTTTTTTTTGTGTGTGTGGTATGCGGGCCTCTCACTGTTGTGGCCTCTCCCGTTGCGGAGCACAGGCTCCGGACGCACAGGCTCAGCGGCCATGGCTCACGGGCCCAGCCGCTCCGCGGCATGTGGGATCTTCCCGGACCGGGACACGACCCCGTGTCCCCTGCATCGGCAGGCGGACTCTCAACCACTGCGCCACCAGGGAAGCCCGCAAGTTTGTACTCCTATACAACGACTCCCCCCTTACACCCCACCCCCACCCCCAGCCCCTGATAACCACCAATATAGTCTCTAATTTTACGAGTTCAGCTTTTTTATATTCTACATGTAAGTTATATCCTACAGTATTTGTCTTTCTGTGTCTGACTTACGTCATTTAGCGTAATGCTGTCAAGGTCCATCCACGCTGTTGCAAGTGGTAAGATTTCCTTTTTTCTCATGGCTAAATTGTACACACACACACACACACACACACACACACACACACATAAATTATACGTATATATATGGTATATTTGTCACATCTTCTTTATCCATTTATCCATCAACAGGCACTTAGCTTGTTTCCCTAACTTGACTATTGTGAATAAAGCTTCAATAAACATGGAATGCATATATCTCTTCAATATTCTATTTTTACTTCCTTTGGATGTAACCCAGAAGTGGAATTGCTGAATCATATAGTAGTTCTATTTTTAATTTTTTGAAGAAACTCCTTACTGTTTTTCATAGTGGCTGCACCAATTTGCGTTCCCACCAGCAAGCTACAAGGGTTCCCTTTTCTCTATATCTTTGCCAACATTTGTTATCTCTTGTCTTTTTTTTTTTTTTTTTTTGCGGTACGCGGGCCTCTCACTGCTGTGGCCCCTCCCGTTGCGGAGCACAGGCTCCGGACGCGCAGGCTCAGCGGCCATGGCTCACGGGCCCAGTCGCTCCGCGGCACGTGGGA
>NC_041220.1:47553772-47560496 GCF_002837175.3 Physeter macrocephalus | reverse complement strand
CGCAGGCTCAGCGGGCATGGCTCACGGGCCCAGTCGCTCCGCGGCACGTGGGACCCTCCCGGACCGGGGCACGAACCCGCGTCCCCTGCATCAGCAGGCGGACTCCCAACCACTGCGCCACCAGGGAAGCCCCTCTTGTCTTCTTGATGATAAACATTTTGAACCTTTTAAAGGAAAATCAGCTCATGGCCCTCCTCTCTCCAAAACCCTGCAAATCATTCCCGATCTCACTCAGAGTGAAATTTAAATCCTTGTAATGGGTCATAAGACATTATATGATCTACATTCTCTCCATAATCTCCCTGGTGATGATTATATTAAAGTATAATATAAAATATGTCACTTGTAATAGTTAATATATTACAATGGATAACATGTAAGATATACCTCATAGGGTTGTTAAGAGTATTATATAAATTAATATGTGTAAAATGCTTAGAAGAGTGTCTGGCACGTGGTAAGTGCTCAATAAACTTAAATTATACTTTTTATTGTACCTTTATTATTAACCAGGAAGGTAGAATCATGGAAATGAACAGATTCCCAATTCAGGGATTAAGGAATTACAGCTCATGAATATGGAGAGTCTTGCCTAGAGCCACTGCTAAGATGTGGTAGAGCAGGGATCCTATCTCACATCTCTTGACTGACTTAGCATGCCCAATCTTATCCCCCCAAAGGTAATTATTAATATCCAGTATGATCCACCTTGCAAAATGGTTTCCTGAATTCATCTTTTATTTCACATTTTCACTTAAACTTTCCAGAATAAAGGGTGTTGAGAAAAGTTCCAAATTGTATTTACCCAATATTTCTTACAGTTATGTCCATAAGATCACATATTTGTAAGTAAATGTCTTCTATGTCTCCTAAATATTCTTCCATGTGTCCTAAATATTCAACTCTTTCAACATTGGGTAATTTTAATTTGTGATTCTCTAAGGTTATAAATCCAGGGCCAAGAAAATAAATAAATACAGTGCATTGTTGATGGGTATTAGTGCATCTTTATTTGCATTGATCTGTCAATATTGTTTTAAATATACTGACCAATAACCTCAACTCTCTCATAACTTGAAATCAAAGTTTCCTGTAATTTGTCTTTTTTTCTTTCTCTTTGTTTCCCTGTGAGTTGTTTGTAGGTCTTTTTGAGTTTGTGATCCACATTTATTTATATTACAACAGTTTTTTTAATCACAGCTAATTCCCAGACTTGACATTAAAAATTGCATTTCACAAAAACGTAGTCATTTCTTTCACAGGGTGACATTCATATGAGTGAAAATACTAATTCAGGTCAAGACCTGTGTTCAAACTAATAAGAAAAAGGTTTATATACTTTTTTGCTGAAACTGTTTCTCAACTGCTAGAAATTAGAACAAAACACCAGTAGCAAATGGAACCAAAATGATCAACGCAACATAAGCAATACTTAGGAGAAATCTATATAGAAAGTCCTTTCCGCTCATCTATATACCTTTGAGTGTGCTAGAATATTATACAGGCATTTGCATTAACTTAAAAACATTGGTGTGCTGGTAAGCCAGCATTGCAATGCCCTTTTTCTCTTTAGTTTTAAATTTGTTTTATTCAGTGACCTGGCTATCAGGGTTAATGATCATGTTAGTTAAGGTGAATGACTATTTTTCAAGCAATGAAGAGTTGCATTTTTTTCCCTCAGAGCATCTCAGATGAGCATAAATATTAAACCATAAAGACCTTTGCTGGCTGCTGGTGATTGCTGGTGCAGAGTCACAGTGATGCAGCTCGGATAACAAGAAGAAAAAGTACAGGTTGTTGCCTTTTTCCTCCAGTAATCCCCCATGCCAACAGTCGTAGGAACAGCCTCAGCTTTCAAAGGATTAGAATATTATTATACTTTCATTTGTTTGCTTAAGTTCTGACAATGCTTTCTTTCCAGTCTGCCTAAATAGCAGAGAAGAATTTTCACCTCCAGAATATTAAATTGTAGAGAGAGGATTTTGCCTAAGATTTTGTCTCATGTCTCAAACTCTGAATGGGCATGGGAGATTTGATGATTTTAAATTATTAGAAACATTTTCCAGCAAGAACCATTTGGCAGATATAACATTGTAAGTCCAAAGTAGCAGATTTTTAGTGTTTCTTTTTGTTAAAAATTTATTCATTTGTGTAAAACTAAAGTTAATTTTCTTCTTCAGATGCTTATGTTCCATCAGCTTTTACCCTAAAACATTACATATCACTTTTCTCTATTATCTTCTCCATCCCATTCTGAAGCATCCCACAATCTCTATCTACCATTGCCTCTAAATTTTCTTTCCATGGTCAGACTCCTAAAGAATGGTGTAGTTATCATATATCATTATTTAGTATCAGTTATTTCTCAGACTTTCTGTGTTTTGGTCTCTATCTCTTTCAGTACCCAAATTCTTCATTTTCTGTGGTTTTTAATATGTTCCTAACTGCCAAAGGGGTAAAAAATCTCCAGCCTCAAATTTTAAAGGTTAAAAATTTATGCCATCTCCATTAGCAGAGCTGAGTAGACAAATGAGCTCTGTGGAAGATTCCAGATTTTTGATTTTATGGTTTCAGATAGTAAGTTCCTTGAAGTTTTCTGAAGTATGTGCCCATTTGACTATAGTGATTAAAATCAGTTTACATTTATCACTTGGGAATTGATGTGACACTAGGAAGGAGGCAATGGTAAGCAAAAAATCTGCAGCTCCATCAATTTCATTTTGAAACAATGTGACAGCTACTTTCCCAGGGACTTTCAGGTACTTGTGGAGTATGCCTTAAGTATGTGATAGATTGATATTGGAAAGGGCTTTGTAAATTTGAAAGTAAAAATTATAGCCAAACTAATTTGTAAATGTAATTTTGCATAAGTAGGGAATTTTGTGAAATTACACGAAGATGTATTCTAGAGGATAATGTTATAAGGCTGTGCTATACACTTTTTTTCTGCTTACCAATCATCCTTAGGGCAGATTTTCTTTCTTTTATCATAATGATTAGAAAAGTAGTTCTTGAAGTTTTTGTTAAAGTTAAAATAGATATATTTATAAATATAATATTATGTGATATCAAGAACTCAGAATTCTAAACAACTGATTCTATTCTTTGACTTTCACTCACCATGCTCATGATTCTTGATGGACAAAAATAGGCTAGGGCACACATTTTATTACTGTTAAGCTTCAGACTCAATCTTAGGCAGGGCCATTGGGAGGCCTCAATTTAACCAACATGGGGAAATATTTTACTGTATTTTCCCCCTAATTTCATGTCTAACCCTGCAATTTAACATTCCAATAGTGATAAAAAAATATGTTTAGGATATGACAATCAGCAAGTAGAGGAGTTCAAAAACATTAGCGCTAGATGAAGACAGAGATGGTGAACCCTATTCACTGAAGACCAGGCCCTAAACACAGTCTTCTTTCTATAGCCTTGTGAAGGAAGAACATCCAAAGAGAATGCCTGCCATGTAGAATCCGACTTTCACTTGGTGCCATCAAAATCCCCCTACCCTGCCCCTTGGAATTGTGATCCAATAAAATATCAACAAATACAACCCATTTCTCACATATCTCCCCTTCTATGTGAGCAAATTTGAGGTGGGAGTTAGCAAAAGCTATCCCTGAAAGCTGTCTGAAAGCTATCTTTACCCCCTTTGCTCTGTAACCAGACTGAGGAAATTTACAGACAGAAAAGATGAATTGGAGGACAAAGTGCTTAGCTTCTATTAAAAATCTTTGTTTTGATTGTCTTTTCAGAAATGTTTAGAAACATTTTAGAAAGTGCCTTTCTTCTACTAGCACATGAATGATAGATAAAATCTGTGTTCTACCAGTCTCATTGAATAACAGAGACTCTAGGAATAACAAAAAGAATTGATACAAATAAAGGCAAGCAAACAATCAGAAAAACAAAAAGTGAATTTAAAAAATCTTGTTTAAGCTAATGAGTTATATCAAATAAGGAAGCATAAAGTTTGTTTTATTTTTATCTTGGGAAGAAATTAATGAATTTAGCTCTTAAAACAAATTTCTCAGAATTAAAGCATCCTGTAGGAACCTTGGGATTTGACCTTTAGAACTAATGTTCAGCATTTGATTAAACCAATTTCTCATGGTAGGATGTTTTTCACTGTTTTAAATGTGAGGATGAAATTTTTGTAGCTGAAGTTCTGAAGGCTTCCTTAATTCTGTAAAATAAATACCTGAATGTGAACTTCTGGATCAAAAAATATATATATCCTTTCAGAGCCTGCTTACCAAGTCTCAGGGCTAGGACTGATGTTTTCCATTCTCTTAATTTTCTATTGGCAACCCCCCCCCTTTTTTTTTTACAATGGAGTGCTATGTAGCTATGAAAAAGATAATATAGGAGTAGAAACAAACAAACAAACGAACAATCTTGATAATATTGCCCCTGAGTTTTCTCTTTCCTGGTTGAAAACTGTAGTCTTTTCTAGTCTGCCTTTGTAAGGAAGCAGTTCCATTCTCATAGTCATTTGTGATCCTCTTCATGGTTCTGCTAAATCTGTCCCAATTCTGTGAGCAAATTAAATGAGTGAATCTTGACCCCATTAATGGTGATAGTAAACTACTGGTCCCGTTATCTCAACCACATTTGTTTGTCTTGATGAAGGGGCCATATTCTTCAGAAGCCTCAAACAACTTCTAAAGTATAAAGAAAAATCCCAAACACTGGCTTACAGAAGGGTAAAGAAGTTAACCCAGAACAGATAATGTTATGATTAGTGAAATTTCAATCCTGATTTTGTTTCCTTTGTCTCAAAATATGTTAAATTATTAGTTAAACCAGCAACTTAAGATACTTTCTAACATTTTAGAAACTGGAATTAAATAAAATATTTCAATTAATTAAAAGAAAACTAATGTTCAGGACAGATTTTGGGAGATAATTACCAATGACATGATTTCATTAAGAGAATTGGAAGAAGCTTGGTTTCCCAATAATATTGGAATGCTTTCTTTTTCTTCGGTTAATAATCTTATGCAATTGCTTTGTAACCTTATTTACACTATGTTCATTTTAGGCTAGAATCAGTAACTCTTCTTTTTCTAACCCATCTGAAAAAAATGAAGCTGAATTTATTCATAATGAATTAGCTTAAGACCATTTTACACTGTCCTGGCTGTTCTGACTGGTGATCTTTAATCATAGTATGCTGCTTTACTTAATACCTGAGGTATGTTCTTCTTTCTGGAATGGACTGAAATTCCAAAGTGCTCTATTTTTATAGAGGTCAATTCTCTATTGCATCAAAACTACATTCGTATTAATTTTGTGCTTATTCTTCAGCTATAATACCAGTTTTCTAGAAATTTCAAATCTGGATGCTGTTGGTAGAAAATCCAGTGAAGGACATGCAATTTATCTACTCCTCTTGGGATTCTAAATGCTCTTGTCAAGCCAGAGCACCAGGAGATGCATCCGTGTGCTTTGCAATCTTAGCTCATCATAGCATAGAATTTACCAAGTTGCATTTTATCATTATACCACTGGCCTTTAGGGAAACATTGAAGGCAAGCTATGGCTCAGTGTGTGTGTTTACCAGGCTCTACTTCCTTTTCTTCCTGGAACACAGCTGGACTATCTTTCCCAGCCTTCCTTTCAGTAAGGTGGGTCAACTGGGTTCTGGCCAATAGAATGTAGGCAGAAGTGATCGTCCTTGGTCCAGTTTTCAGGCCCTTTTTCTCCCCTATCTGCCAGCCAGATGTAGAAGATTCCGTGCAAACCCTAGGGATGCTGGAATAGGTAGACAGAAGTAGTTGAGGCCTTGAATGATTGTGTGGAACAAAATTCCCACCACTCCCATAAACCTTTTTAGACAGTGATTTAAGTGAGAAATAAAGTGGAAAAAGAAAAACAAGAGACAGTCATGAATAAGAGCAGTTTGCAAAGTAAGAGCCAAGGGTCCTGTAATGTGAGTTCGAGAGCTGAATAAAAGCAACATGATTTGAAGTAGCTTGCCACTTAAAAACACATATAAACCACTGAGTATAATATCCTCCATGTCCATCCATGTTGTCTCAAATGGCAAGAGGATTAAGAGGTATAAACTACAAGGTATAAAATAAATAAGATATAAGGATATAATGTACAGCACAGGAAATGTAGTCAATATTTTATAATAACTTTATATGGAGTGTAATCTATAAAAATATTGAATCACTGTGTTATACACCTGAACTAATATAATATCATATGTCAACTACACTTCAACTTTTAAAAAACCCATGAATAAATTAGGAGTGGAAAAGAAAAGAAATAATTCAAATAAGATATATTTTTAATGGTTAGTTTTGAAGGAACAGACAGAGGGTGAGAGAGATGATGGAATGAGGGTGATATTTCTAAAGCTTTGGTTTAAAACCAACTATAGTCTGTTAGGAAGGAAGGTATCAGGGGGCAAATGGGCTGTATCAGAGTGACTGGTTAGGTTTTGCTGTGTAGAATTCAGCATGAAGCCATCTTGGGTGACAGAGTTAGAGCTGTATAAAAAGGGTGGCCAGGAAGATGGCAGAAGAGTAAGAGGCGGAGATCACCTTCCTCCTCACAGATACATCAGAAATACATCTATACGTGGAACTTCTCCTATAGAACACCCACCGAACGCTGGCAGAAGACCTCAGACCTCCGAAAAGGCAAGAAACCCCCCACGTACCTGGGTAGGCAAAAGAAAAAAAAATAAACAGAGACAAAGAAT
>NC_041220.1:47552528-47553028 GCF_002837175.3 Physeter macrocephalus | reverse complement strand
GCACTCACCAGCCCGAGAGGCTTGTCTGCTCACCTGCCGGGGCGGTCGTGGGCAGGGAGCTGAGCCTCGGGCTTCAGTCGGATCCCAGGGAAAGGTCTGGAGTTGGCAGAGTGAAAACAGCCTGAAGGGGTTAGTGCATCACGGCTAGCCGGGAAGGAGTCCGGTTGAAGTCTGGAGCTGCCGAAGAGGCAAGAGACCTTTTCTTCCCTCTTTGCTTCCTGGTGCGCGAGGAGAGGGGTTTAAGCGCGCCGCTTAAAGGAGCTCCAGAGACGGGTGTGGAGCTACCGAAGAGACAAGAGACTTTTTCTTGCCTCTTTGTCTCCTGGTACGAGAGGAGAGGGGATTAAGCGCACCGCGTAAAGGAGCTCCAGAAACGGGCGCGGAGCTGCCGAAGAGACTTTTTCTTGCCTCTTTGCTTCCTGGGGCGCGAGGAGAGGGGATTAAGGGCACCGCGTAAAGGAGCTCCAGAAACGGGCGCGGAGCTGCCGAAGAGACAGGAG
>NC_041220.1:47550562-47551544 GCF_002837175.3 Physeter macrocephalus | reverse complement strand
TCCCTTTGTTCCTCTCCTCCTTCCTTCCTTGCTTTCTTCCTTCCTTCACTTCTTCCTTCCTTCCTTCCTCCCTTCCTTCCTCTCTTCCTTCCTCCCTTTGTTCCTCTCTTCCTTCCTTCCTTTCTTGCTTCCTTCATTTCTTCCTTCCTTTATTCCTTCCTGCCTTCCTTTATTCCTTCCTGCCTTCCTTTCTTCCTTCCTCCCTTCCTTTCTTCCTTCCTTCCTTCCTTTCTTCCTTCCTTCCCTCCCTCCCTCCTTCCTTCCTTCCTTCTTTTCTTTCCTTTCTATTTTTTCTCCCTTTTATTTTGAGCCGTGTGGATTAAAGGCTCTTGGTGCTCCAGCCAGGTGTCAGGGCTCCGAAAAGGCAAGAAACTTCCTCACGTACCTGGGTAGGGCAAAAGAAAAAAGAAAAACAGAGACAAAGAATAGGGACGGGACCTGCACCAGTGGGAGGGAGCTGTGAAGTAGGAAAGATTTCCACACACGAGAAGCCCCTTCGCAGGCAGAGGCTGCGGGTGGTGGAGGGGGGAAGCTTCGGAGCAACGGAGGAGAGCGCGGCAACAGGCGTGCAGACAGCAAAGCAGAGAGATTCCCACACAGAGGATCGGTGCTGACCAGCACTCACCAGCCTGAGAGGCTTGTCTGCTCATCCGCCGGGGCGGGTGGGGGCTGGGAGCTGAGGCTCGGGATTCAGAGGTCGGATCCCAGGGAGAGGACTGGGGTTGGCTGCGTGAACACAGCCTGAAGGGGCTAGTGCGCCACGGCTAGCTGGGAGGGAGTCCAGGAAAAGGTCTGGAGCTGCCGAAGAGGCAAGAGACTTTTTCTTGCCTCTTCGCTTCCTGGTGCGCGAGGAAGGGGATTAAGAGCACCGCTTAAAGGAGCTCCAGAGACGGGAGCGACCCGCGGCTCTCAGCGCGGATGCCACAGACGGGCATGAGATGCTAAGGTTGCTGCTGCAGCCACCAAGAAGCCTGTGTGGAAG
>NC_041220.1:47547236-47549380 GCF_002837175.3 Physeter macrocephalus | reverse complement strand
CCTTCCTTCCTTCCTTTCTTCCTTCCTTCCCTCCCTCCCTCCTTCCTTCCTTCCTTCTTTTCTTTCCTTTCTATTTTTTCTCCCTTTTATTTTGAGCCGTGTGGATTAAAGGCTCTTGGTGCTCCAGCCAGGTGTCAGGGCTGTGTCTCTGAGGTGGGAGAACCAACCTCAGGACACTGGTCCACAAGAGACCTCCCAGCTCCACGCAATGTCACACGGCGAAAATCTCCCAGAGTTCTCCATCTCAACACCAATACCCATCTTCACTCAAGGACCAGCAACGAACAGTGCTGGACACCCTATGCCCACCAAATAGCAAGACAGGACTACAGCCCCATCCATTAGCAGAGAGGCTGCCTAAAATCATAATAAGGCTACCAACATCCCCAAACACACCACCAGACATGGACCTGCCCACCAGAAAGACAAGATCCAGCCTCATCCACCAGAACAGAGGCACTAGTCCCCCCAACCAGGAAACCTACTCAACCCACTGAACCAACCTTAGCCACTGGGGACAGCCACCAAAACCAACGGGAACTACGAACCTGCAGCCTGCAAAAAGGAGACCCCAAACACAGTAAGATAAGCAAAATGAGAAGACAGAAAAACACACAGCAGATGAAGGAGCAAGATAAAATCACACCAGACCTAACAAATGAAGAGGAAATAGGCAGTCTACCTGAAAAAGAAATCAGAATAATGATAGTAAAGATGATTCAAAATCTTGGAAATAGAATAGACAAATTGCAAGAAACAGTTAACAAGGACCTAGAAGAAATAAAGAGGAAGCAAGCAACAGTGAGCAACACAATAAATGAAATGAAAAATACTCTAGATGGGATCAATAGCAGAATAACTGAGGCAGAAGGACGGATAAGTGACCTGGAAGATAAAATAGTGGAAATAACTACTGCAGAGCAGAATAAAGAAAAAAGAATGAAAAGAACTGACGACAGTCTCAGAGACCTCTGGGACAACATTAAACGCACCAACATTCGAATTATAGGGGTCCCAGAAGAAGAAGAGAAAAAGAAAGGGACTGAGAAAATATTTGAAGAGATTATAGTTGAAAACTTCCCTAATATAGGAAAGAAAATAGTCAATCAAGTCCAGGAAGCACAGAGAGTCCCATACAGGATAAACCCAAGGAGAAACACGCCAAGACACATAATAATCAAACTGTCAAAAATTAAATACAAAGAAAACATATTAAAAGCAGCAAGGGAAAAACAACAAATAACACACAAAGGAATCCCCATAAGGTTAACATCGGATCTTTCAGCAGAAACTCTCCAAGCCAGAAGGGAGTGGCAGGACATATTTAAAGTGATGAAGGAAAAAAACCTACAACCAAGATTACTCTACCCAGCAAGGATCTCATTCAGATTTGATGGAGAAATTAAAACCTTTACAGACAAGCAAAAGCTGAGAGAGTTCAGCACCACCAAACCAGCTTTACAACAAATGCTAAAGGAACTTCTCTAGGCAAGAAACACAAGAGAAGGAAAAGACCTACAAGAACAACCCGAAACAATTCAGTAAATGGTAATAGAACCATACATATCGATAATTACCTTAAATGTAAATGGATTAAATGCTCCCACCAAAAGACACAGACTGGCTGAATGGAAACAAAAACAAGACCCATATATATGCTGTCTACAAGAGACCCACTTCAGACCTAGGGACACATACAGACTGAAAGTGAGGGGATGGAAAAAGATATTCCATGCAAATGGAAATCAGAAGAAAGCTGGAGTAGCAATTCTCATATCAGACAAAATAGACTTTAAAGTAAAAACTATAACAAGAGACAAAGAAGGACACTATATAATGATCAAGGGATCGATCCATGAAGAAGATATAACAATTGTAAATATTTATGCACCCAACATAGGAGCACCTCAATACATAAGGCAAATACTAACAGCCATAAAAGGGGAAATCGACAGTAACACAATCATAGTAGGGGACTTTAACACCCCACTTTCACCAATGGACAGATCATCCAAAATGAAAATAAATAAGGAAACACAAGCTTTAAATGATACATTACACAAGATGGACTTAATTGATATTTATAGGACATTCCATCCAAAAACAACAGAATACACATTCTTCTCAAGTGCTCATGGAACACT
>NC_041220.1:47508384-47544288 GCF_002837175.3 Physeter macrocephalus | reverse complement strand
ACACTACCAAACGTAGGGTGGATAGCTAGTGGGAAGCAGCCGCATGGCACAGGGAGATCAGCTATGTGCTTTGTTACCACCTAGAGCGGTGGGATAGGGAGGGTGGGAGAGAGGGTGACGCAAGAGGGAAGAGATATGGGAACATATGTATATGTATAACTGATTCACTTTGTTGTAAAGCAGAAACTAACACACCATTGTAAAACAGTTGTACTCCAATAAAGATGTTAAAAAAAAAAAAAAGAGGGTGTCCAAATAATTTGTTATCCAAACTGGTAACTTTTGAGAGAAAAAAATCTTACTACTTAATTATGCTGGGAGAATAGGCATAAAACTGTCTCAGACAAGCAAACAAAACTGGTGAATTAGTCAGGGTTCTCCAGAGATACAAAAACAATTATATACATATGCACCTATATATATATATCTTCAAAAATTCACAAATAGCAAAATTAAAACCAGGAAATCACTAAGTAGTATGTAGTAAGAGTTTACTGTGCATGTAAGTATAGTTTGAGGAGTGGGAGCTTTCAAATTGAAAACTGATATGAAGCTAAGGGGCATGGTGTTACAGGATGGCTTACAAAGTGAAAATGAGGAAGTTGTTTATGATAATTGGTTATTACAACGGGGGTTTGCAGATGGTAGGGGATTGGTTAAAAGTGATCATCTTATACCATTTTTTTAGGAAGATGACTTAAGTTTCTCTTATTATTATCAGAGGCATTTATAACAAATAACCAAAGTTAAGTTTCACTTGTTTTGCAGAATAAGCTAAATTAAATATCAGTTATGTGGTTAAAGTGGTTTTGTCTGCTCAGGGAATTTTCAAGTCTGGTCTCCATTTTGTATGTAATTTTAACAATATATATTCATATATATCCATATACATATGGAGAGATGGATAAAGAGAACGAGAGAGAGTGAGATTTATTTTAAGGAATTAGCTCACATGATTGTTGAGGCTGACAAGTTCAAAATCTGCAGGGTAGGCCAAAAGGCTGGAGACTCAGTGAAGAATCAGTGTTGCAGTTCAAGTTCAAAGGCAGTGTGCTGCCAGAATTTCCTCTTCTGAGGGGAGCAGCCTTTCTCTATTAAGACCTTCAACTGATTGGATGAGGCCCACTTTATGGAGGGTAATCTCCTTTACTCAAAGTATACAAATTGAAATGTTAATTTCATCCAAAAAATACCTTCTAAGCAACATCCAGTTGTGTTTCACCAAATTTCTGGGTACTGTGACCTACCCAGGTTGGCATATAAGATTAACATTGCACTTGGTTTTATGGTCAATCAACACAGAAAAGGTGTACCTAACCAGCAGCCCTTTGACAGAATTTGTCCTGAAAGCATGATGTATTTGGCTCTGGGTCTCAAAAGTTTTTCAGTCAGCATTTTAAATTGGGAAATTCCACAGGCAGACAAAATATATTCACACTTCCAGCTTCTCTTAAACATTGGTACACCTACCTCCACTAGGTCCTCATTGCCTCACAGCAACAAATGTCTAGAAGTCAGTAGCATCTACCTCCTTACGATGGGGTATGCCTTCCCTCCCTCTCCATAGTCCCTACATTGCTTTGTTTCTTACACCTTACCATCTTCATTCTCTTATATGTTCTGCCTAGGTCTTGCAGGCATTTAAGTTTTGAATCCTAACCATATATCTTGTGTGTAATGAACATGGGTTGAAAAGCCCCCAATGCTTTGTGGTATAGTTAACACAAAGATAATAATATTAATGAAATAAGCTCAAACAACTTCAGCTGCTTCAGGGAGTGCACAGCTACCTTAGATGGGGGCTCATATTCCTAACATAGGTACTTAGAATGAACAACATACTACGGTGAACACAATTTACCTGGGAGCCTTTGACAATAAAAGCAATAAAAGGGAAGTTTTTTCTCTCTTTGTAGTGTTCATTTTCCAAGGAAAGCTAACTTACATATTTATCTGGCCTGTAGCTATAACTTATATAGCAGTTTTAATGGAATGTGTAATAGAAGCTCTAAGATAACTCATATGGAAAAAGAAAGTGTTGACTAGTTCTCTTTAGGATCGTCATTCAATTTTTTTTATTCTAATGGAGACCTTTATAAGAAAGGTGAATGGAAATGCATCTGTGTGTTATAGGGAAAATATGGCTTTTAAGGTTTTGACAGCCTAAAATTTCTTAATAATGAGATTCACAATTGATCTGTGATGCATTTTCTTAGCCATATATGTGAGCAAATATGAACTTATTTCTATGGGCCACTGCTTTTCTGTGACCCTGTTCTAAAACCCTTTTAAGAACATTCTTTTGGGTTGGCAGAAAATATATAGTACCTTAGAAATGCTTACAAGGGAATCTGTACAAATATTAGCGATTCAGTTGAGCTAAATGTACTTCTTTCAATCTGTCAAAAGCTTTCAGGGGAGAATGTCTTATATGGAATATGTTCCTTAGGTCTAGAGCAGTTGGGTTCCTCCCTTTCCCTATTCATTATTTTCTGGTCTTGTGAGATTTATCACAAAATCCATTTCTTCTTAAAAAGCTTTGGTTGATTAACTCCCAACCAAGTAGGAGTGTAACAGTAGTCAGGAAGGGTAGTGGAGCCTTCAGGGAAGCCCCATACCTCTTGGGTATCAGTGGAAGATCCACAGACATTGAGCTGTGTGAGTAGGTCTGTATGATGGCTTTTGTGTACTTAAGGATGGAAGAAGAGAGAGGAGGTGTGTGCAGCATGTCTAGTGAGAGTGTCCGATGGTACAATACCTGGTTCTCAGCTTGGCCTCAGGCCTAGGTCTGATTGCTACAAAAAAGGAGGCATCATTCTCATTTTATGCATGGAACACAGTCTGGGTTCAGTAGAGTGATGACTAAAAGCAATGTAGAATTTTTGGCATTGAGAAGGGTTTGGCATTGCATTGGTATATACCAGAGGAAAATACCTGGTCAGGGAATGAGAGTGGACTTGAGGCCTTATAGCCAATGATGGTGCAAGTCAGTTTGTCAGATGCCAAATAGAGGCTTGTTGTAATAAGTCCCCTTGAGATGTGGGGTGTGTGTGTGTGTGTGTGTGTGTGTGTGTGTGTGTGTGTGTGTGTGTGTGTGTTAGTAAGGTAAATTGGGGAATGCTTTGTAAGGAACCAATTTTCTGAAATTAAGAAGATATAGGGCAGGATCAGAATAATTTGGGTTCTATAAGACTGCTCTTACATTGGCAAGACTAATTAATCTGGCCTGTTAAAAAACATAATTTGCCAATAGTATGCCCATTGCTACATTCTAACTCTAACCAACTATGAATCAGAGGAGTCCTCACGATCACACAGTGCATAGCTGGAATTTTGTCCCCAAACAAAAATGTCTTTAAGTATTCCACTTCCCCTTTATGCATTTAACTTTTAGTTTATATACAGTAAATTTTTGTCTTTTTAAGTATTTTCATGAGTATTAACAAATGTATATAGAGTAGTGCGATAATCAACAAACAGAATAGTTTGTCGATCACTGTTCAGATTCCTTCACCCCAGGTTCCTTGGAGTTTCCTCTTTGTAGCTAGCCCATCTCCCACTCTTTTCCTTTTGAATTACAAACAAGACAGTTCTTCAGATGTTCTGAAATCTAAACAACTTCTCAGCTGAGAGAAATAATAAAATAATGTAGGCCTCTGGCTGATCACCTCTGATTCCTTTGCTTTGACTCCTTTTCCATTAACAAGCAAGTCTTTTGCATTTTTAACCCAAGCTGGCCAGGGTTATATGAGTAATTTCACCTTTAACAAGCTCAGTCACTGCTCTTCAGGGAAGTGTGTAACTCCTGAAAATTTAACTAGAGTGTAAATGAAAGTTTCTTAAGCTTTGCGAGTCTCTGATCAAACAACCATAAATATCTCTTATTAAATTAATAAGACTTCCCATGGGTAGGTATTTAGATATTCTGCTCTGGGTCTTTAAGCCATTTAAAAGTTATCAGAACGTTCCCTGCCTCCTTTTCTGTGCCTCAGGCTACTCTGTTGTGAAAGCCTTTCAGAGCAGTCCAGAAAAAGACCTGACTAACATGTGCAGGGAGTCCTTGGTGTTATTCTTACTGGTTTAACTGGAATGAAAGCTTCCTTTTTTTGTTAAATTATGAAAAGTTAGCATATTTTATTCATTTATAAGACTATTTTTATGTATTTTTTATTTTTCCAGACAATTCTTATTGCCAATGAAGTGATGTCATACTCTTTGGATATAACAACCAAAATACAAAATACAAAGGAAAATACGAAATGCAAAAAAATACAGAAGACAAATTGTATGAAGGTGCAGATTGGGGTTATCAAATAGATTGCAAAATTCAGGCAGATTATTCATCCTTCCTTCTTTTTTGGACTTGGGTCTTAAAAGCTTACTATAGAACTTACTCTCTAGGGCTGCGTTACTTATACGAAAGTATCAGATGATAGGCGGTCAATTTTTACTTTTCGTGGAAGTTGTTCAGATATGTAGTGAATAACATGGATTCATTAACAACTTTATAGTTGTAGCTTAATGCAAGAAAATAGAAATTCCCCCTAGTTTTGGAAGCTATTTAAAAAATTCTTGTCTATGTCTTATTTTGAGGTGGGGCAGTTATGTCAGTGTATTATAGATTATAGCATTTTACATATTGTCAAAGCTCTTTGCTGTATATTAAATCCCTTGAATATCAAAATTTAAATTAAGACCTTCAACATATAAGCACAGACTTTTCAAGATCTCCTAATTCATAAATTTGGATTCTATTGACTATCAATTGGTACAGACCCTGTTTATCTGTTTACATTTGCACATAGATAAAATAATTCCACCGACAATAGTAGTTACAAAAGTACATATTATTCTTCATGGAGACAATTCTCTGTGTAGGAAAGATGAGCTGAATCAAAAGAAATGAGAACCAATAGGAATATTTTACCAAAAGATTAAATAAGAAGCCTGATTATGGTTGGAAAATGCTGAATTCATCTCCATAATATTTATATTTCTGACACCTATCTGGGAAAGAGCAAATAGAGAGAACTTTGCATTATGCTGCATTTTTGTGAATTATATCTGTTCTAAAAGGAACTTGTACTAGCTACAGGCAGTAATAATAAAACTATAATAATAACTATTTCAGTTTTCCAAAGTAGAGATTGAGTTCATATAACCCCATAAAGAAAAGTCCGCCACAGGTATTGTGTAGAGGGAGAGATTAATAAACACATTTTATGGGTACAATCAGCATTTAATGCAATTGCTGTATTCTTAATGGGACTAGTCACAATGTGGAGTCCCAGGGAGTAGGGACTTATAGCTGATCTAAATCCTCACTTTATATTTCTGTACTTTGTCCAAAACTGGATCCATCTTCTCCTCTTTCTCTTTGGATCCATGTCTCAGCATCTGCCCCCACTGTCTGTCCACCTGTCTCCTTCTTTCATATCTAACCTCTCTGTTGCCTTTCTACCAATGATATCTTAGTTCAGAACCTCATCATTTCTTTTCCAAATTGTTTTCCTCTATTATTGATTTTCTTAAAATACCCCTCCCTTCACTGCAACTTGGGTACTTTTCCAAATTATAAATATGATTATCACATACCTTTCATTTACTTTCTGGTTCATTCGTTCGTTCATTCATTCAATATTTAGTGTAAATCTACTATGTGTTATTCTGTGTGCTGGGAACAGAGTTGTGAACAAAAGAGTTAAATTTCATATTCTCAGAATCTTTCTATGAGGGAGTATGGACAACAAATACACATAAAAATAAGCAAATATACTTTATCAGGTACTGATAAATGCTATATAAAGAAAATAGAATCGGGTAATATTACAGAATTGCCATGGTAAAGTAGGCTTTATTGGATAGATTGGATGGGAGAGGGCTCTCTGATGAAATGGCATTGGTATCCACATGAATAAGTCATACATACTTGTAAAGATAGGGGCAGAGCATGTTAGATATAAGAAACAGTAAGTGCAAAGGCCCTAAGGCAGGAATGAGAAATGCAACTGAGAAACAGAAGAAAGTTGGTCTGGAGAAGCGAGCAAGGGAGAAGATAGTGAGCAAGGGAGAAGATGGTGAAGAGATCAAGCAAAAGGCACAGGCCAGGATATTTGACCAAGGCAGTTCCAATTTTACTCATCTGTCATTATTGCCCCCTTGATCTCTTTGGCTCCTCAACCAGGGAGATCCCATTGCATTGTGTTGAACATGCTTTTGACCTCTCTACATGGCCCTCACTTGTCAGTCTCTGGGACTCAACTTTGATGTTGGGTCATTTCCCCCAGAAATCTGTTGCTAATTCCTGAAGGCCCTCCATTATACTCTTGTGATACCTTGTACATATAACCTCATTGCATCGCAACGCTGAATTGCCATGTTATTCATTTATTCCTTCCTTTATTTATTAACTTTTAAATGTATTTTTTGATTTATTATAGAAATTAGGTTGTGAACTCTTTTTTATTGAAGTATAGTTGATTTAATATAAATCTCAGGTATACAATATAGTGATTCATAATTTTTAAAGGTTATACTCCATTTATAGCTATTGTAAAATATGATTCCCTGCATTTGTACAATATATCCTTGTAGCTTATTTTATACATAATAGTTTGTACTTCTTAATCCCCTACTCCTATATTGCCCCTCCCCTTTTCCCTCTCCCCACTGGTCACCACTAATTTGTTCTTTATATCGGTGAGTCTGTTTCTTTATTGTAATATTCACTAGTTTGGTTTAGTTTTTAGATTCCACATGTAAGTTATATTATGCAGTATTTGTCTTTCTCTGACTTATTTCATTTAGCATAATACCCTCCAAGTCCATCCACGTTGTTGTAAGTGGTAAAATTTTATTCTTTTTTATGGCTGAATAGTATTCCATTGTGTGTGTGTGTGTGTGTGTGTGTGTGTGTGTGTGTGTGTGTGTGTGTGTGTATATCTCACATCTTATTTCTCCATTCATCTGTCCATCTGATGATGGACACTTTAGGTTGCTTCCATATCTTGGCAATTATAAATAATACTGTTCTGAACATTGGGATGCATATATCTTTTCGAATTAATGTTTTCATTTTCTTCAGACATATACCCAGGAATGGAATTGCTGGGTCATATGGTAGTTTAATTTTTAGTTTTTTGAAGAAGCTCCATACTGTTTTCCACATTGACTGTACCAATTTGCATTCTCACCAACATTGTGGGAGGGTTTCCTTTTCTCACATGCTCACCATTTGTTATTTGGGTTCTTTTTGATGATAGTCATTCTAGCAGGTGTGAGATGATATGTCACTGTGGTTTTGATTTGTATTTCCCTGATTATCAGCCATGCTGAACATCTTTTCATGTGCCTGTTGGCCATCTGCATGTCCTCTATAGAAAAATGTCTATTCAGTTCTTCTGCCCATATTTTAATTGGGTTGTTTGTTTTTTAGATGTTGAGCTGTATTAGCTGTTTGTACAGTTTAGATATTGAACCTTATTGCAAACATTTTCTCCCATTTGTAGGTTGTCTTTTCATTTTGTCAATGGTTTCCTTTGCTACACAAAAGATTTTAAGTTTAATTAGGTTCTATTTGTTTATTTTTGTTCTTATTTCCTTTGCCTTAGGAGACAGCTCCAAAAAAATTCCTACGATCTTTGTCAGAATGTTCTGCCTATGTTTTCTTCTAGGAGTTTTATGATTTCAGGTTTTTCATTTAGGTTTTTAATCCATTTTGAGTATATTTTTGTATATGGTGTTAGGAAATGTTCTTACCTCATTCTTTTACATGTAGCTGTTTAGTTTTCCCAGCACCACTTATTGAAGAGACTGTCTTTTCTCCATTGTATATTCTTGCCTCCTTTGTTGTAGATTAATTGACCATAAGTGCATGGGTTTATTTCTGGGCTTTTATTCTGTTCCACTGATCTATGTACTTGTTTTTGTGACAATACCATACTGTTTTGATTACTATAGCTTTGTAGTATAGTCTAAAGTTAGGGTGTGTGATTCTTCCAGCTCTGTTCTTCTTTCTCAAGATTTTTTTTTGGCTATTCAGCATTTTTTTGTTTCCATACAAATTTTAAAATTATTTGTTCTAGTTCTGGAAAAATGCCATTGGTATTTTGATGGGGATTGCATTGAGTCTATAGATTGCCTTGGGTAGTATGGTTATTTTCACAATATTAATTTTTTAAATCCATGAACATGGTATATCTTTCCATCTTTGTGTTGTCATCAATTTCTTTCATCAGTGTCTTACAGTTTTCTGAGTACAGGTCTTTTAACTCCTTAGGTAGGTTTATTCCCATTTATTTTATTCTTTTTGATGTACTTGTAAATGGGATTTTTTTCCCCTTATTTTCTCTTTCTGATAGTTCATTGTTAGTGTATAGAAATGCAACAGGGTTCTGTATATTAATTTTGTATACTGCAACTTTACTGAATTTATTGGTGAGATCTAGAAGTTTTCTGGTAACATTCTTAGTATTTTCTATGTATAGTGTCATGTCATCTGCAAACAGAGGACAGTTTTACTTCTTCCTTTCCAATTTGGATTCCTTTTATTTATTTTTGTTGTCTGATTGCTGTGGCTAGGACTTCCAATGCTATGTTGAATAAAAGTGTTAAGAGTGGGTGTCCTTTTCTTCTTCCTGATCTTAGAGGAAGTGCTTTCACCTTTTCATCATTGAATATCATGTTAGCTGTGCATTTGTCATATATGGTCTTTATTATGTTGAACTATGTTCTGTCTATTAGGTTGTGAACTTCTTAAAAGCAGAAATCATATCTTAGTCCCTGTGAGTTCCCTAGTACCTAGCACAGCATTTGGCATATAGTAGGCTTCAACAAGTACTCACTGAAATATAAATAAATGAAAGATTAAAAATTGTGGGCAAATGGCAATAATGAATTGAACTTCAAGCTGATGAACACAATTGGCTTGGACCTAGACTTGCAATCAGTGGGACCAGGAAGAGAATATCTCCAGCTTCCTCTTGCTATCAGTATAAATCCAGACCCCTTTCTTTTGCATTACAGGCTCCTCAAAATCTGATCACAACCATAGTCCCATCTCACAGAATGCTTTCCCCAACCCTCAAAAGCTTTGATCATCAGGAACTGATTTCTGTCCGTTCACAGCATGTCTTTTCATGTCTTCTGGTCTTCATAGTTATAGTTCAATCTCTTTGTAATTTATTTCCCACACTGTCCTTTTGGGCATATCCAATTTATCTTTAATGACTTAGATACAATGTTATTCCTGTGAAGACTCCCATGAGCTAGTGAATAGACTCTCATATGAAGAGTTAGTAAAGAGTTTAGTTTTTCTCTCCATTATGTTCAACAGCTCTCTGTCTATATCACTATTATAGCATTTTCTGTATCACTCTGTGCATGTCACTGTTATAGTGCATTGTAATTATTTATAAGTATGTCTTCCCAACTTGGATCTCTGAAGTCTGTAATGGTGGCTTACTGTTTTAGCTTCAGTGCTTAGCCTAGCAGTTGTGTAAACTTTATGCTCCATAAATGGTTGAATAAAACAAATTTGAAAAACAAGAAAAATAAGTAGGTAGTTCTGGAATAAACTTAAAATTTTTTTTAAATTCTAAAATCCTTACTTTTCCTGGTAGACTAAAGTGCCCAAGGTATTTCAATTTTTTTTTTAATTAGCATGTGTCTTTAAGTATATCCAGGTATGTGCTTTCTCCTTTGGTCACTTCAGCATGTCATCACAGGACAATTTGTTTTTCCTAGATGCTAAATTTTATGCCTAAGCTTGCTTCAAAGTATTTGTTTGTTTTATCATTTTAAGGCAATAATATAAAATTTTTAGTGCAAAGTTAATTTTTGAATAATTGTGTTCAGCCATACAACACAGAATAATAATACAGAAAGCATAAAATCAGATTTTTCTCCTTTGATAATCTGTTTGTCACTAAGTGCATACTTCTAAATGCCTCAATTTTGCAACTACTCCTACTTTTTTTCACTTTCATGGAGATAGGTGGGATATAGTTCCTTTGAACCTGGATTAATCTGGGTAACAATATAATATTAAGAGTTTTAGGACACAGTTCTAGATATGTCAAGATGTTAATAACTCATTAGACATGGCTTGCTCAGTTACCTTAAGTAATTGAGAACTATTTAATTACACGTGGGTTTTTTGGGAGAAAATTCTCCATGGGTCCCTGTGTTTCTGTATACCTTGCATGTGAGGCACTAACTGCTGTTTGTTCTGAACCATCTTTTCAAAGATGTTTGTATAGTGTTCAACAATGGAAGGTGTGGATAGCATGTCTCTCTAGAACAAAGATCAGACATGATTCTTACCCACTATAAAAAATTTGGGTTCTTTAAGCATATGATTCCTCTCCTGTAACACACCTATTGCAGGCATCATCTGAACCTTTTCCCATTACCTTGTGGGATTTGGGCTCTGGGGTATGGCAAAAGAAACAGACAAAAACAATAATCTGGCTAGTGCTATTGCTGTGCATAATAAATTATTCTTCATCTCTGAACCAGGAGTCTCATGTCCTTTACCAGCATCCATGAAACTGTGTCAGACTAACTTATTAGTTTGCAAAATGAATTAAAATTTCAGTCTCGGGCTTCCCTGGTGGCACAGTGGTTGGGGGTCCGCCTGCTGATGCAGGGGACACGGGTTCGTGCCCCGGTCCGGGAGGATCCCACATGCCGCGGAGCGGCTGGGCCCGTGAGCCATGGCCGCTGCGCCTGCGCGTCCGGAGCCTGTGCTCCGCAACGGGAGAGGCCACAGCAGTGAGAGGCCAGCGCACCGGAAAAAAAAAAAAAAAAAAAAAAAAAAAAAAAAATTCAGTCTCAAACCCTTCACAGTTCTCGACAGGTGGCTTTTTGGGCCTTTCTGGGCATTTAACTACACTGTATTTCACAGCCTGTCTTTTAGATTTGTGTGGCCATGTGATGGAGTTCTGGCCTACGAGTTGTAGGCATACAACTAGGACTGGGCCATATACTACTCCAGATACTCTCTTTTCTTTATCTTCTGGCTAGATATAGATGATCTAGTGGGGAACTCCAATAACTTAGAAAATTACAGAAGATCACTAGGTGGAGGATCCTGGATCCCTAAATGACTGTATGAATCAGAGCCCCCTAGAGACCCTCACTGAACTGTGATAAAAGTATAGGGAAAAAAAATCTTCATTAGATTGGACTTTTAAAATTTGGGGGTAGTTTGTTATAGCAGTAAGGCTTTCTTAATTAATATACACACTATGGTCAGCTTCACATTTAAAGTCTTTTTAAGCTGTTAAAATAAATGTAACAGATATTTAGAAACATTATACTAGTGTGATTTTAATTTTGACCTATCTTTCACAGGGAGTTGGTAATATTTCCCTACCCAGTTAAGACTAACTAGTTCCATGTCTCAGTCATGCTGTTCTAATCACTTGCTCTCTTAGTTTTTCCTCTTCTTTTCCCTCATGTCCTCTTTTTTTCCATCTATTTCATCACTTTGCATGTTACTTTAGGGGATTATGCATCCCTCTAAATCACTCTGCATCCAATTATTGTATAACTAAAGCTTTTGCACCCAGCTTGCAGAGCACTAAAAGTACATTCTCGCTTCCATCCCACACATATTTTTTTTGCAGTTTCTCCCACATACCTCCATTTTATTAGAGTTATACACTGTGATTTTTGTTGCTGTTTGATACAGTTTTTGTTTCATACTAAATCATTCCTTGTATATAGGAGAAGTTTGTCATGTGCACAGAGGAGTAAATGCAAAAAGCATTGATTATCTTGACTTGTTCATGGAGCAAGAGAGAGGAGAATGTGACTAAAATAGGAGATAATGATAAGAAATAAGATCCAAGAGGTAATGGATCTTATGTGCAATGTTAACAAGCTTGAGCTTGAATTTCATTATGTATATCATGAAGAGTTTTTAAGTAGTAGAGTGATATATTTTATTTGATTTTGCAAATAACATTCTAGTCATAGTGTGGAAGATGTGTAGTAAGGGAGCAAGTTTAAGTGAGAGGTGATAAGTACTGAACTAGTAGTGTACCAGAGTATATTAAGAAGAAGTGTTTGATTTTATTATTGCATAGGAAATACTTCTGGTTAAATAGCCAATTAAATGACTAATTAAATATAGAAAGAGATGAAGAGAAGCAGAATATAGGGTCATTCCTAAATTTCTGGTATGTATGACAATTAGATGTAGAGAATATAGGTAGAGAGGTTTAGGAGGGGATATGTCCGGCTTAGCTTTGTATATATTTTAAAAGAAACTTTGGGGATATCAAGGTGGGGATTGCCATCAGATAGCCAGAAATGTGGGTCTGAAACTCAGAAGTGAGATCTGGCCTGGAAATACAGATTTGGACATCACTGGTACATTTTTTTGGGGGGTACATTTTTGATAGTTGTGGTTTGGAAATAAATAAGATAACATAATGAGAATAGAAGAGAAGGGCGCTAAAATCTCCAGGTATTGCTAGGAATATGCCAGTAGAACAAATTTTGATGATTTGGAAGCCAATTATTTGGCCCTGCAATTAACTAGAATCCTTTTTTACGTGTGGGGGGAAAAATAGTATATTTTAGGACTAACACTATCAATCAGCACTTATCAGTGATTTAAAAGTACTAACAGCAGTCGGTAGTCTGCAAATAAGACCAAATCTAATTTGTTTTCCATCCTTGTGATACAATGGGAAAAAAAATCTTCTTAATGATAAATCTAAAATATTTCAAGATTTCAGTTGTCAAAGATTGATGAAATTCATCCAATATATTCTACTTCCAAAAGAAGGAAGCTGAGTAGAAAATTTTAGAAAGAGTACTACTAAGGGTAATAGGAATTTTTTTTGTTAATTATGTCAGTTATTTATGTTCAGTCAGTCAATCAATTGGTTCTCAATCTCCAAGGATTTTAGTTCATGCAGAGTTTAGAATATATATTTATCTAGGTACAAATAGCTTCTACATGACATCTGGCAAAATTATATTTTTAAAGAATATTATGTTAATGAAGGCTCTATGTGTTTCTTTTCCTGAGAAAATAGTCATAGAGCACAGCCATTTTCTACCTGTCTCACAAGCACGCTGTGGTGGCAGCACCTCTCAGCACTTCCCTAGCATTCCAAAGGTTAAACAGACTTTAAGAAATAGCATTCATTTTGCGCTGTATGACTTTCTACTGTATCACAGTTCTTACCAATTTAATGCCATATCCCTAGATTCTTCAAAATGAAAGACGTGACACATTTCACCGGCAACAAGAAAGCAGAGATTCTAGGAAACCTCTCTCCTGCCTACTTTTCAGTTCCTTCTGTGGTGACAGGTGCTCCCCTGACTCTCTCAGCAGTCAGGATTTGGGCCACTGCGGAAATGTAAGGAGCCTCAAGATTTGTCCTGACACTCTGAGCATGAGAATACCTTGCCGATTTCCCTTATTTCAGAAAATCCACTCTTTTGGCATAACCCTAGTCTTGGCCCACTCTGCACAAATAGGATTTTGCTAGACTTATAAGAACTGACCTTAGAAAATTGTGGGTTCCTATGATGCTAATACAGCAGAGACTTAACAGGGCATATTTTCCTGTAAGTGACAAGGAAACAAATGTTGAGCTTCTTCCTTCCTTGCATTTCCTGTCTTGGTATTGGCTCTTCATCCTTCTTTGCTGTCTGGCCGCAGCACTGGCAAGCTGTGAATTTCTTTAGTTGTTTCCCAGGAGACTGCAAATCTATGCAGAGGCTTTTCTCAGGGTAGCCTCTTCGCCAGAGTTTATAACAATGTCTCTTTTCTGTAGTGAGGAAGTCACCCATTCAGCCTTCTATGCCTCATCCTGCTTGCCTTCTTTCTCCCTGTAAGTGATCTCTAGCATTCTCCAAGACCATGTGTGTGATCCAATGGGTGAAATAGGACGATGGCCTTTTAGAGCTGGCAGGAAAATTAGAGATCATGTAATACAGCTGCCTCATTTTACAGTTGAGGGACTGAGACTCTGAGAGCAAGGGATGCGGCTCGAGTCATATGGCCTCTTAAGTTGCAGAGTTTGAGTTGGAATCAAAGTTTTCTGATTTTCAGTCCAGTGTTGTGTATACAGTCCCACCTAAGCAAAGCCATAACTTTACTTGCTGTATGTTCAAGGGTAAAAGTTTTCTTTAGATGGCTCTTAGTGGCCATACTTCTCTTTCTTCCCGACCTTCTGCCTTTGTGACAAAGGTGATGCGAGCAGCATTTTGGTTCTTTCCATCCAGGCCTTTCGGAGGTGCATTAGCTTTCCTCACGAGCATGTTCTCTCCAGACTAGAAATACAGTGGTGGGAGGGAAGGCAGCTGGAATAGACCTCTGTAAGGTTAGATTTAGGAATCAGAACACATCTCCCTTATCAAGAGATGCCAAATGTGATTTTTGGTCGAAGAGCTATGAAAAGCAAATTACTACCACCACCAACAATACCTCTTAAATATTCCTCTCAACATGAAAAACACACAGGTACCTGTATACCATCAGGTACAGTCACCTTTCTGAACTAGCAGAAGGCAGACAAAGCTGAAATGGTTGCCTGAAGAATTGCTTATCACTTCATTAGTTATTTGGACATAAATTTATGCGTTCAGAAATATAATCCAAGAAGCATTTTCTTTGGAATTTCTCTCCTCAGAAGCTGATGTTTAGCCAACACGTGGAGAACTGGAGTTATTAAGAGTCAAAATGCTAAATTCAGATTCTAGTTCTGCTTCAAAGTATGTGAACTTGCACAGGTCAGGTAACCCTCACATTATATTCTCATCTATAATTTGTTACTAATACCTATGCTGCACATATTTAAGACCTCTGGAGAGAAAGTTGGAATATGAACCTTAAGAAATAAAACAACTCATAGCATCATTACTAGTACAAAGGAATGAGATACATTCAAAAGCATTTAATTTAAATTAAAATATGTCAAAGCAGACAATTCCTTTTCCTATACATCCTAGGGTACATTTCCCTGGCTTTCTCTCCACAAATCCCTAGTATATTTAAAACACTTAATCTTATATCCTGGTAGCAAGGGCCAATCCAGGTTTTGTGAGGGGTGAAACATATACAGTTTGGAGGTACTTTTAAGGAAAAGAATACAAAATTTGATACAACACTGAATATTCATTTAGAATGAGAAATCACAACAAAATAAAAATTTTCTAGAAACATTATAAAATTTAAAAAGTATGTGTTTTCAATAATTTATTACCTGGCATAACTCTATAATCATATTGATTAGGTACACTTTTTGGATGCATGCTTTTTGATCTCTTCTTCTTATGACAACAATTTTATATTATCAGTTTCTATAAAGATAGCTCCCATGTGAGGCTTTTCTGTAGTGTGGTCAATGGCAATTTCTTTTTTATTATTGAGAGTTGGGTTGCAGAAGACATGTGACTTCATACACAGATGTTCTTGCTGTTTGCAGGACTGCTATGGCTTAGTCCCCTACAACACAGGGGAACTAATACATTCTAGTCCTTGTGATTTCCATTAAAATTGTGTAGAGTGTATTTGCAGTCATATTTGCTGCATTATCGTGTATATTCTCGACAGAAGAGAAAATTACATTTTGACTAGGCATCAATGAGAATTAGTGTTTACAATTTTATTTTCAGACTAGTTTCTGGCTTTGTACATTTCAAGCCTTTTTTTCCTTTCTCTATCAATGTACTTCTGATGTCAGAGGTCTCAGGAAATGGCTTGTCATGATGCTGTGTGGATCCTGAATTTTGAGGTTAACTCAGTAGGTCACTTGGCACAGTTGTCAGTAGAGAGAGTTCTCAGAAACCATTCCTACACAATGACATTTAACAATAACTTCAGCATGCAAAGCAATAAGGACCATATAACTATAACCCAATAAACCCCAATAAAATGTATCTTCATCTCAATTTCCCATTAGCTGGATCCCTAAATCATCTAGCCACCTTCAGTCCATCGAAACAAGAGGAAATGAGTGTGGAAGAGAATTTGGAGTGGAAAGAGAAAGCAGTCTTAACTAACAGTGATTGAAATATCTTACTTACAGAAATTGTACAAAAAATCTGATCATATTAAGATATTACTGGTGCCTGCTCCTTGGAAAGGGCTCCTATAAGTGAGGGTCCTGAAGCTGAAGTGTCTTTGGCTTCTCAGGGACTTTGTGTCTCCCTGACAGAACCCCTTATTATGGAGCATATGCTTGCCTTTCAGGTGCTGCATCTTCATTACAGACTGCCTGTACTCATTTCCTAGGGCTATCGTAACAAATGTCCACAAATTTGGTGGCTTAAAGCAGTAGATATTTATTCTGTCACTTCTTTCGGCCAAAAGTTTGAAGTCAAGGTATTGGCAGGGCCTTGCTCCCTCTGAAGGCTGTAGGGGAGACTCTTTCCTTGTCTCTTCCAGCTTCTGACGGCTCCAGGCCTTCCTTGGCTTACGTCTGCATAACTCCAATCTCTGCCTCTGTTTTCACATAGTCTCCTCCTTTCTGTCTGTCCTTCTCTTCTGTCTCTTCTAAGGACACTTGTCATTAGATTTAGGGCCCATCTGGATCATCTCAAAGTCCTTAACTTAATACATCTTCAAAGATCCTTTTTCCAAATAAGGTTATATTCGCGGGGTTAGGGGTTAAGACCTGGACATATCTTTTGAGGGGCCACCATTCAACCCACTACACTGCTCTTAACATATATCATTTGGGAACAGTCAGAATATGGGTCCTAACTAATTTATATGAGATAGAACCTTTATTGTTTATATATCATTGTATTATCTTCTAATTTCCTAAAATTTCATACTTATCTCTTTTCCATATTTTAAGCCAGGTAGCCTTCCAAAAACAATTACCCAGTGTTTAGTGCCCAATTCTCCTAAATCATTCAAGGTATAAGCAGTCTTTGTTTTTATAGCTCAACATGTCATGATGTATGAATCCAGGGCATACGAAACCTAGTGTGTATTAGAAATGGCTAATCCAATTACAAAAGCAATAGGCAGTGGCTTTGTAATGCTGTATGTTTTCATGTGACAGGATGTGGTTCCCCTGCAGAAACATTTATTAGTAGGAGATGTAAGTGCAGATATTTTCTCTAATGGATGTTATGGAGTAGTACTATCTGTCTGGTTCCACAGAATCTGTGACTTAAGGCTACACTAAAACAAGTTTATGAGACCTGTAGGCGAGCTCAATGGCAAGATTATAGTCAAATCTAGGGATATATTACCAGGATGTGGACACCCATGAAAAATAACAGTTGCAGAATAGTGTTAGGATGTGCTCTGAAACATTCCCTTCTGACATCCTCTGAGCCATTCATCTGCAGCATGTTTTTACTGGACCAATCTCCACAGCCAGGTAGAAAGGTAGAATGAGGCTTATGTGTGGGCAGATGCAATAAAGAAGCATCCTTAAGATCTTTAATGCTTGGCTTTATTAACACTGTACTAATTGGCAACTGTGGATATCTCATTTTGGTAAAGCAATTGTTCACAAAAGCCTCCCAGTTCTTTTTAAAATTTTTTTTAAAAGATGCTTTGTTAATCTTTGTCAGACTATTTTCTCCATAATAGCCAACTTTTAAAATGTAAGCATGCTGTGCAATCATTTGTCGGTTCTGTGCACAATGAACATAATTTGGCTGAAAGATATAGGAATCTTAGAACAGGTGGAGTTGTAAATTCCTTTATTTTTTTTTCTTTCAGGTTTTGCACCTGTACTTTATTATTTTAAAAGATCATCAGGAATACATCAATTTTATTTTGCAATTAGATCACATCCTTATGCCTACTCTTAAGGTTGTGTACAGCCTGAGAGCAAAAACAGTACTTACAGAGTTTCTATTTCATTTATTTATTCACTCATTTTTTTCACAAATATCTATGGAGCTCCTAATACATGCTAAATATTGTGCAGAATTTCATTTGGGGCCAAAGAAATTTTAAACAAGTTGACATACCTTGAGTAATGAACCTTTCTGAAATGGAAAAAGAAAAAACAACAAGGTTCATCGCCTTTATTCATTAAATATTTATTAAGTGCCTACTGTAGGCCCTGCTCAGGCTATGGTCGCAAATAAGACAAAATATCTGCTCTTAATCAGCTTACTCTCTGTTTGGGGAGTGAACACGACAATCAACCTTTAAGGTGTAGCATGATAAGTTCTATCACAGAAGTGTGCACAGGGTGACATGAGAGCACAGAAAAGGGCATCATAATCAGTCTGTGGATCAAAAATGTCTTCTTGGAGGAGGCAGCATATAAGCCAAATTTGGAAGAATGCATTTGAGTTAGATCCATGAAGGAGTGGACACAGGACCTAGGCTGTGGAAGGTGCTCAAGTAAAGTTTTTAGTGGAGCTTGACAACTTATTACCATGTTGAAGACTGTCAATGTAAGAAATTTCATAAATAATTCCTATAACACTCTCTGATATAAGTTTTACAAACTCGGCTTGGTAAAGTCCAGGGATAAGATTTGCTGCCAATAGAAATAATTAAAAGCTTTGAAGATAGAGTAATAAATAGGAACAACCTACTAGGTGATGCAATGGGAATGTGGATGAGAATTAGCTCTGATAGCTATACAGTTTATAAACTTCACAATTTCTCCTTATGGTCTGTAGCCAGACAATGATGTTAGAGTCACTGTATGATGAACTTGCAAAAAGATGCACACGTCAATATACATAGCTCAATAAAATTGTCTGCTAAATGGGCAATGTTGGCCACAAAACAAATAGAATGAACTTTCTTAATGGTGTTTTTTCAGGGAAACAAGGTTTTCTTAGCATCATTTCTGGAAATACATTTGTAGAGGAGAAAGGAGAATCAAATTGTGTTATGGACCTGAGGTTGGAATGTATAAAAAAATAATCCTAACATTGTATGTGAGGTGCACATTTATGAGAAAATATAATTCTAAGAAGATCATAACAACATTTTGTTGAAATACATGGCACAGTATAAAGGAGGAAATGAAAAAGGGACAAAACAAAGCCTAGACTAATGTAATTATCAGTATACATTTACATCTGAGTGCTTGATTAGCCAGTGTCTGAGAAGGTTGTATAATGACTGCAAAAGAGAAGTTTGGCACACAAGTTTTGCAACTGTCATTTATGATCACTTACTTCACAGGGCTATTGGGAGGTGCAATAAATATAAGAGAAATTTCACCCTGCTCTATAGCCCGGCAAAATAAGGTGCTTTAATAGGTCAAGTGAGTCAGTGCAAATCAATACAAAAATGGATGATTTGGGTTCATAGGCTGGTCAGCCAAGTTTATTTCCCAGGCGTAGATCTCCCTACAAAGAAAGCAATTAATATGCTCACCAAATTGGGACAGTGCCTTTATAGGCAAGAGGGAGCACTGAAAATAGATTTCTTGTAGATTTTTACAAATCTCATCTGGTAGGTACCATTAACTGCACTTAAGACCAAATACAATTTATACCATGTTTTGTTCAACAGCAAGTAATGATGAGCTTCCCATAATGAATTGTAGGAATCATACAATGCTATATTAAGGCCATTGTAAAATTCCCAGAGAGTCATAAAGGGATACCAGTCCAAATTCTGCTGCCAATTACAGTATTATCTTGAGCTATTAGGCTACATCCAATTTTGTAGGTCACAGGTTTTAACGGATTCTGTCCTGCCCTAATTCAACTGTATTTTAAAATCATTTTCAGGCCAATCAGATTAGACCTGAACCTATTTCGGAAATTCCAAAATATTTGGAAACTATGCAAAAACAGAGTGCCACTTGCACATCATTGGAGAAAACAATGGACTATTTGGTATAAGATGCTGTGAAAATTGGTTGTATGTATGGAAACAAATAAACCTTTATATAACAGTAGTCCCAAAATGAGTTCAAGGTGGGTTCGATATCTACATGTAAAATGTAAATTTTAACTTTTAGCAAAAATTATATTTATGACCAGAATTTGGGAAGAATTTTTTAAAGTATGACACAAAGAGCAATAAATAAATAAATAAATAAATAGAAAAAACTTATAAATTCAACAAACATTAAATTTAAAGCCTATATGCATCAAAAAGCACCATAAATAAAAGTTAAATGATGAGCCATAAACTCTGTAAAGATAGTTTTAACACAGTAAGCTGACAAAGAGTTAACATCAAGAATATATATTTGTAGAACTACGTATCAAAAGGAAAATGACAACTTGTGCCAACAACAACACTATAAAAGACGAAATGTGTAAAATGGTGATCTTCCCTATTAATCAGCCACAAAGAGGCAGATGAGAGTCACAATAAGATGAAAAAGTCTGAAAAAGTCAAGGATTGGCAATGATGTGGAGCACCACTAATGCTCAAACTATACTGCTGATATACGTTCAATATTTTGGAAAAATTTTTGTAATTAATATAAGGTATTGCTTTAATATTTATTTATATTTATCTTAAATAAAATATTGAATACAATTAAAGGTATACATCCAGTTCTTCTCTCCTATCTAACCCATGGGAGGATTAAATTCTCCTACTGCCTTGATGGTCAGCATAGCTGTGAGTCTTGCATACGTCAATGACATGTGAGTGAAAATATGTTTTATTTACAAGTCAAGTATGTATCTGCTATTATCCAATACTCCATGCACTCTCTTGCTCTGCTCTAGGGACCATGTGAGTATGTGATGAGATGGAGTTGCTATAAACTCAAAGCACATTATGAATGTTAAGCCTATACCTAAAAGACAGCTCCCCTGGAGCATTACCTGGACAGAAAACTTTTGTGAGCAAGTCCTTAACTGTTGTATGTTATGCTACTGAGATTTTAGAACTCTTAGTTGCTGCAGCATAACTGGTTTATCTTGACTAAATAGCCCCTATAGTACAGAAGTTCTATGTTTATGCAGTTACCCTGTGAAAACTCGTGTATGTGTACGGAAGGAGACATGCATGAAGTTTGGGGTAGCAAATATTTTTAATAGCAAAAATTTAGAAACAGTCCAAAAGTTCATCAATAGAAGGGGAAAACTGTGGTATAGACATACAATGGAATGAAGCAGTAAAAGTGAATAAATTAGAGTCACGTGTATCAATAAGGATAGATTTTAAAAGTATAATGTTAACCGAAACAAGCAAGTTGAGAATACATATAGTAGTGCTCATATAGTATGATGTATATGTATAATGTATATGTACATTTATATCATTTAAACACATGCAAAACCATACTGCATATTACTTAGGAACATATTTGTGTTAAAATAACAGAGAAATACATACAGGTGTTAAACATCAAATTCAAGAGAGTGGCTATCTGGAAAGGACAAAAATGTGATTGAGGAGGGGTTCAGCATAGGATTTAATTAGAGTGAAGATATTTTATTTATAAAGCTGTTTGGAAGGCATATAGGGAGTTGTTTTATTCTCTATAACTTTTGCATATCCTAATACTCTTGCTAATAAAAATACTAACCATTTACATAAATATAAGATATGCAGGCAACTATAGACTATCTTGTAGAGTGAGCTGGGTACTATGGTCTGATTTTTTTTTAAATGAAGAAACTTTAGGAGATAAATATACCCCAAATAAGAAAGACCCAAATATAAAGATACTCATTGGAAAATTCATATGAAAAGCACTCCCAAATTCTGTTAATTAGCAGTCTGTAGAAATGTAAATATAAATCCAGAAAGTCTGTGAGTTTTTTTTTTTTAAACATCTTTATTGGAGTATAACTGTTTTACAATAGTGTGTTAGTTTCTCCTTTACAACAAAGTGAATCAGTTATACATATACATATGTTCCCATATCTCTTCCCTCTTGCGTCTCCCTCCCTCCCACCCTTCCTATCCCACCCCTCTCGTGGTCACAAAGCACAGAGGTGATCTCCCTGTGCTATGCGGCAGCTTCCCACTAGCTATCTAATTTACATTTGGTAGTGCATATATGTCCCTGCCACTCTCTCACTTCGTCACAGCTTACCCTTCCCCCTCCCCATGTCCTCAAGTCCATGCTCTAGTAGGTCTGTGTTTTATTCCTGTCCTACCACTAATCTCTTCATGACATTTTTTTTTCTTAGATTCCATATATATGTGTTAGCATACGGTATTTGTTTTTCTCCTTCTGACTTACTTCACTCTGTATGACAGACTCCAGGTCTATCCACCTCATTACAAATAACTCAGTTTCATTTCTTTTTATGGCTGAGTAATATTCCATTGTATATATGTGCCACATCTTCTTTATCCATTCATCTGTTGATGGACACTTAGGTTGCTTCCATGTCCTGGCTATCGTACATAGAGCTGCAATGAACATTTTGGTACATGACTCTTTTTGAATTATGGTTTTCTCAGGGTATATGCCCAGTAGTGGGATTGCGGGGTCGTATGGTAGTTCTATTTGTAGTTTTTTAAGGAACCTCCATACTGTTCTGTGAGATGTTTAAAAGAGTAAGAGGCATCAATTGGCATTCACATATGTGGATGTAATCCATATGTATTAATCTGCATAGGTTAGCTGATACAAAAAATAATCCCCCAAATTTCAGTGGCTCAATTCAATAGAAATGAATTTCTTCCTAACTTGGCATTAATTTGGGTGTATGGCAAATAGACTTCTAAGAAGTAATTCACAAGCGTCTTCCATCTTATGGCTCTGGCTCTTCCATGTCCTCCTGAGTACTTTTCTTTCAGCCAGAGGGATGGAGGAAGCATTCAGGGTCACACAGGGAAATTTTAGCGATCAGCCCTGAAGGTGGCATACACTTTCATCATATTCCAATGACCCAATATTAGAAATATAGTCACATCTGACTTTAAAGGAGGCTTAAAATGAAATCTAAGGGGAAAGTGAAGTGAGTTTGGTGCTTGCAGAACCAGCCTTAGTCACACCGTTTTTAATATAAATGGTGAAATTGGATTATAAACAAAGGGCTGGGTTCTTTTTATTTTGTTTTGAACTTTTAATTTAAATATAGATATTAACACATTGTATAGAATTGCTATGTAATTTATAACAAATTGTATAGAATTGCTATGAATTTAACACTTGTTTATCATTAAACTAGTACCTCAGGTTTTATATTCTTTCCAAAAGGCTAAGTTTATTAACCTATGCATGTAAATAAGTTCTTATTATTATGTACATAACCTAGAAAATTATGCTTACTACTTTCTGCCTCTGTACCTCACAGATAACTGTTTGTTTACTCATTCTGATGCATTCAAGATAACCTGACTGAAATACTATTTTGCATTTACAAATCTGCCTCGATGTATGTTGATTTCTCCATCAATTATGCCTAATCTGTACTTCAATTATAAGCAATGTTTTTCAATATGTTATATATTTGATTTCAAAGTGTTAATGTCATATAGCTCTGAAATCAGAATGGAAAACTGCATGGTACTAGGGAAATAAGAGATGTTGTTAGTTTATACTCTTCCCATTAAAAACTTGCAATTAGATTCTCAAAACAATCCTTTAAAATTTTTTGAATTGTTGTCTGGGTTAGTAGTGGGCACTATAGAGGTCTTTGCTTTTGATGAATCACAGAGTAAATAAAATGAGATTTATGTAGGCAGCCAATTGCTGCCTACATGAGTCAATCAGTTCTTTTCATCTTATTCCTGCTATGTTTTCATCTAGTTGTTTTTATGGTTTGTAACAAGAAATTTTATACTCTGAACTCTTTCTACAGTTCTACATATTTAAGGTTTTAGCTCTTTAAGGTATTATAATTACTCCAACTCTTTTCATAAAGCTGCAGAGCAATAATTTCCTGCTTGTTGATGGGCTCCATCACAGGTGGCCAAGGTCAAAGTATTGTTCAGAGCACCTCAATAGCAATGAGAGCTTCTTAAACAGATGGGTCTCCTTCAGGGGAAAGCCTCGTTATCCCCGTGTGGCCATCAAGAACTTTTACTAAAATAGACAGGACTGTACAAACATACGGATGCCAAGGGGGGAAAGGGGAGGTGGTGGTATGAATTGGGAGATTGGGATTGACATATATACACTATCGGTACCATGCATAAAATAGATAACTAATGAGAACCTACTGTGTAGCTCAGGGAACTCTACTCAATGCTCTGTGGTGACCTAAATAGGAAGGAAATCCAAAAAAGAGTGGATATATGTATATGTATAGCTGATTCACTTTGCTGTGCAGTAGAAACTAACACAATATTGTAAAGCAACTATACTCCAATAACAATTAAAAATAAAATAAATTGTATGAAACGCATGTCATATACTATACTTTGAAGGTAGATTCTGCATTTTATCATCACTAGCCAAGATTTATTGCATCCTTATTGAGTATCTGACACTAAAATAAACATTACATGGAGTAAGGCTAGAGGCCTGGAGAAGCTGTCTGGGGTCCTCTGTCACCTCTCTTTGTGGCAGAGTGGGTCTTTTATTGTGATGCCGGCACACTTGCTCACAGTCCTGTCTACTTTAGTAAAAGGGCAGGATTCTGATCATCAGTGATAGATCATCCAACAAGCAGAATTAGTATGAGCTAGAATGCTAGTCAGAGCCAATAAAGGTATTCTTTGAAAGAATTAGATGCTTCATATTGCAAATAAACCTTCAAATATGTCATCATGGGAAAAATAACTATTTTTTTAATACATATTTTGTATATCAGGATGGTTTGATTATTAATACCTTGGGAATGCACCATCAATTATCTTTTTAAAGTTTATGCCTTTGAAGAAATGCACCCCTACTTTAAACCTGTCTGGGCTGGATATTTATGAGGAGGCAGTGCTAATCAGCTGTGGAATGGAGGGCTCCAATAGGGCATCTAGCACATTAAGCAGAGAGAGACAGCAGAATGGGCAGAATGACAGCAGGGAATTTTGCATTTGGAGTTATAAAATTTAGACCAGGTCTTAGGGCTGACTTCATTAGTCACGGAATTGTAAACAAGAAATTGCATCTATCTGTGTAAAATTTACTCCATGATACAATGAGGGGATGGGACTAAATATCTTTAAGGCTCTTTCCAGTGTTAAAGACAGTCTGGCGGTCTAAGTTAGGGACTCTAACTATAATCTTTCCCAGATTACAAACAGCAATTCAATAAAATGTGGTTCTTTCTGAGCAAAGCCAATGGACAGCTAGCAGGTCCAATGGGCAGATAGCACTTAAAAGGCTTTGTGCAGGTTGACTTAGTTACTTTTTTAGGGCATGCAATGAAGAAAGGACAAGAATTTTTTAGTCGCATCTGCACGTAACTATAGTAGCACATTTCAAAATTTCTGGAACCTTTTTCCATTTCACATTTCTTAAACATTTTTTTTGTGATTTCTTTTTCTCAATAACAGTGTATCATCAACGTATATATTTTGTTTATTTTTGATTCCTCCCACTTGAGTGGAGGGTCATAGAAGGCAGACATTTTGCCTGTTTTCTTAATGTTGTATTTCCAATATTTAGAACAGCACCTGGCACATAATAAAATATTCACTAAATATTTGTTGAGTGAGCACACACAATATGAAGTTATGGAGACTTTAGAATCATCAGGAGAGTTTCTTAGGAGGCAAAGATGAAAATTTTTGCAGTTCGGATATGAAGAGCTTTTTGAGAACAGTAAACTGAGTGTTGGCATTGCTTTTCTAACTCACTGAAAGTAAATCAGGACTGGAGAAGGACATTTTATTGGATGGGGCAATTTTTCATACCGTTGAAACTTTTTAAACCTCTGAAATAAAAAATTGTCATAAAAGACAGATAAACATCACATGAAATTCTTTCAATAGGGACTATGCTAACAATATGTAAAGAGGAGGTTAACAGAGTTTTATTTTTAAGTTTCAGGCAGAATTCTCATGAGGATTCTAATTTAATTCAAAAGTAGCAAAAACAAACAATTCTTAATCTGCTCAGTGTAAAGTACAGTAACAGTACACACAAATCTCCATGTCTCCTACTTCAAATTTGTTTATTTATTTATTTATTTTTGGCTGCTTTTGTTCTTCGTTGCGGTGTGCGGCTTTCTCTAGTTGTGGCGAGCGGGGCCTACTTCGTTGCGGTGCACAGGCTTCTCATTACGGTGACTTCTCTTGTGGAGCATGGGCTCTAGGCACGTGGGCTTCAGTATCTGTGGCACGTGGGCTCAGTAGTTGTGGCTCACGGGCTCTAGAGCACAGGCTCAGTAGTTGTGTTGCACAAGCCTTGTGGGATCCACAGTTGCTCCGTGGCATGTGGGATCTTCTCGACCAGGCCTCGAACCCGTGTCCCCTGCAATGGCAGATGGATTCCTAACCACTGCACCACTAGAGAAGCCCTCCATGTCCCCTACTTCAAATCAACATCTAATTATCAATATTCATATATTATTACAAGTTCTCATATAACTCTAGACCACTATTTAATCATGTTGGATTGTGATAGCAGCATCATTTGTGGTGCAGGCTATGATCTGCTGTGATTCCTCTGCAAAATTATTATGATGAATCACACTTGTCAATGGTTTTTGAATGAGACAAATCCAAAACTAATTTGCTATCTGCAATCCAGATGTAATTGGCTATGTGTCATAAATCTTCCATGAAAATATTCTTCAGTTCCATTTCTGTCAACAAACAAAAGTGTTCTTCATAGCTCACTCCCCAAGAAAAACAATAAAGTATAATTAGAAGGGAAGGGAGAAAGTGCATAGTTGACTTTAATATAAAAAATAGAAAATGCCTTGACCAAATTGGCTGCACAAATGAATCTCTTATCAAAATCATTGTAAATTGCATCTCTCCATATTTGGTCCAGGGACTCACTACCTTAATATAGCCATTAATTATTTTATCTTTGTGCTAAATTGTGGAAATTAAACAGTGCTTATAGAGTGCTCTAAAATTTAAAAACTATATTTATTCATATTGAAATAGATGAAAGTTCAGTTACAAAATATTGAGGGGGCAAAGGTGGAATTCATTATTGCAGTACAGTGAACATAAGATTTAAACAATTTTTGTTTTATTCATTGGAGGGAGTCTTGAGTATTAATTAACTATGATACAAACAAAACATACACTATAGTTTCAAACCATATAGAGTCCAGAAAGCTTTGTACCGGGGCATACCAACTACAGCAGCACTGACTCTGGGGAGTGTGTGTGTGTGTGTGTGTGTGTCTGATATAAAAAGGGTATCCTTGTTTGAAATGGGAAGTAGTTGAGAAATTCTGCATGAGTATAAGCCTATCATTCTTATTTTTTTTTAATGATTTAAAGTGTTTTTTTTCCTCAGTAGTGGGTCAGTAACCTCTACCTCCTATGTATGAAACACAGAACACTTCATTGTGCAGATTTCCAACATCAGTATAATACATCTTTTCCAAATATAAGAAAGAAAGCATTTTGGCCAAAGTTCAGAAAGTGTAAATAGACCCCTCCTCAGAAGAAAACAAAATCTTCTCTGAGATGAAAAATATCTAATCACAAATCTCATTTCTTTTCTCCATAGTACATTCCTTTGTGCTATTCTTCATCTAATCCTTACTTCTAAACTAACCTCACATAATAACATCATTAATAATACTTAGCACTTATACAGTGCATTACATTTTCAAAGTACTGAACAAATGTTAAAAAATTGATGCACACTGAAAAAAGTCAACAAAAGTATAGAACTTCCAAATTCTTATGAGATGAGCAAAAATACTTAATTATTAATTTTTGGGTGATGTGGCTTAATCTATTTTTAAAAGTATTTTTTACCTTGTCATATAAGAGGAATAATGTTCACAGTGAGGAAGTATATAAGCCTATAACTGGTTTTTACAAATGATTAAATGCTGAGGTTGAAGCCGAGGCTTTGATAACTGCTAGAGCCACTTATGACCTCATATACTACTCCACTGTGGAACATTAGGTCTTAAATAACATCAACCATGTACTTTTACTGAAATAGGAGAAATAAAAATAAAAGTCCCTTTCAAATGAAGACAAAATACATGTAGAGAACCCTATAGAAATGTCATAAATAAACATGAGTAAAATTATATTTAGTGATGGTTCTGTAATAGATTTGGGAACCAGGGTATCACTTGATACCTGTCTGGGTAGCCTTTGGATAGAAAACTTATGAAGGGATATTTCTGTTATCTATGGTTATAAAAAGTGCACTAGGTTTAGAATTGGTCCTGTCATTAGTCACTGCTATACAGAGGACTCAAACCTCCACACAAACTGACTTGACACAGTGATCATCTGCTTACATTGAGCATAGTCTCTCTAAATGGACAATTTGTGAAAAATCACATCCAAATATACTATTGGATTGCCAATGTCATGCCTAAGATATACTTGGTGGGAGCCATCCGGTGTGCAAATGTGGCCAGAGAGGTACTAGGCTTTAAGGATACAAACCTGTAACAAACAGTAAGTAAGCAACAGAGATCTAATGCACAATACGATGAATATAGACAAAATTTGATACTATAATTATGTAATGTGATAAATATCACCACATCAGCATAGTATGTAAATATATGAAAGTAACATGCTGTACACTTTAAAGTTATACAATATGACACATTAAATTTATTCAATAAAAAGGGGAAAAAAACCCTAAAGAAAACCATCTGAAAACTGTCTATATTGCTTTAGACTGTATCTAACAGAATGCAAAGAGTATTGCTTCTTAGGTTGCCACTGAAAATATATTCATTGAATATAAAAAATTGTAATTGTGAGAAGAGGAGAGTACAAATTCAGGGTTGAGAAAATGCATTTAAGTTAAGAAATCAACTAAAAACAATCACATACATATATAGATTGCTATATACAAAGATCCTGGTAACCACAAATCAAAAATCTATAATATACACACATAAAAGAAAAAGGAATTCAAACATAAGACTAAGGATAGTCATCAAATGACAAGAGAAGAGAACAAAAGATGAAGAAATGAACAGGAAAGAACTATAAAGGCAAACCAAAAACAATGAACAAAATAGCAATAAGAACATACATATCAATAATTACTTTATATGTAAATTAACTAAACGCTCCAATCAAAAGTCATAGAGTGGCTGAATGGATACAAAAATAATACCTGTATATATGCTGCCTACAAGAGACTCCCTTCAGATCTAAAGATGCACAGACTGAACAGTAAGGGATGGAAAAAGGTATTTCATGAAAATGAAAATCAAAAGGAAGCTGGGGTAGCAATACTTATATCAGACAAAATAGACTTTAAAAGAAAGACTGTTACAAGAGACAAAGAAGGACATTACATAATGATCAAGGGATCAATTCAAGAGGAAGATATAAGAATTATAAATATATATGCACCCAACATAGGAGCACCTAAATACATAAAGCAAATATTAACACACATAAAGGGAGAAATCGACAGTAACGAAATAATAGTTGAGGACTTCAACATCCCACTTATATCAATGGATAGATTATCCAGATAGAAAATCAAAAAGGAAACATTGACCTTAAATGATACATTAGACCAGATGGACTTAATAGATGTATCAATATATAGAACATTCCATCCAAAAACAGCAGAAGACACATTCTTTTCAAGTGCACATGAAACATTTTCTAGGATGGATAACATGCTAGGCCACAAAACAAGCCTCAGTAAATTTAAGAAAATTAAAATCATATCAAGCATTTTTTCCAATCACAATGCTATGAGACTAGAAACCGACTACAAGAAAAAATTACAAAAAACACAAACACATGGAGGCTAAACAATATGCTACTAAACAACCAATGGATCAGTGACGAAATCAAAGATAAAATTTAAGAAAACCTGGAGACAAATGAAAATGATAACATAATGATCCAAAATCTATAGAACATAGCAAAAGTAGCTCTAAGAAGGAAGTTTATAGTGATACAAGATTCCCTCAGGAAACAAGAAAAATCTCCATTAAACCACCTAACCTTACACCTAAAGGAACTACAAAAGAAGAGCAAACAAAACCCGAAGTTAGTAGAAGGAAAGATATCATAAAGATCAGAGCAGAAATAAATGAAATAGAGAGTAAAATACAGTAGCAAAGATCAATGAAACTAAGAGCTGGTTCTTTGAAAAGATAAATAAAATTGATAAACCTTTAGCCAGACTCATCAAGAAAAAAGAGAGGTCTCAAATCAATAAAATCAGAAATTAAAAAGGAGAAGTTACAACTGACACCACAGAAATACAAAGAATCATAAGAGACTACTAGGAAAAGCTATATGCCAATGAAATGGACAACCTAGAAGAAATGGACAAATTCCTAGAGATGTACAATTTCCCAAGACTGAATCAACAACCAGGAAGAAATAGAAAATATGAACAGACCAATTACCAGTAATGAAACTAAATCAGTAATAAAAAAAAACCAAGCAAACAAACAAACAAAAAAACTCAACAAAAGTCCAGGACCAGATGGCTTCACAGATGAATTCTATCAAACATTTAGAGAAGAGTTAACATCTATCCTTCTCAAGCTGTTGCAAAAATATTGCGTTGGAAGGAATGCTTCTGAACTCATTCTACAAGGCCAGAATCACCCTGATATTAAAACCAGACAAAGATATCACAAAAAAAATTACAGGCCAATATTACTGATGAACATAGATGTGAAAATCCTCAACAAAATATAAGCAAAACGAATCCAGCAATACATTAAAAGGATCATACACCATGATCAAGTGAGATTTATCCCAGGGATTCAAGGATGGTTCAATATCCACAAATCAATTAATGTGATACATCACACTAATAAACTGAAGAATAAAAATTATATGATCATTTCAGTGGGTGCAGAAAAAGCTTTTGACAAAATTCAACATCCACTTATGCTAAAAACTCTCCAGAAAGTGGGCATAGAGAGAACATACCTCAACATAATAAGCATCACATATGACAAGCCCACAGCTAATATCATACTCAATGTTGAAAAACTGAGTGCATTTCCTCTAAGCTCAGGAACAAGACTAGGATGCCCACTCTTACCATGTTTGTTCAACATAGCATTGGAAGTACTAGTCACTGTTGGATGAGGCCAGATCCTGGTGCAGCTGGCCACATGGCCTGGTGTGTTCCAGGGCTGGTGCCAGCCTACTGGTGGGCAGGGCCAGGTCCTGGGGCAGCTAGCTGTGGGGTCCAAGGGTCCCAGGGCTGAATCTGGCCTGCTGGTGGATGAGTAAGCCCCCAGTGCTAATAGGCTAGAGGGAGAATTTCTGCACCAGTGTCATCATGTTAGAGCAAGCTCACAAAAATGGTTGCCGCCAATATCTATATCTCCAGGAGGAGACTCATTTGCCTCCTATCTCTCCCAGAGGCTCTACAAGATCAGCAAGTGAGTCTGACCCAGGCTCCTTTCAATTACTGCCTCTGTGCTGGGAGTCTTATTAGGTGAAATTTTGCTTGAACCCGTTAAGAGTGGAGTCTCTGCTTCCAACAGCCTTCTGACTCTCCCATATGCAAGCCTTGCTAGCCTTCAAAGTCAGAGGTTCTGGGGGTTCATCTTCCTGGTGCAGGACCCCTGGATTGGGAAGCCCAATGAGTTACTTGAATCCCTCATTCCTTGTGGAGAACCTTTGTAATTGTGATTATCTTCCTGTTTATGTGTCAGCTAACCTGGGGGTATGGGTCTTGACTATACCACATCTTTTCCCCTCCCACCTATCTTGGTGTGATTCCTTATTTACATCTTTAGTTGTATAAAATCTTTTCTGCTCGTCTTCAGGTCATCTCGTAGATAGCTGCTCTGTTAATAGCTGTAATTTTGGTGTGCACGTGGGAGGAGGTGAGCTCAGGGTCGTCCTACTTCCCCATCTTGGCCTCAATATCAGTCTCTTGTTTTTAAATAGGAATTTTTCTGCAGTAAAAATTTAAGGATATAAATTTGATTCCACAGGCAGACATCCAAAAATCATTGGTATTCTAGTTAACATTAGCTCCATTTTACAGATAATTTCTTAGGTGGCTCTGCTTAATAGTGCAAATGGCAATTTCATACAGATGTTCACCACTTCTCTGTATCTCAGTAGGATCTGATTGTGATATGTGTACCTGTAAGTATTTCCCCCAGAACAGTAAGTTCCTGCTTTTCAAACATGTGCCCAGTAAATATAGTGCATGGGGAAGAATTTGGTCAAGTAGCAAGTTAATTAACCCATGATATGCCTTCCTGATATAACAGTGGAGTACAATATAACCTGAGAGTGGCATTCATTTTTATCTTTTAATAATGTTATTTGGCATTTGACGTGTGGAATCACTTTATTGTTTTACTACAAAGTCTCATAACAATAATACATAACCTCATTGGCCCACAACAATAAGCCTTTATTAAATTTATACTTCTAAGGAGGTTGGCAGGTGGTTCTGCTAATTTGGGTGAATTCAATTCCATTTTGGGGGTATAGCAGGCTGTTAGATGATCTGGAAAATCTTCAGCTGGAATGGCTGGGTCTGCTTGGCTCTGCTCCACATGTTTATCACCTTCTTGCAGGCTGGCCTGTACATGTCCTTCTCATGTTGATTGGAGAGGTTTATGTCAAGGGCAAGTAGAGTTGTACTACACCATTCCAAGCTTCTGTTTGCATCATGTTTACTAACAACTCATTGACCAAGGCATGAGACATGACCAAACCCAAGGGAGGGGAATTATATCAATCCCTCTTTCACCTACCTTGGGAAGGTTTGAAAAGTTATATGGCACAATATGTGGATACAGGGAGAGGTAAATAATTGAGTCCATTAATCTAAGTTAGTACAATCTTCACTCATAGTTACAATTATTTAACAACCTCTAATATGTAACATTTGCTCAACTCTATTCCACTAAGACCCTGAAATATCATGCAGTCATAGCATCAGTCTCACATAGTCCAAAACCTTATAATCGTCAACAGGTTTAAATGTGGGTCCTCTTGATTTGGAGAACTATGAAATAAAAAGACAAATTGTCTGCCTCCAAATACTCAAACTTTGTGGCTTATTATATCTTAAAAATGGTCTCTGTAATACTTCTGGTGGGACCCAACAACTGTATTGTAAGTAAGCTAAGTCCCTGTATGGGAGGACTACGTGAAGATATTACACTCAGTAGATCCAGCTAAGGTCCTGAGCAGCATCTATCACCAGACATATTAGTGAATAAACCTTCAGATAATTATAACCCCTGGCTTTTAAGTCCTCTAGCTGAGGTTACAGAGATTGTTGAGTAGAGAGAAGCTTGCCTCACTATTTCTTGTCCAAATTCCTGAACCACAATATCCATGGACATAATAAAGGTTGGTTTTGTGCCACTCAGACAGGGAGAGGAAAATTACAAAAACACTTTTATTTGAATAAAGAAAAACAGGAGGCACTTATCAGTCCATATCAATTCTGAAATTCTTCTAGGCAAAATGTTGCCAAATTTCCATACCCTGGAATGGAGTTTGTTCCTTGATTAAGCCCTGGTTCTGTAATATGGGAATAACTAAGTCCCTTTAAAATAAGCTGGTGGTGCTTTTGCAAGTACAGCTGTCTTGAAAACTCTGGGTTTTCTATGTTTCAGATTTGAGTTCACCACATGCATTACAAGCTGCATCCCAATTGTTTTTGAGACATGCCTATCTCTCTAGACTTAATTATTGATAATTTTGACATGTCAAGTTGCTGTGAGACAGCAACATTAAGATTCCCAGGAGTCCATTTGTCCAACTGGGAAAGTCTACTAGGCAATAATTGAATCCTTTAAGAGGTCTTAACACGTAGACAACAAACTTACGGTTACCAAGGAGGAAAGGGAGAGGGGTGGGATAAATTAGTAGTATGAGATTAACAGATACAAACTACTTTACATAAAATAGATAAGCAACAAGGATTTACTGTATTGCACAGGGAACTATATTAAATATCTTGTAATAACCTGTAATGGAAAATAACCTGAAAGAATATATATAACCGAATCACTTTGATGTACACCTGAAACTAACACAATATTGTAAATCAACTATACTTCAATTAAAAAAAGAAAAGAGGACTTAAAAGATCTCAAAGATCCTTGATCCTGAAGCAATGTATTAATAAGAGAATCTTTTCCTTGGTTGAGAGGCTGGGAATGTGAATGTTTTTAATTTCTATGCTAACAATTTCCAAAATTCCTGAGCTCTCCACATTCACATTGCATGGTGCTTGGACACTGGCCAGTTCTTTAATCTACATTTTTCTAGCAGAACCTTACCGTGAACAGCTAAATGCAACCAGATGTTTTCAGTAGTCTCCTTGGATATCTTGTGAGTCAAATCCCAAAGTTCATTCGGTATACTGTTTAACTTTCACGTGACATGTGACAGTTTTACTAAACGTGGCACAACTTCATAGCACTGGTCACTATAGTTCACTTTTCCTGTTACAGTTCTCTTCCAGTCTTTCCAGTCTACTCTAGTGGTATCCTTACTACCTATCTCCTGGTCCCCAAATCAATGGATCACATTTTTGTTACAGCAGCACTCCATTTTCAGTACTTTTTTTTTCATCAGCTATCTATAGCCTTAAAAATGATGCATAACAAGTGACCACAAAAGTGTGACAAACAACCTTAAGAATTTTTTATTACATGAATGGAATACTACTTGCAGCAACTCTGCTGATTGTGCCTGGGTGTTAACTCATTATCAGATGATTTAGCATGGTCTTATCTGAGACAACTGGGAAAACCCAGCTATTATCCTTATGTCTCCTATCCTTTATCAGGCTAGCCCAGGTATGTCCTTTCATAGCAGTAATAGAGCGCAAGTGTGAGAATGAACCCAACTGTATAAGTCCATTTTAATCTTTTCTTTGCATCATATTTGTTAATATATCATTAACTAAAACAATACATGGCTGAACCCGGGGATAGAAATTGTGTGTATTCCTATGTCTGTGGGAGGGTATTGCAAAGTTACACAGCAAAGAATGTAGATACAAGGAGGGGCAAACTCTTGGGGCCATCTCTGCAATCTACCAATTCTAGATCTTCTGACTCTAGACTTCCAATTCTTATGCACAAGACCAATAAACATTGTCAGTTACTTTAGTTTATATTTTATTGGAATGGTATAAGTATTTCACTTCAGATTTCACAGTGCTTATAACTTATCTTGTACATTTAAAAATACTAATTAAAGCAAAATTTTCCTTTTGAGGAAAGCGTCTTTTATTTTCTTGGTTAACAGATAAGGAAACCTCAGTAGAGAGTTTAAGACACTTGCTAATTTTCTTCGCTTCAGGGACAAATAGTTAATGGTTTTCAGATTGGTTCCAGTTGTCAATTACAATATTTGTTTCTGCAATTAAACCATACTATCTAGGAGCAGAGTTTATTTCATTTGAGGGTACTTGTCCCCTATGTCTTTCTTTTAAAAATTTTTAAAAATGTTTATTTATTTATTTTTCTTATTAGTCATCCATTTTATACACATCAGTGTATACATGTCAATCCCAATCTCCCAATTCATTACACGACAACCCCCACCCCCCACCACTTTCCACCTTTCGTTGTCCATACGTTTGTTCTCTACATCTGTGTCTCAATTTATGCTCTGCAAACCGGTTCATCTGTACCATTTTCTAGGTTCCCCATAATATGCGTTAATATACGATATTTGTTTTTCTCTTTCTGACTTACTTCACTCTCTATGATACTCTCTAGATGCATCCATGTCTCAACAAATGACCCAATTTCGTTCCTTTTTATGTCTGAGTAATATTCCATTGTATATATGTACACATCTTCTTTATCCATTCATCTGTTGTTGGGCATTTAGGTTCATTCCATGACCTGGCAATTGTAAATAGTGCTGCAATGAACACTGGGGTGCATGTGTCTTTTTGAATTATGGGTTTCTCTGGGTATATGCCCAGTAGTGGGATTGCTGGGTCATATGGTAATTCTATTTTTAGT
>NC_041220.1:47486931-47508116 GCF_002837175.3 Physeter macrocephalus | reverse complement strand
TTTATATATTTTGGAGATTAATCCTTTGTCCGATGATTCATTTGCAAATATTTTCTCCCATTCTGAGGGTTGTCTTTTCGTCTTGTTTATGGTTTCCTTTGCTGTGCAAAAGCTTTGAGGTTTCTTTGGGTCCCATTTATTTATTTTTGTTTTCATTTCCATTACTCTAGGAGGTGGATCAAGAAAGATCTTGCTGTGATTTATGTCAAAGAGTGTTCTTCCTATGTTTTCCTCTAAGAGTTTTATAGTGTCCGGTCTTACATTTAGGTCTCTAATCCATTTTGAGTTTATTTTTGTGTATGATATTAGGGAGTAGTCTAATTTCATTCTTTTACACGTAGCTGTCCATTTTTCCCAGCACCACTTATTGAAGAGGCTGTCTTTTCTCCATTGAATATCCTTGCCACCTTTGTCATAGACTAGTTGACCATAGGTGCGTGGGTTTATCTCTGGGCGTTCTGTCCTGTTCCAGTGGTCTATATTTGTAGTTTGATAGGGATTGCATTGAATCTGTAGATTGCTTTGGGTAGTAGAGTCATTTTCACAATGTTGATTCTTCCAATCCAGGAACAATGGTATATCTCTCCATCTGTTGGTATCAACTTTAATTTCTTTCATCAGTGTCTTATAGTTTTCTGCATACAGGTCTTTTGTCTCCCTAGGTAGGTTTATTCCTAGAATTTTATTCTTTTGGTTGCAGAGGTAAATGGGAATATTTCCTTAATTTCTCTTTCAAATTTTTCATCATTAGTATATAGGAATGCAAGAGATTTCTGTGCATTAACTTTGTATCCTGCAACTCTACCAAATTCATTGATTAGCTCTAGTAGTCTTCTGGTGGCATCTTTAGGATTCTCTATGTATAGTATCATGTCATCAGCAAACAGTGACAGTTTTACTTCTTCTTTTCCAATTTGTATTCCTTTTATTTCTTTTTCTTCCCTGATTGCCGTGGCTAGGACTTCCAAAAATATGTTGAATAATAGTGGCAAAAGTGGACATCCTTGTCTTATTCCTGATCTTAGAGGAAATGCTCTCAGTTTTTCACCATTGAGAATGATGTTTGCTGTGAGTTTGTCATATATGGCCTTTATTTTGTTGAGGTAGGTTCCCTCTATGAGCACTTTCTGGAGAGTTTTTATCATAAATGGGTGTTGAATTTTGTTGAAAGCTTTTTCTGCATCTATTGAGATGATCATATGGTTTCTAATCTTCAATTTGTTAATATGGTGTACCACATTGATTAATTTGTGTATATTGAAGAATCCTTGCCTCCCTGGGATAAATCCCACTTGATCATGGTTTATGATCCTTTTAATGTGTTGTTGGATTCTGTTTGCTAGTAATCTGTTGAGGATTTTTGCATCTATATTCATCAGTGATATTGGTCTGTAGTTTTCTTTTATTTTTGTAGTATCTTTGTCTGGTTTTGTTATCATGGTGATGGTGGCCTCATAGAATGATTTTGGGAGTCTTCCTTCCACTGCAATTTTTTGGAAGCATTTGAGAAGGATGGGTGTTAACTCTTCTCTAAATGATTGATAGAATTCACCTGTGAAGCCATCTGGTCCTGGACTTTTGTTTGTTGGAAGATTTTTAATCACAGTTTCAATTTCTTGTCTTGTGATTGGTCTGTTCATATTTTCTATTTCTTCCTGGTTCAGTCTTGGAAGGTTATACCTTTCTAAGAATTTGTCCATTTCTTCCAGGTTGTCCATTTTATTGGCCTAGAGTTGCTTGTAGTAGTCTCTTAGGATTCTTTGTATATCTGCAGTGTCTGTTGTAACTTCTCCTTTTTCATTTCTAATTTTATTGATTTGAGTCCTCTCCCTTTTTTCTTGCTGAGTGTGGCTAATGGTTTATCATTTTTGTTTATCTTTTCAACGAACCAGCTTTTAGTTTTATTGATCTTTGCTATTGTTTTCTCTGTTTCTATTTCATTTATTTCTGCTCTGATCTTTATGTTTTCTTTCCTTCTGCTAACTTTGGGTTTTGTTTGTTCTTCCTTTTCTAGTTCCTTTAGGTGTAACGTTAGATTGTTTATTTGGGATTTTTATTTTTTCTTGAGGTAGGCTTATATAGCTCTAAACTTCTCTCTTAGAACTGCTTTTGCTGCTTCCCATAGGTTATGGATCATCGTGTTTTCACTGTCATTTGTCTCTAGGTATTTTTTGATTTCCTCTTTGAGTTTTTCAGTGATATCTTGGTTATTTAGTAACGTATTGTTTAGCCTCCATGTGTTTGTGTTTTTTACCTTTTTTTCCCTCTAATTGATTTCTGATCTCATAGCGCTGTGGTCAGAAAAGATGCTTGATATGATTTCAATTTACTTAAATTTACTGAGGCTTGATTTGTGACCCAAGATGTGATCTATCTTGGAGAATGTTCCATGCACACTTGAGAAGAAAGTGTAATCTGCTGTTTTTGGATGGAATGTCCTATAAATATCAATTAAATCTATCTGGTCTACTGTGTCATTTACAGATTGTGTTTTCTTATTAATTTTCTGTTTGGATGATCAGTCCATTGGTGTAAGTGAGGTGTTAAAGTCCCCCACTATTATTGTGTTACTGTCGATTTCCTCTTTTATAGCTGTTAGCAGTTGCCTTATGTATTGACGTGCTCCTATGTTGGGTGCATATATATTTATAATTGTTATATCTTCTTCGATTGATCCCTTGATCATTACATAGTGTCCTTCCTTGTCTCTTCTAACATTCTTCATTTTAAAATCTATTTTATCTGAGTATTGTTACTCCATCTTTCTTTTGATTTCCATTTGCATGGAATATCTTTTTCCATCCCCTCACTTTCAGTCTGTATGTGTCCCTAGGTCTGAAGTGGGTCTCTTGTAGACAGCATATATATGGGTCTTGGTTTTGTATCCCTTCATCAAGCCTGTGTCTTTTTGTTGGAGCACTTAATCCATTCACGTTTAAGGTAATTATTGATATGTATGTTCCTGTTACCATTTTCTTAATTGTTTTGGGTTTGTTTTTTTAGGTCCCTTTCTTCTCTTTTGTTTCCCACCCAGAGAAGTTCCTTTAGCCTTTGTCGTAGAGCTGGTTTGGTGGTGCTGAATTCTCTTAGCTTTTGCTTGTCTGTAAAGCTTTTGATTTCTCCATCGAATCTGAATGAGATCCTTTCTGGGTAGAGTAATCTTGTTTGTAGGTTCTTCCCTTTCATCACTTTAAGTATATCATGCCACTCCCTTCTGGCTTGTAGAGTTTCTGCTGAGAAATCAGCTGTTAACCTTATGGGAGTTCCCGTGTATGTTATTTGTCGTTTTTCCCTTGCTGCTTTCAATAATTTTTCTTTGTCTTTAATTTTTGCCAATTTGATTACTATGTGTCTTGGCATGTTTCTCCTTGGGTTTATCCTGTATGTGACTCTCTGTGCTTCCTGGACTTGGGTGGCTATTTCCTTTTCCATGTTAAGGAAGTTTTTGACTATTATATCTTCAAATATTTTCTTGGGTCCTTTCTCTCTCTTCTCCTTCTGGGACCCCTGTAATGCGAATGTTGTTACATGTAATGTTATCCCAGAGGTCTCTTAGGCTGTCTTCGTTTCTTTTTATTCTTTTTTCTTTATTCTGTTCTGCAGCAGTGAATTCCACCATTCTGTCTTCCAGGTCACTTATCTGTTCTTCTCCCTCACTTATTCTGTTATTGATTTCTTCTAGTGTATTTTTCCTTTCAGTTATTGTATTGTTTATCTCTGTTTGTTTGTTCTTTAATTCTTCTAGATATTTGTTAAATATTTCTTGCATCTTCTCAATCTTTGCCTCCCTTCTTTTTCCGAGGTTGTGGATCATCTTCACTATCATTATTCTGAATTCTTTTTCTGGAAGATTGCTGTAATGCGAATGTTGTTACATGTAATGTTATCCCAGAGGTCTCTTAGGCTGTCTTCGTTTCTTTTTATTCTTTTTTCTTTATTCTGTTCTGCAGCAGTGAATTCCACCATTCTGTCTTCCAGGTCACTTATCTGTTCTTCTCCCTCACTTATTCTGTTATTGATTTCTTCTAGTGTATTTTTCCTTTCAGTTATTGTATTGTTTATCTCTGTTTGTTTGTTCTTTAATTCTTCTAGATATTTGTTAAATATTTCTTGCATCTTCTCAATCTTTGCCTCCCTTCTTTTTCCGAGGTTGTGGATCATCTTCACTATCATTATTCTGAATTCTTTTTCTGGAAGATTGCCTATCTCCGTTTCATTTAGTTGTTTCTCGGTGGTTTTATCTTGTTCCTTCATCTCGTACATAGCCCTCTGCCTTTTCATCTTGTCTGTCTTTCTGTGAAGGTGGTTTTTCTTCCACAGACTGCAGGATTGTAGTTCTTCTTGCTTCTGCTGTCTGCCCTCTCGTGGATGAGGCTATCTAAGATTCTTGTGGAAGTTTCCTGATGGGAGGGACTGGTGGTGGGTAGAGCTGGCTGTTTCTGTGATGGGAAGAGCTCAGTAAAACTTTAATCCACTTGTCAGCTGCTGGGTGGGGCTGTGTTCCCTCCCTGTTGTTTGTTTTGCCTGAGGCGCCCCAACACTAGAGCCTACCTGGGCTCTTTGGTGGGGCTAATGGCAGACTCTGGGAGGGCTCACTCCAAGGAGTACTTGCCAGAACTTCTGCTGCCAGTGTCCTTGTCTCTTGGTAAGCCACATCTCCCTGCTGCCTCTGCAGGAGACCCTCCAACACTAGCAGGTAGGTCTGGTTCAGTCTCCTATGGGGTCACTGCTTCTTCCCCTGTGTCCCGATGTGCACACTACTTTGTGTGTGCCCTCCAAGAGTAGAGTCTCTGTTTTCCCCAGTCCTTCCAAAGTCCTGCAGTCAAATCCCACTAGCCTTCAAAGTCTGATTCTCTAGGAATTCCTCCTCCCATTGCCAGACCCCCAGGTTGGGAAGCCTGACCTGGGGCTCAGAACCTTCACTTCAGTGGCTGGACTTCTGTGGTATAAGTGTTCTCCAGTTTGTGAGTCACCCACCCAGCACTTATGGGATTAGATTTTATCGTGATTGCACACCTCCTACAATCTCATTGCAGCTTCTCCTTTGTCTTTGGATGTGAGGTATCTTTTGGTGAGTTACAGTGTCTTCCTGTCGATGATTGTTCAGCAGTTAGTTGTGATTCTGGTGTTCTCGAAAGAGGGAGTGAGAGCATGTCCTTCTACTCTGCCATCTTGAACCAATCTCCTCCCTTATGTCTTTCGCAGATATATTTTATTTTCTCATACATTAAGTGTTTCAATGAGATTTTCCTAATGAGGACATACTCAGACTGTATTTTTCCAACACCATAAACAGGATTAAATATATTTCCACATGAATAATGAATGAGTGTATATACTTTGATCATTCAAGATTTTCTTGAAGAATAAACTATATTGCCATGGGTAACCATTAGCGGAAGTATAGATGACCAGAAGGATAATCACTAGTTGTTACCAAAGCTGTCATATAAGAAACCACACCCCTGATATAAAAGTCCAGTTTATTTTCTTTAAACATATTGCAGTTGAATTTTATGGAAACATTTTAGCCTTTTGTTGTCCTTTATTTCCCAAAGTAGTCACTAAAGGAATATTAACTAATATCTGAGGACAAGAATGTAATATTTTTGTGACTTTCAGCCCCAAGAGCAAAACCCATTAGTAGCTATAGATTTTTCTCTGCAGCAATGAGCTAGTGTATAATCAATTTATATTCATCTAACACTGTATATCAAGGTGGTAAATTTTGCTGTGTCTGTGCTTCTGTTTCCTATGAGAGCTTGTACCATGCCCCACATTAAGTCTAAGAGGTGAGACAGAAACTGGAGTCTCAATGGTTATATAACAATCCTTTGTATCTGACCTCAGTTACCTTATTAACAATCTGTGAGCAATAAACATTTAGTTTAATCAATAGTTTTCCTCTGGATGAAACAGCCTAATCATTAAAACTTCCGATACTTTAAACAAATTAAAGTTTAATTTCTTCCTTCCTTCCTTCCTTCCTTCCTTCCTTCCTTCTTTCCTTCCTCTCTCCTGAGCTCTCTTTTTCTGTTCCCCTCTCTTATTTTTCGCTGTTGTATTTTCAAAAACTAGTTTTCTTTGGAGTATGGAGACTTTTAGGTATTGAGAAATGTCTCATGTGGTCTTTTTTTTTTTCATGGAAAGGCATTTTATTTTACATATAGCAGTGTTCACATGTCAATCCCAAACTCCCATTCTATCCCTTGCCCCCACCCTTCCCCCTGGTAACTATAAGTTCATTCTCTAAGTCTGTGAATCTGTTTCTGTTTTGTAAATAAACTCATTTGTTTCATTTTTTTAAGATTCTGCATATAAGCGATATCATATGATATTTGTCTTTCTCTGTCTGACTTACTTCACTTAGTGTGATAATCTTTAGGTCTATCCATGTTGCTGCAAATGGCATTATTTCATTCTTTTTAATGGCTGAGTAATATTCCATTGTATATATGTACTACATCTTTTTTATCCATTCATCTGTTGGTGGACATTTAGGTTGCTTCCATGTCCTCACTATTGTAAACAGTGCTGCAGTGAACATTGTAATGAACGTTGCATGTATCCTTTTGAGCCATGTTTTTCTCCAGATATATGCCCAAGAGTGGGATTGCTGGATCGTATGGTAGCTCTATTTTTAGTCTTTTAAGGAACCTCCATGCTGTTCTCCATAGTGGCTGTACCAATTTACATTCCCACCAACGGTGTAGGAGGGTTCCCTTTTCTCCATACCCTCTCCAGCATTTATTGTTTGCAGATTTTTTAGTGATGACCACTCCAACTGATGTGAGGTGATATCTCATTGTAGTTTTGATTTGCATTTCTCTAATAGTTAGCAGTGTTGAGCATCTTTTCATGTGCCTCTTTGCCATCTGTATCTTATGTGGTCTTAATCCAAAGAAATTAAGAAAAATCAAGCTTCTGGAGTATTTAAATAATCTGAAAATATAATGTACAAACCTACAATTTCAAGCCTGAATTTTTCACTGTATTCACTGATCAAAATATTTTTGTTTCTTTCAAGAATTTTTATATTGTGTAGTTTTATTTCTTATGGTTACTAATTGATGAATTTTTTGGTATTTTGCAAGTAGACAAAACTGTTTGGAAATTTTCTGTTACCTTTTAGGCAGAAGTTCTGACTCTCTAACTTTGAAGAATCATTTAAGCCTCAGGTTCTTTATTTCTCAGATTTAAATAACAACAATCCTTCCTTTTTTTTTTTTTTTACCCCAACAATGGTTTATGAGGATAAAATTAATCATAAATATGTGGATGTCTTCTGTGTACTATAAATCTTTCTACAAATGCAAACACATAATATATGGAAAAGAGAGAAATTTTTCATCTTATAATTTCCTAAGAAGATACTATAGAAGGATTTTAAAAAGCACCCTCCAAACCTCTGCTGGGATGTAGTGCACCATACATACCCCACCTTCCTTTCAATGGTCATGGGTCATACTAAGCTAGGATTAGGAAACAATGTTTATTTAGTCTTAGTGAAGTGGCAAAAACCCTTTTAGCAGAGTTCAAAATTTTACTAAAAAGTTGAGAAAAATACTAGAGAAAATGTTTATCTGTCTTGTAAATACATTGAGTCACCCCTAGGCTAGACTGAGGCAAGCCTCCAACTCTACCCATTCCTTATCTTGTTTCTAATTCCCATGATGGAAGGAAAAAGTCAACATAGTGGAATGATTGTTATCTGGGTCTGGGACCTAGAGAAGGCTAAACTAGACTCCACGAAGTAGATGAGGTAAAAGACTAAGAAAAGCAAGATGAGAGGAGAAGAAAAAGGCAAACGGGAAAGAGTCCTCATGATTAACACACAGTGACTTAGTTTGAACTGATTTGCCACTGGAGGGGAAAAAAGAAAAATTCTTTTGTCCTATATTCTAAACTCATAATCTGTGTTTAATAGTAGCCTTCCTCCTCGCACATACAAAGACATAGTTAGGAGGTCACAATATTTGCACTAAAATCATGATTATACAAGCACCCAATACTTAGATCATTTTCAGCAGTGGGTCCAATGAGGTATGTATGATGTAGTCTAATCAGTCAATTTATTAATATATGGTAAAGCAAATGCTATCCTTATGTTAATGAAGATGTTGCTTACCATGTGATTATAATATTTTTATTGAGAAATAATTTATTCACACTTATTAAATGCCTACCAGGTGTCAAGCAATGAACTGGGGAAATAAATTACAGTTGACACTATACAGTGACTTTGGTTAAAGAAGCAGTGGAATATAATTCATGTACATTAATTAGAAACAGCAAATTAATATACATTATAATAAGGAACATTACCACACTCTTACCAAAACCACACCATCACCATCATCACACACACACACACACACACACACACACACACACACACATCTTTATATTTTGAAATCTCAGATTTGAAATATTTGCTATGCATCCTGAATAGTTTTTACTGCTATGCTCTTTGTGTTCAGAGAGAAATTAATATGTATTAAAATTCAGTGTTTATATGGAAATATAAAGGAAATAGATAATTAAGACACTTCTATCGAAGAATAGTAAAGTGGGAGAAATCACTACCTAATATCAAGTTTTATTACATAACTACAGTAGTCAAGACTCTGTTATTGGTGGAAGGAATGTCACATAGATCAGTGGAACAATATACAGAACCAAGAAATACCCTACACAAGTGTAGACAACTGATATTTGACAAAGGTGCAAAAGAAATCAAGTGGAGGAAAGACTGTACTTTCAACAAATGGTTCTAGAACAATTGGATATTCTCAGGCAAAATGGAAACATGAACTTCTATCTAAATCTAATATCTTATATAAAAATTAACTCAAAGTGGAACATGGACTTATATATAAAGTGTAAAACTATAAAACTTTTAGAAGAAAATGTAGGAGGAAAATCTTCAGACACTAAGATTTGGTGAAGAGCTAGATGTGACACTAAACATGTGATCCATAAAAGAAAACAAGGTGGATTTCAACAAAATTTAAAACCTTTGCCCTTCAAAAATCCCTGTTAAAGGATAAAAACTCAAGGTACAGAGTGGAAGAATATATTTACAAATCTAGTAAGACATATATCTAGTAAGCCTCATATCTCAAATATATAAAAATCCCTCAAACTCTACAATAAAAAAAACCCAATTAGAAAACAGGTGAAAGACATGAAGCTATATTTCACCAAAGAGAATATACAAATGACAAATAAGCACATGAAAAGATGCCCATGTCATTAGTCATTTGGGAAATGCAAATCAAAATCACAATGATATACCACTTCACAACCACTAGGATAACTATAATAAAAAAGATAGACAATAACAAGTGTTGATGTAGATGGGGAGAAATTAGATCACTTATGCACTGCTGGAAGGAACATATAACAGTGCTGCCACTCTGGAATATAGTTTGGTAGTTTCTTACAAGGGTAAACATACTCTTACCGAATGATCCAGCAATCAAATTCCTTGTATCTACTTTAATGAGTTGAAAACTTCCATACAAACCCTGCACATAGATGTTCATAGCAGCTTTATTCATAATTGCCAGAACTTGAAAACAAAAGATGTCCTTCAATAGTGTATTAGTTTGCTTGGGTTGCCATAACAGAGTACCACAAACTGGGTAACTTAAACAATAGAAATTTATTTCACCATAATTCTGGAGGCCAAAAGTCCAAAATCAGGTGTTGGCAGGGTTGATTTCTTCTGAAGGCCTTTCTCTGCTTACAGATGGCCATCTTCTCCATGTATCTTCACATGGTCTTCCCTCTGTGCATATTTAAATCCTAATATTTTCTTATAAGGACACTAGTCATATTGGATTAGGGCCCAGTCTAATGACTTCATTTTTAACTTAATTACCCCTCTAAAGGTCCTATCTCTTAGGAAAGTCAAATTCTGAGATAGTAGGGGTTAGGACTTCAACATATGAATAAGGGGGAAGACACATATTAACCTACAATAGAATGTGAATAGATAAATTTTGGTACATCCACGAAATGGAGTACTATTCAGCCCTAAAAAAAACAAGCTATCACACCATGAAAAGACATGGAGGGAACTTAAATGCATACTAATAAATGCAATTTACAATATGAAAAAGCTATATTCTGTATGATTTAGCATTCTGGAAAAGGAAAAACTATGGAGACAATAAAAAGATCAAGGGTTGCCAGAGGTTGCAGGGAGGGAGGAATAAATAGGTGGAGCACAGAGGAGTTTTAGGGCAGTAAAACTATTCTCTATGATACTACAATGGTGGATACATGTAATTATACATTTGTCAGAATTCATAAAAGGTGTAATACCAAGAGCAAACCCTAATACAAACTATGGACTTTGAATGATAATGATGTATGGATGTAGATTCATTGATTGTAATAAATGTACCACGTTGGTATGGGATGTTGTTAGTGGGGGAGGCTGTTATGGTGTGGGGAAGCTCTGTGTATATGGGGGTCAGGGATATATGGGAATTCTGTACTTTCTGATAAATTTTTCTATAAACCTAAAACTGCTCTAAAAAATAAAGTCTTAAAAATTAATGACAATGTGAAATACTGATGGGTATGCAGAAAAACTGGATCTCTCAAATACTATTGGTGGGAATTTAAATTGATAAGGTCACTCTGGGAAATAAGTTGTCAGTTTCTTAAAAAACTGAATATACAGTAATCATATGACTCAACAATCACACTCCTGGACATTTATCCCAGAGAATTAGAAACTCATATCTGCACAAAAAACTATATAAGAATGTTCAGAGCAGCTTTATTTGTAATTGCTAAAAACTGGAAACAACCCAAATGTCCTACAGCAAGTGAATGGATAAACTATAATACATCCATACCATGGAATATTATTCAGCAATAAAAAGGAACAACTTAGATGCATCTCAAAAGTATTATGCTGAGTGGAAAAAGCTAACCTCAAAGGTCACATAATATATAATTCCATTATATAATATTCTTTATATATGTACACACTCAATTAGTTATTGCCAAGGGTTAAGGACGAGAGGGGGATAGGTGTGACTCTAAAGGGGTAGCATGAGGGAGATCTTTGCAGTGACTGAGCAGTTCTACTAAGAAATAGATCTCCCTCATGCTATCCCTTTATAGGGGTATTGAGGTAGTGGTTACATAAATCTACACATGTGATAAAATGGCATAGAACTGTGCACCAACTTTGTAATAATGTGAATTTCCTGGTTTTGATATTATCTTATAGCCACATAAAATGTAACCCTTGGGGAAAACTGGGTTAAGGGTACATGGGATCTCTGTATACCAACTTTTTGTGACTATATAATTATTTCAAAGTTAAAAGTTAAAGAATGTACTGTTACAGACATATTAGTATTCAATTGAGACTTTTTTTTCTAAAATAATTTTATAATAATGAGAACCTTTGAAAAGTCAGTTGAAACTGATGAGAAAAATCTTCCAAAATATTCCATGTAGGGAAACAAATGATATTGATTTGTTTATATAAAATGCTTTCTACTTTCTAGGATCTATCTTATGTAGATGGAATTACAATTATGTAAGTTATTCTTTTTTAAAAATAAAAATTTCTGCCAAAATGATAGATTAGTGCTAAACAAAATGATGTTAAAATATAATAAGATCACAGAAGGAAATTTATGTTTCCAAAGGTCTGATAATTTAATGAAATTAATATGATTTCTCCTTCATGAGTTTTTAAAAAACATTATTTTTATCCCCTTGCCCATTTTTTTGTTTATAAAAATATCATGTTGGACCAGTGGCTCAGAGAGAAATAGAAAAATGTTTTTATTCAGAGTTTGTTTCCATGCTGGAGTGCTTCCTAGTTTAAATTCTCGACAATTCTGTTTTCTCAGCAATATGACATTTATATATTAGATCTGTGATGATCATTATGGCAGTCATTGCATGAACCACTTTCTTGAACTCATAGTAGTAGAAAAGCTCAAACCTTTCCATGAAAGTCTTTGTTCTCATAAAAATTCCTACCATTGAAATTTTTTTATTCTTTCCATCATCCAAACATTCTTGTATATTATTATATTGCTTTGACTAAGTTTCCCCTGTTGATGTATTTCTTTAATAAATTTTTAAAACTAAAAGTATACACACATACAAAATTACATAAAAGTTTGTCAGATATCTCTTGAGTGGAAAAAGAAGGGTGGAGGAAGGAGGGTGCTAGTTCTCCACCTTTTCTAGTCTCCATTCCATCTTCTGATGGTGGATATAATATAAGAACAAAAGATTGCTCTGACACAGCATGGGGAGCTGTGGTATCCCTTTTTTATTAATGCTGCATGAGTACTGGAAAATGATAAATATGTCTTTGCATAGTACCATGACAACCATCAAGTCTTTAAGTATACATATTATTCATTTTAATTACTTGTTCAAAATTTTCTAACATACATAGGAAAATATGGATTTCACCTTGATCTTTTGTGCTAAAAACCTTGATTTAAAAAAATACATTTGCTGAATAGTTTTTGTTTTCAGAAAGCAGATGCTGCAAAATGATTGAAGGTTTTTAAAATTTTATTATTATTACTTTTAATAAATTTATTTATTTTTGGCTGTCTTGGGTCTTTGTTGCTGTGCACGGGCTTTCTCTAGTTGCGGCGAGGGGGCTACTCTTTGTTGCGGTGTGAGGGCTTCTCATTGCGGTGGCTTCTCTTGTTGTGGAGCACAGGCTCTAGGTGCATGGGCTTCAGTAGTTGTGGCTCATGGGCTCTAGAACGCAGGCTCAGTAGTTGTAGCACACAGGCTTAGTTCCTCTGTGGCATGTGGGATCCTCATGGACCAGGGCTCGAACCTGTGTCTCCTGCATTGGCAGGTGGATTCTTAACCACTGCACCACCAGGGAAATCCAAAATGATTGAAGGTTAAATGATGATAATAAAGGATTATTACTTTTAATTTTGCTGCAATCTGAAATCATCACTGAGTGCTTGGCTTGTTCTATGGTTCTTTTTATATTCCTGGGAGGAAAGACTTTGTATTAGTCAGGGTTTTTCAGAGAAATTGAACCAATATTTATTGTAAGGAACTGACACACGATTATGGAGATTGAGAAGTCCAGACCCAAGGGAACTGATGGTATAGTTCTAGTCTGAGTTTTAAGACCTGAGAACCAAGACAGTGTAAGTTCCAGTCCAAGTCCAAGCTCAAAGGCAGGATAAAGACCAATGTTGCAACTGGAAGACAGGCAGAGAGAAAAAATTCTTTCTTACTAATTCTTTTATTCTATTCAGGACTTCAGTGGATTGAATTAGACCTATCCATATTGATGAGGGCAATCTGCTTTACTCAGTCTGTAGATATTGATACAAATGTTAATCTCATCCAAAAACACCCTCACAGACACACCCATAATAATGTTTAGCCAAATACTTGGGCACTTCATGGCCCAGTGAAGTTGACACATAAAATTAACTATCACAGACTTATTCTGCAGTGGTCACTGAGTGTATTTTTTTGCTGCAAATGGAATATGAATAACATTAGAAAGGATAAAAGAGAATCAAAACTACACTGATTTCTTTTTATTAGAGGACTCCAGACATCTGTCTTTCTGATATCTTTTTCACCAGTCTTATGTGCACCAAAGGCCAAGAAGAACTGTACTTTCTTATGAAAATGACTCAGAGAGAAATCAGTGTGCTGTGTACAATGTAGTATTTACTGCTTTTTATCCAATTTCATTTTCCCGACACTATTGAGTCATATATCCATTTCTCCACTTAGCCTCCATAGAAATACAGATCACCATGGTACCCAGTAGCTTCAGACAGTCCATAGATAACTGTAGACACATCAGGAGGTAATGGAAGCTGCTTCTATATTATTAGAGTCAACAGTGGTTAATTTCCTCGCTTACCTATCAGTGTAAAAATAGTATCAGAGAAGAGATAATGGCAGGAGTTATTCCTCTAATAAGCAGAAGTATGAAGCTGCTTCTCCAAATAATAAGTTGTGTTTATTTAAACATTTACTTATATCATTTATTCAACACACATTAATGAAACATTGGCTAGATTTAAGATACTGCAAAGTCCTGCAGGGAAACATGAAGATAAATAAAATATTCTGTCTTAGGATTTAGCAGAAATGAAAGAAAACAGTTAGCAATAGGGCATTCTATTCAGAAGAATGAGATGATGGAAGTTTGATTTTTGGAAGTCTAGGCAGGCAGCTCCAAAAGTTCTGAAAATACAGTAGGGCTTGGGTCATAGTTATTTTAATGAGGAAAATATGTCCAGTCTCTGACTGGACTGAAGAAAGCAAAGAGAGCAATGAAGAAATAGACCAATTACTAGAAGTGGAATTTCAGAAGAGAACTAGTTTAACAGAATTGAAGCACCTGATGTGAGAAATCAGATGTTCAGAATAAGGTTGGAGCCCATTCAGCAGAAATACAGCACTTTGTTGGGGTCTCATTAATAACAATGGCAAACTGATGCTTAGTCAAAAATGCTGTTGGTGTGAAGATCCTTAGAGAGCACCCATTTTAGTTCATATTTGGTCTTGGGATCTGAATGTTCTTAGCTTTCAGGTGGATATTTAGTCTCAGCTATGGAAAAGAGGAAAAATACAAAATCAAGTTACAGCATAGGTCTTATAGAAGTCAGAGTTACCAGCTTCAAGAAGCCATATTTCTATATACTTCTATCACATATCTGCTTGTGGTAGAGAAGAAAGAGCACAGGCTTTATAGTTGAATGAGCTAGGGTTAGCACTATTTGTTACTAAATCATAATGAGTGAATCATTTAAGCTTCTCATCATTTGTTTCCTTATATTTAAATGTATATAGGGTTGATCAATTGCATTGATGGTCTTAACTTTTCACTCTTCCCATTGTGGGTAGGACATTCTGCCCTACTTCTTGACTCTGGTAATAGTCTTGTGATTTGATTTGACCAGTGGAATATTATTACCAAACATGATACAAATAGAGTGTCTCAGTCATCTGTTACTATATATAAAACCATTCCCAAACATAGTGACTTGAAACAAAAATCATTTTATTTCTGTGGGTCAGCAATATGGGCTTGGCTCAGCTGGCTGGTTTTCTGCTGGTCTTTTCTGGGATGGCTTGTTCAGATGCATTCATCTGGTGGCTTGATTTAGGGATTGGTTTGCCTATGATTTCTCACCTGGGGTGATTGGTCTCTGTTCCATGTGGTCTTATCATCCTCCAGAAATCTGTATAGAGAGTTTTCTCACAGGGTAACATGACTTTCCAAGAAGATGAAAGCAGGAGCTGCAAAACCTCTTGAAGCCTAGGCTCAGAAGTTGAACAATGTCATGATGACACATTCTATAAGTCAAAGCAATTCACAAGACCATCCCAGATTCAAGAGTTGAGTAAACAGACACATTGCAAAAATGCATGTATAAAAGGAGGGGAGGAATCATTGTGGCCTTCTTTGTAAACAATTGGACATACAAAGGCATGAAAAGCACTTGCACATTGAGGCTTGCTACCTCTATCAAATCTTCCAGCTATCTTTCTGGAGGATGAGATCTATGGAATGGAGCTGCACCATTCATCATCCCTCCTATGCCAGGCTAGACTTCAATCAGCTGACCCCCAGATATGAGTGAACTCAGTCAAGACCAACTAGTTGGTGCACAGTTGACTGCAGATGTGTAGGTGATCCTATTTAAGCTGTCACAATCATCCAGTTGACCCAAAGACTCATGAACAATAATAAATAGTTGATATTTTAAGTCACTGAGTTTTCTGTTATTTTGTTACACAGCATTATAGTGCCCATAGATAACTTATACAAGGTATAATAAAGCTAGATTCTCTGAGGACTTTTGTGTATGTTTAAGGGTGTGTGTGTGCATGCATGTTTATGTGTGCAATAGATAAGGGATCTTATCTATTGTGATAAGGGTTCAGTATTGTGCCTGGCATACAAGGTGGTCAATAACTACAGCTGATCCTTAAACAACATGGATTTGAACCATGTAGATCAACTTACATGTGGATTATTTTCAATAATTGTATTGGAAAATTTTTTGGAGATTAGCGCCAATTTGAAAAAAAACTTGCAGACAAAACACGTAGCCTAGAAATACCAAAAAAAAAATAATAATAATAAAAAGTTAGGTATGTCATGAATGCATAAAATATACCTAATCTATCTTTACATAGGCATAAGGTGAGTGATATTTATTATAAAATTAATAATGCATTAATTTTGTTACTGCTTTATCACAGGTAAGTGGTTTTTATAAAATTATAGCTTTGTTTCCAATATTATATTATGAATATGACTGTGATACTATATGCCATAACAAGTTTATAACAATTTGTTCATTAGTGTACAGGCTAGGCTACCACAAAGCTATTGTATTTATTACACAAGGCTACCATAAAGCAATCATATTGCTGCTTGTTTGTTGTCAATGCATGAATCATTATACCTATAAATAAATATAAATTTCTTTTTCATATTTTCCTTTTATTTTTGATGTCCAGTGTTAGTAATACATATAGCGTCTACAGTGTTTTGTATCATGTAAGATGATATTGATATAGGTACTAACAGACAATTCGTCTTGTAAACAGAGGATGTAGTATCGATAATACAGTACAGTATTATAAATGTATTTTATCTTCCTTATGTTTTTCATAATGACATTTTATTTTCTCTAGTTTACTTTATTGTAACAATACAGTATATAATACATATAACATACAAAATATCTTTTAATTGACTGTGTTATTGGTAAGGCTTCTGGTGAACAGTAGGCTATTAGTAGTTAAGGTTTTGGGGAGTCAAAAGTTATACTCGGATTTTTGACTATGTGGGGGGTTGGTGCCCCTAACCCTCATGTTGTTCAAGGGTCAACTGTATTCACTGAATGGACTGATTCAGATGCTAATAAGTATTATCAGAGCGGCCTGAAAATTTTATTTAAGAGACTATGGTAGTAGAATGTCATGTAAACCCTGATTCTGGATAATTGTAGATACCTTTCTTTTTCTCAAAAGTTTGAGTTTTCTGTTGTGAAATGTATTGAGCTAAGACTGATTACTTTTATTTCACAAGATAAGTTAGTGGTTTGCTCTGGGGGAGCCAGAAAAGCAGTGCCCTTTAAGGAGCTGCCCTGACCTAGGGCAAATCTACTCAATGTCATCAGAGCTGTATTTTAAATGACCAGGGTCGGGGGCTGGAATTCCTGGTGGTCCAGTGGTTAGGACTCTGTGCTTCTATTGCAGGGGGCATGGGTTCGATCTCTGGTCAGGGAACTAAGATCCCACATGCCATGTAGCATGGCCAAAAAAACAAAAAACAAAAACAATAAATAAATAAATAAATGAGGGGGGTGGGGAATGGATCAAAGAGTGATTGGTTTATTGTAATTACTCTTCTGACTAATGCATAAATCTCTGGTTACTATTACATTTTAGCGTATGATATTTCTTCTCTGGAAACTTTATGTCAAGGCAGGTAGAATTTTACAGTATAAGTAGAATGTATCAAATGCCCTCTTTTGTGAGAGACTATTTCCACATGACACATAAAAGGATACAATTGGCTATTGGGTTGAATTCTAGCTGGTGTGTTTGCACAAATAATTTGTCTAGAAGGCAGTCTTTAAGTGTAAGTAGGCACAATTTTACCATGTTTTAATGCATTGTATGTTTAGGGTTTAGGGTATTGTTTTTCAAATCTTTTATGCTTTCCACACTACATTTGAGAAAGAGAGAGAGAGAGAGAGAGATGGAGGGAGGGAGGGAGAAAGGAAAAGAAGAGAAAAGAAAAGAAAAGAAAATCTTTGTAAGCTAAAAAAAATCTAAACGTAAAATAATTGAAAGGTCTCATTGTAAAGCCCTGTGGTTGTTCTAACCCTGTTGATGTAATGGCTGATGTTTGCACACAATGCTGCAAATTTTGTGAAGAGAAAAAATGAAGAAAGAAAGAAAGAAGGAAGGAAGGAGAAGAAGAAAGAGGGGAGGGAAGGAGGAAAGGAGGGAACCAGAGGAAGAAAAAGGAAAAATAGAAAGAGAAAACATCATCTCCAGCAAGACATTTAATCACCTCTGAATGGTATTTCAAGTGTTTGGGGTTTTGTTAGAGCAGGACACAACTATTAACCTTGTGTAATGTTGTAGAAGTAAATCTTTGGGCAGGAGAAGAAAAGTAGATTACTGGCCCGGGGCAGTAAAGAGTGAATGGGCTTTCATGACTAAAATCTAGGCATGCTTGATGTCAAGATCTGTTCTCAGATTACAAGAGCTTAATCTCTTTTGTGAGGGTGACAAATGGAATGGTGGATTGGCTGTTATTGATTGTGCAGGCATACATCCAGATTCCCAGAACAGCAGGGAATTTATTTCCATCAAGTCCCATGTAATAAATAGGCAGTGTTGCTATTATCATTATTACTAATAAGTGACAGAAATAGAAAAACATGCTTTCAAATAGTCTAACTAAGACAGAATGGCATTCTCATTAGCAAAATATTAGCTTTGCAGGTTTGTTGTTCCTGATTGATGGGGGAAGAACTGAGGCAAGAAATTGGGAGGAGTTGATTCTTAACTTGTTCACATCACTAACTAGTCAGTAAGTGACCTTGGGCAAGTGCTCCAACCTCTGTGAATTTTAGATCTTTTAATCTAGGTTACTTGTCCTAACAATACTGCAAAAAGCAACAAACAAGATAATATTTGTATGAAAAAAGCTCTGTGGAAAGTAGTACACAGGGAGAGACCTTCAAGATGGCAGAGGAGTAAGACGTGGAGATCACCTTCCTCCCCACAAATACATTAAAAAAATCTACATGTGGAACAGCTCCTACAGAACACCTACTGAATGCTGGCAGAAGACCTAAGACTTCCCAAAAGGCAAGAAAATCCCCATATACCTGGGTAGGACAAAAGGAAAAAGAAAAAACAGAGACAAAAGAATAAGGATGGGATCCGCACCTCTGGGAGGGACCTGTGAAGGAGGAAAAGTTTCCACACACTAGGAAGCCCCTTCACTGGCGGAGACGGGGGGTGGGTGGAGGGAAGCTTCAGAGCCACAGAGGAGAGCACAGCAACAGGGGTGCAGAGGGCAAAGCAGAGAGATTCCCGCACAGAGGATAGAGCTGACCAGCACTCACCAGCCCGAGAGGCTTGTCTGCTCACCTTCCAGAGTGGGCAGGGGCTGGGAGCTGAGGCTTGAGCTTCAGAGGTTGGATACCAGGGAGAGGACTGGGGTTGGCTGCATGAACACAGCCTGAAGGCGGCTAGTGCGCCACAGGAGAGAGTCTGGGAAAAAGTCTGGACCTAGTGAAGAGGCAAGAGACCATTGTTTTGGAGTGCGCAAGGAGAGGGAATTCCTTCCCACTGTGCCCACAGAAGGCAGAGCACCACCTGAGTGAGCTCCAGAGACAGGTGCAAGCCACGACTATCAGCTTGGACCCCAGAGACGGGCATGAACTGCTAACGTTGCTGCCGCTGCCACCAAGAATCCTGTGGGCAAGTGCAGGTTACTATCCACACACACCCCTGGGAGCCTGTGCAGCCCGCCACTGCCAGGGTCCCATGATCCAGGGACAAGTTCCCTGGCAGAACACATGGTGCGCCTCAGGCTGTTGCAATGTCACTCCGGCCTTTGCCGCCTCAGGCTCTCCCCACATTCCAATTATGACTACTGTACCCCCCCCACCCAGCCTGAGTGAGCAAGGGAGCACTAATCAGCCACTGCTTTAACCTCCAACTGTCTGGGTGGGGAACAGACACCCTCAGGCGACCTACACACAGAGGTGGGGCCAAAACCAAAGCTGAACCCCAGGAGCTGTGCGAACAAAGAAGAGAAAGGGAAATCTCTCCCAGCAGCCTCAGAAGCAGAAGATTAAATCCCCACAATCAACTTGATAAACGCTGCATCTGTGGAATACCTGAATAGGCAATGAATGTTGCCAAAATTGAGGCAGTGAACTTTGGGAGCAACTGTAGGCTTGGGGTTTGCTTTCTGCATCTAATTTGTCTCTGGTTTTATGTTTATCTTAGTTTAGTATTTAGTGCTTATTATCAGTGGTAGATTTGTTTATTAGTTGGGTTGCTCTCTTCCTTTTAATATATATATATATTTTTTTTCTTTTTTCTCTTTTTGTGAGTGTGTATGTGTATGCTTCTTTGTGTGATTGTGTCTGTATAGGTTTGCTTTTACCATTTGTCTAAGAGTTCTGTCTGTTCGTTTTTTTCTTTTTGTTTTTTTGCTTTTTTTTTTCATTTCTTTCTTTTCTTCTGAATTGTGTGGCTGGCAGGGTCTCAGGGCTCCTGCTGGGTGTTGGGCCTGAGGGTCCAACGTGTGAGGGCCAATCCAGGACATTGGACTACCAGAAACCTCCTGGCCCCACGTAATAACAATTGGTGAGAGCTCTCCCAGAGATCTTCATCTCAACACTAAGACCCAGCTCCACCCAATGGCCAGCAAGCTCCAGTGCTGGACGCACCATGCCAAACAACTATCAAAACAGGAATACAACCCACCCATTAGCAGAGAGGCTGCCTTAAGTCATACTAAGTTCACAGACACTCCGAAACACACCACTAGACGTGGCCCTGCCCACCAGAAGGACAAGATACAGCCACATGCACCAGAACACAGGCACCAGTCCCCTACACCAGGAAGCCTACACAACCCCTTGAACCAACCTCACCCACTGGGGGCAGACACCAAAAATAATGGGAACTACAAACCTGCAGGCTGCGAAAAGGAGAACCCAAACAAAGTAAGTTTAAAAAAATGAGAAGACAGAGAAATATGCAGCAAATGAAGGAGCAAGGTAAAAACCCACCAGACCAAACAAATGAAGAGGAAACAGGCAGTCTACCTGAAAAAGAATTCAGAGTAATGATAGTAAAGATGATGCAAAATCTCAGAAATAGAATGGAGAAAATACAAGAAACATTTAACAAGGACCTAGAAGAATGAAAGAGCCAACAAACAATGATGAACAACACAATAAATGAAATTAAAAATTCTCTAGAAGGAATCAATAGCAGAATAACTGAGGCAGAAGAATGGATAAGTGACCAGGAAGATAAAATAGTGGAAATAACTACCACAGAGCAGAATATAGAAAAAAGAATGAAAAGAATTGAGGACAGTTTCAGAGACCTCTGGGACAACATTAAAC
>NC_041220.1:47482449-47486615 GCF_002837175.3 Physeter macrocephalus | reverse complement strand
TAAATGCTCCCACCAAAAGACACAGACTGGTTGAATGGATACAAAAACAAGACCCATATATATGCTGTCTACAAGAGACCCACTTCAGACTTAGGGACACATACAGACTGAAAGTGAGGGGATGGAAAAAGATATTCCATGCAAATGGAAATCAAAAGAAAGCTGAGTAGCAATACTCATATCAGACAAAACAGACATTAAAGTAAAGGCTATTACAAGAGACAAAGAAAGACACTACAGAATGATCAAGGGATCAATCAAGAAAATATAACAATTGTAAATATTTATGCACCTTACATAGGAGCACCTTAATACATAAGGAAAATACTAACAGCCATAAAAGGGGAAATCAACAATAATACAATAATTGTAGGAAACTTTAAAACATCACTTTCACCAATGGACAGATCTTCCAAAATGAAAACAAATAAGGTAACCTGAGCTTTAAAAGACACGTAAGACCAGATAGACTTAATTGATATTTATAGGACATTCCATCTCAAAACAACAAAATACACTTTCTACTCAAGTGCTCATGGAATATTCTCAAGGACAGATCATATCTTCGTGACAAATCAAGCCTTGGTAAATTTAAGAAAATTGAAATCATATGAAGTATCTTTTCTGACCAAAACGCTATGAGACTAGATATCAATTTCAGGAAAAAAAATCTGTAAAAAATACAAACACATGGGGGCTAAACATTACATTACTAAATAACCAAGAGATAACTGAAGAAATCAAAGAGGAAATCGAGCAGAAATAAAAGACAAAGAAATGAAGGAAACAGTAACAAAGATCAGTAAAACTAAAAGCTGGTTCTTTGAGAAGATAAACAAAATGAAGAAATCAAAGAGGAAATCAAAAAATACCTAGAAAGAAATGACAATGAAAACACGGTGACCCAAAACCTATGGGATGCACCAAAAGCAGTTCTAAGAGGGAAGTTTATAGCAATGCAATCCTACCTCAAGGAACAGGAAAAATCTCAAATAAACTACCTATTCTTACACCTAAAACAATTAGAGAAAGAAAAACAAAAAACCCAAAGTTAGCAGAAGGAAAGAAATCATAAAGATCAGATCAGAAATAGAAGACAAAGAAATGAAGGAAACAGTAACAAAGATCAGTAAAACTAAAAGCTGGTTCTTTGAGAAGATAAACAAAATTGATAAACCTTTAGTCAGACTCATCAAGAAAAAAAGGGAGAAGACTCAACTCACCAGAATTAGAAATGAAAAAGAAGAAGTAACAACTAACACTGCAGAAATACAAAGGATCATGAGAGACTACAAGCAACTCTATGCCAATAAAATGGATAACCTGGAAGAAATGGACAAATTCTTAGAAAAGTACAAACTTCAAAGACTGACCAGAAAGAAACAGAAAATATGAACAAACCAATCACAAATACTGAAAGGGAAACTGTGATTAAAAATCTTCCAGCAAAGAAAAGTCCAGGACCAGATGGCTTCACAGGTGAATTCTATCAAACATTTAGAGAAGAGCTAACACTTATCCTTCTCAAACTCTTCCAAAATATAGCAAAGGGAGGAACACCCCCAAACTCATTCTGTGAGGCCACCATCACACTGATACCAAAAGCAGACAAAGATGTCACAAAAAAAAGAAAACTGCAGACCAATATCACTGATGAACATAGATGCAAAAATCCTCAACAAAATACTAGCAAACAGAATCCAACAGCATATTAAAAGGATCATACATCATGATCAAGTGGGGTGTATCCCAGGAATGCAAGGATTCTTCAATATATGCAAATCAATCAATATGATAACCCATATTAACCAATTGAAGGGGAAAATCCATATGATAAATTCAATAGATGCAGAAAAAACTTTTGACAAAATTCAACACCCATTTATGATTTAGAGAAGAGCTAACACTTATCCTTCTCAAACTCTTCCAAAATATAGCAAAGGGAGGAACACCCCCAAACTCATTCTGTGAGGCCACCATCACACTGATACCAAAAGCAGACAAAGATGTCACAAAAAAAAGAAAACTGCAGACCAATATCACTGATGAACATAGATGCAAAAATCCTCAACAAAATACTAGCAAACAGAATCCAACAGCATATTAAAAGGATCATACATCATGATCAAGTGGGGTGTATCCCAGGAATGCAAGGATTCTTCAATATATGCAAATCAATCAATATGATAACCCATATTAACCAATTGAAGGGGAAAATCCATATGATAAATTCAATAGATGCAGAAAAAACTTTTGACAAAATTCAACACCCATTTATGATAAAAACGCTCGAGAAAGTGGGCATAGAGGGAACGTACCTCATCATCATAAAGGCCATATATGACAAACCGACAGCCAACCTCATTCTCAGTGGTGAAAAACTGAAAGCATTTCCACTAAGATCAGGAACAAGACAAGGTTGCCCACTTTCACCGCTGTTATTCAACAGAGTTTTGGAAGTTTTAGCCACAGCAATCAGAGAAGAAAAAGAAATAAAAGGAATCCAGATCAGAAAAAAGAAGTAAAACTGTCACTGTTTGCAGATGACATGATACTATACATAGAGAATCCTAAAGATGCCACCAGAAAACTACTAGAGCTAATCTATGAATTTGGTAGAGTAGCAGGATACAAAATTAATTCACAGAAACCTCTTGCATTCTTATACATTAACGATGAAAAATCAGAAAGAGAAATTAAGGAAACACTCCTATCTACCATTGCAACAAAGAGCATAAAATAGCTAGGAATAACCCTTCATAAGGAGAGAAAAGGCCTGTATGCAGAAAACTATATGACACTGATGAAAGAAAGTAAAGACTATACAAACAGATGGAAAGATATACCATATTCTTGGAATGGTAGAATCAACATTATGAAAATGAGGATACTACCAAAGCAGTCTACAGATTCAATGCAATCCCTATCAAATTACCAATGGCATTTTTTACAGAACTAGAACAAAAAACTTTACAATTTGTATGGAAACAAAAGAGACCTGGAATAGCCAAAGCAATCTTGAGAAAGAATAATGGAGCTTGAGGAATAAGGCTCACTGATTTCAGACTGTATTACAAGGCTACAGTAATAAAGGTAGTATGCTACTGGCATAAAAGCAGAAATATAGATTAATGAAGCAAGATAGAAAGGCCAGAGATAAACCCATGCACATATGGTCACCTTATCTTTGACAAAGGAGGAAAGAATATACAATGGAGAAAAGACAGCCTCTTCAAGAAGTAATGTTGGGAAAACTGGACAGCTACCTGTAAAAGAATAAAATTAGAACACTTCCTAACATGATACACAAAAATAAACTCAAAATGGATTAAAGACCTAAATGTAAGGCCAGGCACTATAAAACTCTTAGAGGAAATCATAGCAGAACACTATATGACATAAATAACAGCAAGATCCTTTTTGACACACCTCCTAGAGAAATGGAAATAAAAACAAAAATAAACAAATGAGACCTAAAGAAACTTAAAAGCTTTTCCACTGCAAAAGAAACCATAAACAAGATGACAAGACAACCCTCAGAATGGGAGAAAGTATTTGCAAATGAAGCAACTGACAAAGCATTAATCTCCAAAATACACAATTAGCTCATGCAGCTCAATATCTAAAAAAACAAACAAGCCAATCCAAAAATGGGCAGAAGACCTAAGTAGACATTTCTCCAGAGGAGATATACAGATTGCCAACAAACAAATTATAGGATGCTCCACATCACTAATCGTTAGAGAAAAGCAAATCAAAACCACAACGAGTTATCACCTCACACCAGTCAGAATGCCCATCATCAAAAAATCTACAAACAGTAAATGGTGGAGAGGGTGTGGAGAAAATGGCACATATATACAGTGGAATATTATTTGGCCGTAAAAAGAAACAAAATTGAATTATTTGTAGTGAGGTGGATGGACCTAGAATCTGTCATACAGAGTAAAGTAAGTCAGAAAAAGAAAGAGAAATACCATTTACTAACATATATATATGGAATCTAAAAAAAATGGTTCTGACAAACCTAGGGGCAAGACAGGCATAAAGATGCAGATGTAGAACATGGACTTGAGGACACGGGGATCGGGAAGGGTAAGCTGGGACAAAGTGAGAGTATCATTGACATATATACACTTCTAAATGTAAAATAGATAGCTAGTGGG